>NW_026909223.1:3188602-3507463 GCF_033115175.1 Lepus europaeus | reverse complement strand
CGGGAGTTCTAGACCCTAAGTGTAGAGAGATGCAGTTTCCATTAGTTCTGTATGTTGAATGTAGAGAGAAGCTGTTTCCAAGTGTTCTGTAGTCTGAGAGTAGGCATACGCTGTATATGGGATTCCTGTAGCCTGAGTGTAGCCGACGCAGCTTATGGGAGATCTGTAACCTAGAATTAGAGAGACGCAGTTTACCGAAGTTCTGTATCAGAATGTAGGACAAGCTGTTTCCAAGAATTCTGTAGCCTATGGGCATGTATTCGCTATACGCGGGTTTTCTGTATGCTGAATGTGGCAGATGCAGCTTATTGGAGTTCTGTATCGTGCTTGTAGTTCGACACAGTTTGCCAGAGTTCTGTTTTTGGGTGTAGAGAGAAACTGTTTCTAGGAGTTCTGTAGCCTGGCATAAGGCATACGCAGTAATTGGGATTTCTATATCCTGAGTGTAGGATACGCCGCTTATGGCAGCTCCGCTACCTGGATATAGATAGAAGCAATGTACCGGAGTTCTCTATCCTTTGTGTAGAAAGCAGCTGTTTACTGGAGTTCTGTAGCATGGAATGAGGCATTCGCTATATGCGGGTTTTCTCTATGCTGAGTGTAGCAGATGCAGCTTTTGGGAATTCTATACCCTAAGTGTAGAGAGATGCAGTTTCCAGTAGTTCTGTATGTTGAATGTAGAGAGAAGCTGTTTCCAAGAGTTCTGTAATCTGAGAGTAGGCATACGCTCTATATGGGATTCCAGTAGCCTGAGTGTAGCCGATTCAGCTTATGGGAGTTCTGTAACCCTGAATTAGAAAGTTACATTTTAGCGAAGTTCTGTATCAGAGTGTAGGGAGAAGCTGTTTCCAAGAATTCTGCGGCGTATGAGCAGGTATTCGATATATGCGGGTTTTCTGTATGCTGAGTGTGGCAGACGCAGCTTATGGAAGTTCTGTATCTTGAATGTAGTGAGACACAGTTTGCCAGAGTTCTGTATATGGGTGTAGAGAGAAACTGTTTCCAAGAGTTCTGTAGCCTGGCAAGAGGCATACGCAGTCATTGGGATTTCTGTATCCTGAGTGTGGGAGACGCCGCTTATGGGAGCTCCGCTACCTGGATATAGAGAGAAGCAGTTTACCAGAGTTCTCTATGCTTTGTGTAGAGAGCAGCTGTTTACTGGTGTTTTGTAGCCTGGAATGAGGCATTACATATATGCGGGTTTTCTGTATGCTGAGTGTAGGAGACACCGCTTGTGGGAGCTCTGCTACCTGGATATAGATAGAAGCAGTTTACTGGAGTTCTCTATGCTTTGTGTAGAAAGCAGCTGTTTACTGGATTTCTGTAGCCTGGAATGAGGCATTCGCTATATGCGGGTTTTCTCTATGCTGAGTGTAGGAGACGCCGCTTATGGGAGCTCTGCTACCTGGATAGAGAGAGAATCAATTTACCGGAATTCCTTATCCTTGTTGTAGAGCGGAGCTGTTTCCAGGAGTTCTGTGTCCTGGAATTAGGCATTCGCTATATGTGGGTATTCTGTATACTGCGTGTAGCAGATGCAGCATTCGGGAGTTCTATACCCTAAGTGTAGAGAGATGCAGTTTCCATTAGTTCTGTATGTTGAATGTAGAGAGAAGCTGTTTCCAAGTGTTCTGTAGTCTGAGAGTAGGCATACGCTGTATATGGGATTCCTGTAGCCTGAGTGTAGCCGACGCAGCTTATGGGAGATCTGTAACCTAGAATTAGAGAGACGCAGTTTACCGAAGTTCTGTATCAGAATGTAGGACAAGCTGTTTCCAAGAATTCTGTAGCCTATGGGCATGTATTCGCTATACGCGGGTTTTCTGTATGCTGAATGTGGCAGATGCAGCTTATTGGAGTTCTGTATCATGCTTGTAGTTCGACACAGTTTGCCAGAGTTCTGTTTTTGGGTGTAGAGAGAAACTGTTTCTAGGAGTTCTGTAGCCTGGCATAAGGCATACGCAGTAATTGGGATTTCTATATCCTGAGTGTAGGAGACGCCGCTTATGGCAGCTCCGCTACCTGGATATAGATAGAAGCAGTGTACCGGAGTTCTCTATCCTTTGTGTAGAAAGCAGCTGTTTACTGGAGTTCTGTAGCATGGAATGAGGCATTCGCTATATGCGGGTATTCTGTATACTGCGTGTAGCAGATGCAGCATTCGGGAGTTCTATACCCTAAGTGTAGAGAGATGCAGTTTCCAGTAGTTCTGTATGTTGAATGTAGAGAGAAGCTGTTTCCAAGAGTTCTGTAGTCTGAGAGTAGGCATACGCTGTATATGGGATTCCTGTAGCCTGAGTGTAGCCGACGCAGCTTATGGGAGATCTGTAACCTAGAATTAGAGAGACGCAGTTTACCGAAGTTCTGTATCAGAATGTAGGGACAAGCTGTTTCCAAGAATTCTGTAGCCTATGGGCATGTATTCGCTATACGCGGGTTTTCTGTATGCTGAATGTGGCAGATGCAGCTTATTGGAATTCTGTATCGTGCTTGTAGTTCGACACAGTTTGCCAGAGTTCTGTTTTTGGGTGTAGAGAGAAACTGTTTCTAGGAGTTCTGTAGCCTGGCATAAGGCATACGCAGTAATTGGGATTTCTATATCCTGAGTGTAGGAGACGCCGCTTATGGCAGCTCCGCTACGTGGATGTAGATAGAAGCAGTTTACCGGAGTTCTCTATCCTTTGTGTAGAAAGCAGCTGTTTACTGGAGTTCTGTAGCATGGAATGAGGCATTCGCTATATGCAGGTTTTCTCTATGCTGAGTGTAGGAGACGGCGCTTATGGAAGCTCTGCTACCTGGATATAGAGAGAAGCGTTTTACCGGAGTTCCCTATCCTTGTTGTAGAGAGGAGCTGATTCCAGGAGTTCTATATCCTGGAATTAGGCATTCGCTGTATGTGGGTATTCTGTATGCTGAGTGTAGCACATGCAGCTTTCTGGAGTTCTGTCATCTAAGTGTAGAGAGATGCAGTTTCCAGGAGTTCTGTATGTTGAATGTAGAGAGAAGCTGTTTCCAAGAGTTCTGTAGTCTGAGAGTAGGCATACGCTGTATATGGGATTCCAGTAGCCTGAGTGTAGCCGATTCAGCTTATGGGAGTTCTGTAACCCTGAATTAGAAAGTTACATTTTAGCGAAGTTCTGTATCAGAGTGTAGGGAGAAGCTGTTTCCAAGAATTCTGCAGCGTATGAGCAGGTATTCGCTATATGCGGGTTTTCTGTATGCTGAGTGTAGCAGATGCAGCTTATGGAAGTTCTGTATCTTGAATGTAGTGAGACACAGTTTGCCAGAGTTCTGTATATGGGTGTAGAGAGAAACTGTTTCCAAGAGTTCTGTAGCCTGGCAAGAGGCATACGCAGTCATTGGGATTTCTGTATCCTGAGTGTGGGAGACGCCGCTTATGGGAGCTCCGCTACCTGGATATAGAGAGAAGCAGTTTACCAGAGTTCTCTATGCTTTGTGTAGAGAGCAGCTGTTTACTGGTGTTTTGTAGCCTGGAATGAGGCATTACATATATGCGGGTTTTCTGTATGCTGAGTGTAGGAGACTCCGCTTGTGGGAGCTCTGCTACCTGGATATAGATAGAAGCAGTTTCCTGGAGTTCTCTATGCTTTGTGTAGAAAGCAGCTGTTTACTGGATTTCTGTAGCCTGGAATGAGGCATTCGCTATATGCGGGTTTTCTCTATGCTGAGTGTAGGAGACGCCGCTTATGGGAGCTCTGCTACCTGGATAGAGAGAGAATCAATTTACCGGAATTCCTTATCCTTGTTGTAGAGCGGAGCTGTTTCCAGGAGTTCTGTGTCCTGGAATTAGGCATTCGCTATATGTGGGTATTCTGTATACTGCGTGTAGCAGATGCAGCATTCGGGAGTTCTAGACCCTAAGTGTAGAGAGATGCAGTTTCCAGTAGTTCTGTATGTTGAATGTAGAGAGAAGCTGTTTCCAAGAGTTCTGTAGTCTGAGAGTAGGCATACGCTGTATATGGGATTCCTGTAGCCTGAGTGTAGCCGACGCAGCTTATGGGAGATCTGTAACCTAGAATTAGAGAGACGCAGTTTAACGAAGTTCTGTATCAGAATGTAGGGACAAGCTGTTTCCAAGAATTCTGTAGCCTTTGGGCATGTATTCGCTATATGCGGGTTTTCTGTATGCTGAATGTGGCAGATGCAGCTTATTGGAGTTCTGTATCATGCTTGTAGTTCGACACAGTTTGCCAGAGTTCTGTTTTTGGGTGTAGAGAGAAACTGTTTCTAGGAGTTCTGTAGCCTGGCATAAGGCATACGCAGTAATTGGGATTTCTATATCCTGAGTGTAGGAGACGCCGCTTATGGCAGCTCCGCTACCTGGATATAGATAGAAGCAGTGTACCGGAGTTCTCTATCCTTTGTGTAGAAAGCAGCTGTTTACTGGAGTTCTGTAGCATGGAATGAGGCATTCGCTATATGTGGGTATTCTGTATACTGCGTGTAGCAGATGCAGCATTCGGGAGTTCTAGACCCTAAGTGTAGAGAGATGCAGTTTCCAGTAGTTCTGTATGTTGAATGTAGAGAGAAGCTGTTTCCAAGAGTTCTGTAGTCTGAGAGTAGGCATACGCTGTATATGGGATTCCTGTAGCCTGAGTGTAGCCGACGCAGCTTATGGGAGATCTGTAACCTAGAATTAGAGAGACGCAGTTTACCGAAGTTCTGTATCAGAATGTAGGGACAAGCTGTTTCCAAGAATTCTGTAGCCTATGGGCATGTATTCGCTATACGCGGGTTTTCTGTATGCTGAATGTGGCAGATGCAGCTTATTGGAGTTCTGTATCATGCTTGTCGTTCGACACAGTTTGCCAGAGTTCTGTTTTTGGGTGTAGAGAGAAACTGTTTCTAGGAGTTCTGTAGCCTGGCATAAGGCATACGCAGTAATTGGGATTTCTATATCCTGAGTGTAGGAGACGCCGCTTATGGCAGCTCCGCTACGTGGATGTAGATAGAAGCAGTTTACCGGAGTTCTCTATCCTTTGTGTAGAAAGCAGCTGTTTACTGGAGTTCTGTAGCATGGAATGAGGCATTCGCTATATGCAGGTTTTCTCTATGCTGAGTGTAGGAGACGGCGCTTATGGAAGCTCTGCTACCTGGATATAGAGAGAAGCGTTTTACCGGAGTTCCCTATCCTTGTTGTAGAGAGGAGCTGATTCCAGGAGTTCTATATCCTGGAATTAGGCATTCGCTGTATGTGGGTATTCTGTATGCTGAGTGTAGCACATGCAGCTTTCTGGAGTTCTGTCATCTAAGTGTAGAGAGATGCAGTTTCCAGTAGTTCTGTATGTTGAATGTAGAGAGAAGCTGTTTCCAAGAGTTCTGTAGTCTGAGAGTAGGCATACGCTCTATATGGGATTCCAGTAGCCTGAGTGTAGCCGATTCAGCTTATGGGAGTTCTGTAACCCTGAATTAGAAAGTTACATTTTAGCGAAGTTCTGTATCAGAGTGTAGGGAGAAGCTGTTTCCAAGAATTCTGCAGCGTATGAGCAGGTATTCGCTATATGCGGGTTTTCTGTATGCTGAGTGTAGCAGATGCAGCTTATGGAAGTTCTGTATCTTGAATGTAGTGAGACACAGTTTGCCAGAGTTCTGTATATGGGTGTAGAGAGAAACTGTTTCCAAGAGTTCTGTAGCCTGGCAAGAGGCATACGCAGTCATTGGGATTTCTGTATCCTGAGTGTGGGAGACGCCGCTTATGGGAGCTCCGCTACCTGGATATAGAGAGAAGCAGTTTACCAGAGTTCTCTATGCTTTGTGTAGAGAGCAGCTGTTTACTGGTGTTTTGTAGCCTGGAATGAGGCATTACATATATGCGGGTTTTCTGTATGCTGAGTGTAGGAGACACCGCTTGTGGGAGCTCTGCTACCTGGATATAGATAGAAGCAGTTTACTGGAGTTCTCTATGCTTTGTGTAGAAAGCAGCTGTTTACTGGATTTCTGTAGCCTGGAATGAGGCATTCGCTATATGCGGGTTTTCTCTATGCTGAGTGTAGGAGACGCCGCTTATGGGAGCTCTGCTACCTGGATAGAGAGAGAATCAATTTACCGGAATTCCTTATCCTTGTTGTAGAGCGGAGCTGTTTCCAGGTGTTCTGTGTCCTGGAATTAGGCATTCGCTATATGTGGGTATTCTGTATACTGTGTGTAGCAGATGCAGCATTCGGGAGTTCTATACCCTAAGTGTAGAGAGATGCAGTTTCCATTAGTTCTGTATGTTGAATGTAGAGAGAAGCTGTTTCCAAGTGTTCTGTAGTCTGAGAGTAGGCATACGCTGTATATGGGATTCCTGTAGCCTGAGTGTAGCCAACGCAGCTTATGGGAGATCTGTAACCTAGAATTAGAGAGACGCAGTTTACCGAAGTTCTGTATCAGAATGTAGGACAAGCTGTTTCCAAGAATTCTGTAGCCTATGGGCATGTATTCGCTATACGCGGGTTTTCTGTATGCTGAATGTGGCAGATGCAGCTTATTGGAGTTCTGTATCATGCTTGTAGTTCGACACAGTTTGCCAGAGTTCTGTTTTTGGGTGTAGAGAGAAACTGTTTCTAGGAGTTCTGTAGCCTGGCATAAGGCATACGCAGTAATTGGGATTTCTATATCCTGAGTGTAGGAGACGCCGCTTATGGCAGCTCCGCTACCTGGATATAGATAGAAGCAGTTTACCGGAGTTCTCTATCCTTTGTGTAGAAAGCAGCTGTTTACTGGAGTTCTGTAGCATGGAATGAGGCATTCGCTATATGCGGGTATTCTGTATACTGCGTGTAGCAGATGCAGCATTCGGGAGTTCTATACCCTAAGTGTAGAGAGATGCAGTTTCCAGTAGTTCTGTATGTTGAATGTAGAGAGAAGCTGTTTCCAAGAGTTCTGTAGTCTGAGAGTAGGCATACGCTGTATATGGGATTCCTGTAGCCTGAGTGTAGCCGACGCAGCTTATGGGAGATCTGTAACCTAGAATTAGAGAGACGCAGTTTACCGAAGTTCTGTATCAGAATGTAGGGACAAGCTGTTTCCAAGAATTCTGTAGCCTATGGGCATGTATTCGCTATACGCGGGTTTTCTGTATGCTGAATGTGGCAGATGCAGCTTATTGGAGTTCTGTATCATGCTTGTCGTTCGACACAGTTTGCCAGAGTTCTGTTTTTGGGTGTAGAGAGAAACTGTTTCTAGGAGTTCTGTAGCCTGGCATAAGGCATACGCAGTAATTGGGATTTCTATATCCTGAGTGTAGGAGACGCCGCTTATGGCAGCTCCGCTACGTGGATGTAGATAGAAGCAGTTTAGCGGAGTTCTCTATCCTTTGTGTAGAAAGCAGCTGTTTACTGGAGTTCTGTAGCATGGAATGAGGCATTCGCTATATGCAGGTTTTCTCTATGCTGAGTGTAGGAGACGGCGCTTATGGAAGCTCTGCTACCTGGATATAGAGAGAAGCGTTTTACCGGAGTTCCCTATCCTTGTTGTAGAGAGGAGCTGATTCCAGGAGTTCTATATCCTGGAATTAGGCATTCGCTGTATGTGGGTATTCTGTATGCTGAGTGTAGCACATGCAGCTTTCTGGAGTTCTGTCATCTAAGTGTAGAGAGATGCAGTTTCCAGGAGTTCTGTATGTTGAATGTAGAGAGAAGCTGTTTCCAAGAGTTCTGTAGTCTGAGAGTAGGCATACGCTGTATATGGGATTCCAGTAGCCTGAGTGTAGCCGATTCAGCTTATGGGAGTTCTGTAACCCTGAATTAGAAAGTTACATTTTAGCGAAGTTCTGTATCAGAGTGTAGGGAGAAGCTGTTTCCAAGAATTCTGCAGCGTATGAGCAGGTATTCGCTATATGCGGGTTTTCTGTATGCTGAGTGTAGCAGATGCAGCTTATGGAAGTTCTGTATCTTGAATGTAGTGAGACACAGTTTGCCAGAGTTCTGTATATGGGTGTAGAGAGAAACTGTTTCCAAGAGTTCTGTAGCCTGGCAAGAGGCATACGCAGTCATTGGGATTTCTGTATCCTGAGTGTGGGAGACGCCGCTTATGGGAGCTCCGCTACCTGGATATAGAGAGAAGCAGTTTACCAGAGTTCTCTATGCTTTGTGTAGAGAGCAGCTGTTTACTGGTGTTTTGTAGCCTGGAATGAGGCATTACATATATGCGGGTTTTCTGTATGCTGATTGTAGGAGACACCGCTTGTGGGAGCTCTGCTACCTGGATATAGATAGAAGCAGTTTACTGGAGTTCTCTATGCTTTGTGTAGAAAGCAGCTGTTTACTGGATTTCTGTAGCCTGGAATGAGGCATTCGCTATATGCGGGTTTTCTCTATGCTGAGTGTAGGAGACGCCGCTTATGGGAGCTCTGCTACCTGGATAGAGAGAGAATCAATTTACCGGAATTCCTTATCCTTGTTGTAGAGCGGAGCTGTTTCCAGGAGTTCTGTGTCCTGGAATAGGCATTCGCTATATGTGGGTATTCTGTATACTGCGTGTAGCAGATGCAGCATTCGGGAGTTCTATACCCTAAGTGTAGAGAGATGCAGTTTCCATTAGTTCTGTATGTTGAATGTAGAGAGAAGCTGTTTCCAAGTGTTCTGTAGTCTGAGAGTAGGCATACGCTGTATATGGGATTCCTGTAGCCTGAGTGTAGCCGACGCAGCTTATGGGAGATCTGTAACCTAGAATTAGAGAGACGCAGTTTACCGAAGTTCTGTATCAGAATGTAGGACAAGCTGTTTCCAAGAATTCTGTAGCCTATGGGCATGTATTCGCTATACGCGGGTTTTCTGTATGCTGAATGTGGCAGATGCAGCTTATTGGAGTTCTGTATCATGCTTGTAGTTCGACACAGTTTGCCAGAGTTCTGTTTTTGGGTGTAGAGAGAAACTGTTTCTAGGAGTTCTGTAGCCTGGCATAAGGCATACGCAGTAATTGGGATTTCTATATCCTGAGTGTAGGATACGCCGCTTATGGCAGCTCCGCTACCTGGATATAGATAGAAGCAGTTTACCGGAGTTCTCTATCCTTTGTGTAGAAAGCAGCTGTTTACTGGAGTTCTGTAGCATGGAATGAGGCATTCGCTATATGCGGGTTTTCTCTATGCTGAGTGTAGCAGATGCAGCTTTTGGGAATTCTATACCCTAAGTGTAGAGAGATGCAGTTTCCAGTAGTTCTGTATGTTGAATGTAGAGAGAAGCTGTTTCCAAGAGTTCTGTAGTCTGAGAGTAGGCATACGCTCTATATGGGATTCCAGTAGCCTGAGTGTAGCCGATTCAGCTTATGGGAGTTCTGTAACCCTGAATTAGAAAGTTACATTTTAGCGAAGTTCTGTATCAGAGTGTAGGGAGAAGCTGTTTCCAAGAATTCTGCAGCGTATGAGCAGGTATTCGCTATATGCGGGTTTTCTGTATGCTGAGTGTAGCAGATGCAGCTTATGGAAGTTCTGTATCTTGAATGTAGTGAGACACAGTTTGCCAGAGTTCTGTATATGGGTGTAGAGAGAAACTGTTTCCAAGAGTTCTGTAGCCTGGCAAGAGGCATACGCAGTCATTGGGATTTCTGTATCCTGAGTGTGGGAGACGCCGCTTATGGGAGCTCCGCTACCTGGATATAGAGAGAAGCAGTTTACCAGAGTTCTCTATGCTTTGTGTAGAGAGCAGCTGTTTACTGGTGTTTTGTAGCCTGGAATGAGGCATTACATATATGCGGGTTTTCTGTATGCTGAGTGTAGGAGACACCGCTTGTGGGAGCTCTGCTACCTGGATATAGATAGAAGCAGTTTACTGGAGTTCTCTATGCTTTGTGTAGAAAGCAGCTGTTTACTGGATTTCTGTAGCCTGGAATGAGGCATTCGCTATATGCGGGTTTTCTCTATGCTGAGTGTAGGAGACGCCGCTTATGGGAGCTCTGCTACCTGGATAGAGAGAGAATCAATTTACCGGAATTCCTTATCCTTGTTGTAGAGCGGAGCTGTTTCCAGGTGTTCTGTGTCCTGGAATTAGGCATTCGCTATATGTGGGTATTCTGTATACTGTGTGTAGCAGATGCAGCATTCGGGAGTTCTATACCCTAAGTGTAGAGAGATGCAGTTTCCATTAGTTCTGTATGTTGAATGTAGAGAGAAGCTGTTTCCAAGTGTTCTGTAGTCTGAGAGTAGGCATACGCTGTATATGGGATTCCTGTAGCCTGAGTGTAGCCAACGCAGCTTATGGGAGATCTGTAACCTAGAATTAGAGAGACGCAGTTTACCGAAGTTCTGTATCAGAATGTAGGACAAGCTGTTTCCAAGAATTCTGTAGCCTATGGGCATGTATTCGCTATACGCGGGTTTTCTGTATGCTGAATGTGGCAGATGCAGCTTATTGGAGTTCTGTATCATGCTTGTAGTTCGACACAGTTTGCCAGAGTTCTGTTTTTGGGTGTAGAGAGAAACTGTTTCTAGGAGTTCTGTAGCCTGGCATAAGGCATACGCAGTAATTGGGATTTCTATATCCTGAGTGTAGGAGACGCCGCTTATGGCAGCTCCGCTACCTGGATATAGATAGAAGCAGTTTACCGGAGTTCTCTATCCTTTGTGTAGAAAGCAGCTGTTTACTGGAGTTCTGTAGCATGGAATGAGGCATTCGCTATATGCGGGTATTCTGTATACTGCGTGTAGCAGATGCAGCATTCGGGAGTTCTATACCCTAAGTGTAGAGAGATGCAGTTTCCAGTAGTTCTGTATGTTGAATGTAGAGAGAAGCTGTTTCCAAGAGTTCTGTAGTCTGAGAGTAGGCATACGCTGTATATGGGATTCCTGTAGCCTGAGTGTAGCCGACGCAGCTTATGGGAGATCTGTAACCTAGAATTAGAGAGACGCAGTTTACCGAAGTTCTGTATCAGAATGTAGGGACAAGCTGTTTCCAAGAATTCTGTAGCCTATGGGCATGTATTCGCTATACGCGGGTTTTCTGTATGCTGAATGTGGCAGATGCAGCTTATTGGAGTTCTGTATCATGCTTGTCGTTCGACACAGTTTGCCAGAGTTCTGTTTTTGGGTGTAGAGAGAAACTGTTTCTAGGAGTTCTGTAGCCTGGCATAAGGCATACGCAGTAATTGGGATTTCTATATCCTGAGTGTAGGAGACGCCGCTTATGGCAGCTCCGCTACGTGGATGTAGATAGAAGCAGTTTAGCGGAGTTCTCTATCCTTTGTGTAGAAAGCAGCTGTTTACTGGAGTTCTGTAGCATGGAATGAGGCATTCGCTATATGCAGGTTTTCTCTATGCTGAGTGTAGGAGACGGCGCTTATGGAAGCTCTGCTACCTGGATATAGAGAGAAGCGTTTTACCGGAGTTCCCTATCCTTGTTGTAGAGAGGAGCTGATTCCAGGAGTTCTATATCCTGGAATTAGGCATTCGCTGTATGTGGGTATTCTGTATGCTGAGTGTAGCACATGCAGCTTTCTGGAGTTCTGTCATCTAAGTGTAGAGAGATGCAGTTTCCAGGAGTTCTGTATGTTGAATGTAGAGAGAAGCTGTTTCCAAGAGTTCTGTAGTCTGAGAGTAGGCATACGCTGTATATGGGATTCCAGTAGCCTGAGTGTAGCCGATTCAGCTTATGGGAGTTCTGTAACCCTGAATTAGAAAGTTACATTTTAGCGAAGTTCTGTATCAGAGTGTAGGGAGAAGCTGTTTCCAAGAATTCTGCAGCGTATGAGCAGGTATTCGCTATATGCGGGTTTTCTGTATGCTGAGTGTAGCAGATGCAGCTTATGGAAGTTCTGTATCTTGAATGTAGTGAGACACAGTTTGCCAGAGTTCTGTATATGGGTGTAGAGAGAAACTGTTTCCAAGAGTTCTGTAGCCTGGCAAGAGGCATACGCAGTCATTGGGATTTCTGTATCCTGAGTGTGGGAGACGCCGCTTATGGGAGCTCCGCTACCTGGATATAGAGAGAAGCAGTTTACCAGAGTTCTCTATGCTTTGTGTAGAGAGCAGCTGTTTACTGGTGTTTTGTAGCCTGGAATGAGGCATTACATATATGCGGGTTTTCTGTATGCTGATTGTAGGAGACACCGCTTGTGGGAGCTCTGCTACCTGGATATAGATAGAAGCAGTTTACTGGAGTTCTCTATGCTTTGTGTAGAAAGCAGCTGTTTACTGGATTTCTGTAGCCTGGAATGAGGCATTCGCTATATGCGGGTTTTCTCTATGCTGAGTGTAGGAGACGCCGCTTATGGGAGCTCTGCTACCTGGATAGAGAGAGAATCAATTTACCGGAATTCCTTATCCTTGTTGTAGAGCGGAGCTGTTTCCAGGAGTTCTGTGTCCTGGAATAGGCATTCGCTATATGTGGGTATTCTGTATACTGCGTGTAGCAGATGCAGCATTCGGGAGTTCTATACCCTAAGTGTAGAGAGATGCAGTTTCCATTAGTTCTGTATGTTGAATGTAGAGAGAAGCTGTTTCCAAGTGTTCTGTAGTCTGAGAGTAGGCATACGCTGTATATGGGATTCCTGTAGCCTGAGTGTAGCCGACGCAGCTTATGGGAGATCTGTAACCTAGAATTAGAGAGACGCAGTTTACCGAAGTTCTGTATCAGAATGTAGGACAAGCTGTTTCCAAGAATTCTGTAGCCTATGGGCATGTATTCGCTATACGCGGGTTTTCTGTATGCTGAATGTGGCAGATGCAGCTTATTGGAGTTCTGTATCATGCTTGTAGTTCGACACAGTTTGCCAGAGTTCTGTTTTTGGGTGTAGAGAGAAACTGTTTCTAGGAGTTCTGTAGCCTGGCATAAGGCATACGCAGTAATTGGGATTTCTATATCCTGAGTGTAGGATACGCCGCTTATGGCAGCTCCGCTACCTGGATATAGATAGAAGCAGTTTACCGGAGTTCTCTATCCTTTGTGTAGAAAGCAGCTGTTTACTGGAGTTCTGTAGCATGGAATGAGGCATTCGCTATATGCGGGTTTTCTCTATGCTGAGTGTAGCAGATGCAGCTTTTGGGAATTCTATACCCTAAGTGTAGAGAGATGCAGTTTCCAGTAGTTCTGTATGTTGAATGTAGAGAGAAGCTGTTTCCAAGAGTTCTGTAGTCTGAGAGTAGGCATACGCTCTATATGGGATTCCAGTAGCCTGAGTGTAGCCGATTCAGCTTATGGGAGTTCTGTAACCCTGAATTAGAAAGTTACATTTTAGCGAAGTTCTGTATCAGAGTGTAGGGAGAAGCTGTTTCCAAGAATTCTGCGGCGTATGAGCAGGTATTCGCTATATGCGGGTTTTCTGTATGCTGAGTGTGGCAGACGCAGCTTATGGAAGTTCTGTATCTTGAATGTAGTGAGACACAGTTTGCCAGAGTTCTGTATATGGGTGTAGAGAGAAACTGTTTCCAAGAGTTCTGTAGCCTGGCAAGAGGCATACGCAGTCATTGGGATTTCTGTATCCTGAGTGTGGGAGACGCCGCTTATGGGAGCTCCGCTACCTGGATATAGAGAGAAGCAGTTTACCAGAGTTCTCTATGCTTTGTGTAGAGAGCAGCTGTTTACTGGTGTTTTGTAGCCTGGAATGAGGCATTACATATATGCGGGTTTTCTGTATGCTGAGTGTAGGAGACGCCGCTTGTGGGAGCTCTGCTACCTGGATATAGATAGAAGCAGTTTACTGGAGTTCTCTATGCTTTGTGTAGAAAGCAGCTGTTTACTGGATTTCTGTAGCCTGGAATGAGGCATTCGCTATATGCGGGTTTTCTCTATGCTGAGTGTAGGTGACGGCGCTTCTGGGAGCTCTGCTACCTGGATAGAGAGAGAATCAGTTTACCGGAGTTCCTTATCCTTGTTGTAGAGCGGAGCTGTTTCCAGGAGTTCTGTGTCCTGGAATTAGGCATTCGCTATATGTGGGTATTCTGTATACTGCGTGTAGCAGATGCAGCATTCAGGAGTTCTATACCCTAAGTGTAGAGAGATGCAGTTTCCAGTAGTTCTGTATGTTGAATGTAGAGAGAAGCTGTTTCCAAGAGTTCTGTAGTCTGAGAGTAGGCATACGCTGTATATGGGATTCCTGTAGCCTGAGTGTAGCCGACGCAGCTTATGGGAGATCTGTAACCTAGAATTAGAGAGACGCAGTTTACCGAAGTTCTGTATCAGAATGTAGGGACAAGCTGTTTCCAAGAATTCTGTAGCCTATGGGCATGTATTCGCTATACGCGGGTTTTCTGTATGCTGAATGTGGCAGATGCAGCTTATTGGAGTTCTGTATCGTGCTTGTAGTTCGACACAGTTTGCCAGAGTTCTGTTTTTGGGTGTAGAGAGAAACTGTTTCTAGGAGTTCTGTAGCCTGGCATAAGGCATACGCAGTAATTGGGATTTCTATATCCTGAGTGTAGGAGACGCCGCTTATGGCAGCTCCGCTACGTGGATGTAGATAGAAGCAGTTTACCGGAGTTCTCTATCCTTTGTGTAGAAAGCAGCTGTTTACTGGAGTTCTGTAGCATGGAATGAGGCATTCGCTATATGCAGGTTTTCTCTATGCTGAGTGTAGGAGACGGCGCTTATGGAAGCTCTGCTACCTGGATATAGAGAGAAGCGTTTTACCGGAGTTCCCTATCCTTGTTGTAGAGAGGAGCTGATTCCAGGAGTTCTATATCCTGGAATTAGGCATTCGCTGTATGTGGGTATTCTGTATGCTGAGTGTAGCACATGCAGCTTTCTGGAGTTCTGTCATCTAAGTGTAGAGAGATGCAGTTTCCAGGAGTTCTGTATGTTGAATGTAGAGAGAAGCTGTTTCCAAGAGTTCTGTAGTCTGAGAGTAGGCATACGCTGTATATGGGATTCCAGTAGCCTGAGTGTAGCCGATTCAGCTTATGGGAGTTCTGTAACCCTGAATTAGAAAGTTACATTTTAGCGAAGTTCTGTATCAGAGTGTAGGGAGAAGCTGTTTCCAAGAATTCTGCAGCGTATGAGCAGGTATTCGCTATATGCGGGTTTTCTGTATGCTGAGTGTAGCAGATGCAGCTTATGGAAGTTCTGTATCTTGAATGTAGTGAGACACAGTTTGCCAGAGTTCTGTATATGGGTGTAGAGAGAAACTGTTTCCAAGAGTTCTGTAGCCTGGCAAGAGGCATACGCAGTCATTGGGATTTCTGTATCCTGAGTGTGGGAGACGCCGCTTATGGGAGCTCCGCTACCTGGATATAGAGAGAAGCAGTTTACCAGAGTTCTCTATGCTTTGTGTAGAGAGCAGCTGTTTACTGGTGTTTTGTCGCCTGGAATGAGGCATTACATATATGCGGGTTTTCTGTATGCTGAGTGTAGGAGACGCCGCTTGTGGGAGCTCTGCTACCTGGATATAGATAGAACCAGTTTACTGGAGTTCTCTATGCTTTGTGTAGAAAGCAGCTGTTTACTGGATTTCTGTAGCCTGGAATGAGGCATTCGCTATATGCGGGTTTTCTGTATGCTGAGTGTAGGAGACGCCGCTTCTGGGAGCTCTGCTACCTGGATAGAGAGAGAATCAATTTACCGGAATTCCTTATCCTTGTTGTAGAGCGGAGCTGTTTCCAGGAGTTCTGTGTCCTGGAATTAGGCATTCGCTATATGTGGGTATTCTGTATACTGCGTGTAGCAGATGCAGCATTCGGGAGTTCTAGACCCTAAGTGTAGAGAGATGCAGTTTCCAGTAGTTCTGTATGTTGAATGTAGAGAGAAGCTGTTTCCAAGAGTTCTGTAGTCTGAGAGTAGGCATACGCTGTATATGGGATTCCTGTAGCCTGAGTGTAGCCGACGCAGCTTATGGGAGATCTGTAACCTAGAATTAGAGAGACGCAGTTTACCGAAGTTCTGTATCAGAATGTAGGGACAAGCTGTTTCCAAGAATTCTGTAGCCTATGGGCATGTATTCACTATACGCGGGTTTTCTGTATGCTGAATGTGCCAGATGCAGCTTATTGGAGTTCTGTATCATGCTTGTAGTTCGACACAGTTTGCCAGGGTTCTGTTTTTGGGTGTAGAGATAAACTGTTTCTAGGAGTTCTGTAGCCTGGCATAAGGCATACACAGTAATTGGGATTTCTATATCCTGAGTGTAGGAGACGCCGCTTATGGCAGCTCCGCTACGTGGATGTAGATAGAAGCAGTTTACCGGAGTTCTCTATCCTTTGTGTAGAAAGCAGCTGTTTACTGGAGTTCTGTAGCATGGAATGAGGCATTCGCTATATGCAGGTTTTCTCTATGCTGAGTGTAGGAGACGGCGCTTATGGAAGCTCTGCTACCTGGATATAGAGAGAAGCGTTTTACCGGAGTTCCCTATCCTTGTTGTAGAGAGGAGCTGATTCCAGGAGTTCTATATCCTGGAATTAGGCATTCGCTGTATGTGGGTATTCTGTATGCTGAGTGTAGCACATGCAGCTTTCTGGAGTTCTGTCATCTAAGTGTAGAGAGATGCAGTTTCCAGTAGTTCTGTATGTTGAATGTAGAGAGAAGCTGTTTCCAAGAGTTCTGTAGTCTGAGAGTAGGCATACGCTGTATATGGGATTCCAGTAGCCTGAGTGTAGCCGATTCAGCTTATGGGAGTTCTGTAACCCTGAATTAGAAAGTTACATTTTAGCGAAGTTCTGTATCAGAGTGTAGGGAGAAGCTGTTTCCAAGAATTCTGCAGCGTATGAGCAGGTATTCGCTATATGCGGGTTTTCTGTATGCTGAGTGTAGCAGATGCAGCTTATGGAAGTTCTGTATCTTGAATGTAGTGAGACACAGTTTGCCAGAGTTCTGTATATGGGTGTAGAGAGAAACTGTTTCCAAGAGTTCTGTAGCCTGGCAAGAGGCATACGCAGTCATTGGGATTTCTGTATCCTGAGTGTGGGAGACGCCGCTTATGGGAGCTCCGCTACCTGGATATAGAGAGAAGCAGTTTACCAGAGTTCTCTATGCTTTGTGTAGAGAGCAGCTGTTTACTGGTGTTTTGTAGCCTGGAATGAGGCATTACATATATGCGGGTTTTCTGTATGCTGAGTGTAGGAGACGCCGCTTGTGGGAGCTCTGCTACCTGGATATAGATAGAAGCAGTTTACTGGAGTTCTCTATGCTTTGTGTAGAAAGCAGCTGTTTACTGGAGTTCTGTAGCATGGAATGAGGCATTCGCTATATGCAGGTTTTCTCTATGCTGAGTGTAGGAGACGGCGCTTATGGAAGCTCTGCTACCTGGATATAGAGAGAAGCGTTTTACCGGAGTTCCCTATCCTTGTTGTAGAGAGGAGCTGATTCCAGGAGTTCTATATCCTGGAATTAGGCATTCGCTGTATGTGGGTATTCTGTATGCTGAGTGTAGCACATGCAGCTTTCTGGAGTTCTGTCATCTAAGTGTAGAGAGATGCAGTTTCCAGGAGTTCTGTATGTTGAATGTAGAGAGAAGCTGTTTCCAAGAGTTCTGTAGTCTGAGAGTAGGCATACGCTGTATATGGGATTCCAGTAGCCTGAGTGTAGCCGATTCAGCTTATGGGAGTTCTGTAACCCTGAATTAGAAAGTTACATTTTAGCGAAGTTCTGTATCAGAGTGTAGGGAGAAGCTGTTTCCAAGAATTCTGCAGCGTATGAGCAGGTATTCGCTATATGCGGGTTTTCTGTATGCTGAGTGTAGCAGATGCAGCTTATGGAAGTTCTGTATCTTGAATGTAGTGAGACACAGTTTGCCAGAGTTCTGTATATGGGTGTAGAGAGAAACTGTTTCCAAGAGTTCTGTAGCCTGGCAAGAGGCATACGCAGTCATTGGGATTTCTGTATCCTGAGTGTGGGAGACGCCGCTTATGGGAGCTCCACTACCTGGATATAGAGAGAAGCAGTTTACCAGAGTTCTCTATGCTTTGTGTAGAGAGCAGCTGTTTACTGGTGTTTTGTAGCCTGGAATGAGGCATTACATATATGCGGGTTTTCTGTATGCTGAGTGTAGGAGACGCCGCTTGTGGGAGCTCTGCTACCTGGATATAGATAGAAGCAGTTTACTGGAGTTCTCTATGCTTTGTGTAGAAAGCAGCTGTTTACTGGATTTCTGTAGCCTGGAATGAGGCATTCGCTATATGCGGGTTTTCTGTATGCTGAGTGTAGGAGACGCCGCTTATGGGAGCTCTGCTACCTGGATAGAGAGAGAATCAATTTACCGGAATTCCTTATCCTTGTTGTAGAGCGGAGCTGTTTCCAGGAGTTCTGTGTCCTGGAATTAGGCATTCGCTATATGTGGGTATTCTGTATACTGCGTGTAGCAGATGCAGCATTCGGGAGTTCTAGACCCTAAGTGTAGAGAGATGCAGTTTCCATTAGTTCTGTATGTTGAATGTAGAGAGAAGCTGTTTCCAAGAGTTCTGTAGTCTGAGAGTAGGCATACGCTGTATATGGGATTCCTGTAGCCTGAGTGTAGCCGACGCAGCTTATGGGAGATCTGTAACCTAGAATTAGAGAGACGCAGTTTACCGAAGTTCTGTATCAGAATGTAGGACAAGCTGTTTCCAAGAATTCTGTAGCCTATGTATTCGCTATACGCGGGTTTTCTGTATGCTGAATGTGGCAGATGCAGCTTATTGGAGTTCTGTATCGTGCTTGTAGTTTGACACAGTTTGCCAGAGTTCTGTTTTTGGGTGTAGAGAGAAACTGTTTCTAGGAGTTCTGTAGCCTGGCATAAGGCATACGCAGTAATTGGGATTTCTATATCCTGAGTGTAGGAGACGCCGCTTATGGCAGCTCCGCTACGTGGATGTAGATAGAAGCAGTTTACCGGAGTTCTCTATCCTTTGTGTAGAAAGCAGCTGTTTACTGGAGTTCTGTAGCATGGAATGAGGCATTCGCTATATGCAGGTTTTCTCTATGCTGAGTGTAGGAGACGGCGCTTATGGAAGCTCTGCTACCTGGATATAGAGAGAAGCGTTTTACCGGAGTTCCCTATCCTTGTTGTAGAGAGGAGCTGATTCCAGGAGTTCTATATCCTGGAATTAGGCATTCGCTGTATGTGGGTATTCTGTATGCTGAGTGTAGCACATGCAGCTTTCTGGAGTTCTGTCATCTAAGTGTAGAGAGATGCAGTTTCCAGGAGTTCTGTATGTTGAATGTAGAGAGAAGCTGTTTCCAAGAGTTCTGTAGTCTGAGAGTAGGCATACGCTGTATATGGGATTCCAGTAGCCTGAGTGTAGCCGATTCAGCTTATGGGAGTTCTGTAACCCTGAATTAGAAAGTTACATTTTAGCGAAGTTCTGTATCAGAGTGTAGGGAGAAGCTGTTTCCAAGAATTCTGCAGCGTATGAGCAGGTATTCGCTATATGCGGGTTTTCTGTATGCTTAGTGTAGCAGATGCAGCTTATGGAAGTTCTGTATCTTGAATGTAGTGAGACACAGTTTGCCAGAGTTCTGTATATGGGTGTAGAGAGAAACTGTTTCCAAGAGTTCTGTAGCCTGGCAAGAGGCATACGCAGTCATTGGGATTTCTGTATCCTGAGTGTGGGAGACGCCGCTTATGGGAGCTCCGCTACCTGGATATAGAGAGAAGCAGTTTACCAGAGTTCTCTATGCTTTGTGTAGAGAGCAGCTGTTTACTGGTGTTTTGTAGCCTGGAATGAGGCATTACATATATGCGGGTTTTCTGTATGCTGAGTGTAGGAGACACCGCTTGTGGGAGCTCTGCTACCTGGATATAGATAGAAGCAGTTTACTGGAGTTCTCTATGCTTTGTGTAGAAAGCAGCTGTTTACTGGATTTCTGTAGCCTGGAATGAGGCATTCGCTATATGCGGGTTTTCTCTATGCTGAGTGTAGGTGACGGCGCTTATGGGAGCTCTGCTACCTGGATAGAGAGAGAATCAATTTACCGGAATTCCTTATCCTTGTTGTAGAGCGGAGCTGTTTCCAGGTGTTCTGTGTCCTGGAATTAGGCATTCGCTATATGTGGGTATTCTGTATACTGCGTGTAGCAGATGCAGCATTCGGGAGTTCTATACCCTAAGTGTAGAGAGATGCAGTTTCCATTAGTTCTGTATGTTGAATGTAGAGAGAAGCTGTTTCCAAGTGTTCTGTAGTCTGAGAGTAGGCATACGCTGTATATGGGATTCCTGTAGCCTGAGTGTAGCCGACGCAGCTTATGGGAGATCTGTAACCTAGAATTAGAGAGACGCAGTTTACCGAAGTTCTGTATCAGAATGTAGGACAAGCTGTTTCCAAGAATTCTGTAGCCTATGGGCATGTATTCGCTATACGCGGGTTTTCTGTATGCTGAATGTGGCAGATGCAGCTTATTGGAGTTCTGTATCATGCTTGTAGTTCGACACAGTTTGCCAGAGTTCTGTTTTTGGGTGTAGAGAGAAACTGTTTCTAGGAGTTCTGTAGCCTGGCATAAGGCATACGCAGTAATTGGGATTTCTATATCCTGAGTGTAGGAGACGCCGCTTATGGCAGCTCCGCTACCTGGATATAGATAGAAGCAGTGTACCGGAGTTCTCTATCCTTTGTGTAGAAAGCAGCTGTTTACTGGAGTTCTGTAGCATGGAATGAGGCATTCGCTATATGCGGGTTTTCTCTATGCTGAGTGTAGCAGATGCAGCTTTTGGGAATTCTATACCCTAAGTGTAGAGAGATGCAGTTTCCAGTAGTTCTGTATGTTGAATGTAGAGAGAAGCTGTTTCCAAGAGTTCTGTAGTCTGAGAGTAGGCATACGCTGTATATGGGATTCCAGTAGCCTGAGTGTAGCCGATTCAGCTTATGGGAGTTCTGTAACCCTGAATTAGAAAGTTACATTTTAGCGAAGTTCTGTATCAGAGTGTAGGGAGAAGCTGTTTCCAAGAATTCTGCGGCGTATGAGCAGGTATTCGCTATATGCGGGTTTTCTGTATGCTGAGTGTGGCAGACGCAGCTTATGGAAGTTCTGTATCTTGAATGTAGTGAGACACAGTTTGCCAGAGTTCTGTATATGGGTGTAGAGAGAAACTGTTTCCAAGAGTTCTGTAGCCTGGCAAGAGGCATACGCAGTCATTGGGATTTCTGTATCCTGAGTGTGGGAGACGCCGCTTATGGGAGCTCCGCTACCTGGATATAGAGAGAAGCAGTTTACCAGAGTTCTCTATGCTTTGTGTAGAGAGCAGCTGTTTACTGGTGTTTTGTAGCCTGGAATGAGGCATTACATATATGCGGGTTTTCTGTATGCTGAGTGTAGGAGACGCCGCTTGTGGGAGCTCTGCTACCTGGATATAGATAGAACCAGTTTACTGGAGTTCTCTATGCTTTGTGTAGAAAGCAGCTGTTTACTGGATTTCTGTAGCCTGGAATGAGGCATTCGCTATATGCGGGTTTTCTCTATGCTGAGTGTAGGTGACGGCGCTTCTGGGAGCTCTGCTACCTGGATAGAGAGAGAATCAGTTTACCGGAGTTCCTTATCCTTGTTGTAGAGCGGAGCTGTTTCCAGGAGTTCTGTGTCCTGGAATTAGGCATTCGCTATATGTGGGTATTCTGTATACTGCGTGTAGCAGATGCAGCATTCGGGAGTTCTATACCCTAAGTGTAGAGAGATGCAGTTTCCAGTAGTTCTGTATGTTGAATGTAGAGAGAAGCTGTTTCCAAGAGTTCTGTAGTCTGAGAGTAGGCATACGCTGTATATGGGATTCCTGTAGCCTGAGTGTAGCCGACGCAGCTTATGGGAGATCTGTAACCTAGAATTAGAGAGACGCAGTTTACCGAAGTTCTGTATCAGAATGTAGGGACAAGCTGTTTCCAAGAATTCTGTAGCCTATGGGCATGTATTCGCTATACGCGGGTTTTCTGTATGCTGAATGTGGCAGATGCAGCTTATTGGAGTTCTGTATCGTGCTTGTAGTTCGACACAGTTTGCCAGAGTTCTGTTTTTGGGTGTAGAGATAAACTGTTTCTAGGAGTTCTGTAGCCTGGCATAAGGCATACGCAGTAATTGGGATTTCTATATCCTGAGTGTAGGAGACGCCGCTTATGGCAGCTCCGCTACGTGGATGTAGATAGAAGCAGTTTACCGGAGTTCTCTATCCTTTGTGTAGAAAGCAGCTGTTTACTGGAGTTCTGTAGCATGGAATGAGGCATTCGCTATATGCAGGTTTTCTCTATGCTGAGTGTAGGAGACGCCGCTTATGGCAGCTCCGCTACGTGGATGTAGATAGAAGCAGTTTACCGGAGTTCTCTATCCTTTGTGTAGAAAGCAGCTGTTTACTGGAGTTCTGTAGCATGGAATGAGGCATTCGCTATATGCAGGTTTTCTCTATGCTGAGTGTAGGAGACGGCGCTTATGGAAGCTCTGCTACCTGGATATAGAGAGAAGCGTTTTACCGGAGTTCCCTATCCTTGTTGTAGAGAGGAGCTGATTCCAGGAGTTCTATATCCTGGAATTAGGCATTCGCTGTATGTGGGTATTCTGTATGCTGAGTGTAGCACATGCAGCTTTCTGGAGTTCTGTCATCTAAGTGTAGAGAGATGCAGTTTCCAGGAGTTCTGTATGTTGAATGTAGAGAGAAGCTGTTTCCAAGAGTTCTGTAGTCTGAGAGTAGGCATACGCTGTATATGGGATTCCAGTAGCCTGAGTGTAGCCGATTCAGCTTATGGGAGTTCTGTAACCCTGAATTAGAAAGTTACATTTTAGCGAAGTTCTGTATCAGAGTGTAGGGAGAAGCTGTTTCCAAGAATTCTGCAGCGTATGAGCAGGTATTCGCTATATGCGGGTTTTCTGTATGCTGAGTGTAGCAGATGCAGCTTATGGAAGTTCTGTATCTTGAATGTAGTGAGACACAGTTTGCCAGAGTTCTGTATATGGGTGTAGAGAGAAACTGTTTCCAAGAGTTCTGTAGCCTGGCAAGAGGCATACGCAGTCATTGGGATTTCTGTATCCTGAGTGTGGGAGACGCCGCTTATGGGAGCTCCGCTACCTGGATATAGAGAGAAGCAGTTTACCAGAGTTCTCTATGCTTTGTGTAGAGAGCAGCTGTTTACTGGTGTTTTGTAGCCTGGAATGAGGCATTACATATATGCGGGTTTTCTGTATGCTGAGTGTAGGAGACGCCGCTTGTGGGAGCTCTGCTACCTGGATATAGATAGAAGCAGTTTACTGGAGTTCTCTATGCTTTGTGTAGAAAGCAGCTGTTTACTGGATTTCTGTAGCCTGGAATGAGGCATTCGCTATATGCGGGTTTTCTCTATGCTGAGTGTAGGAGACGCCGCTTATGGGAGCTCTGCTACCTGGATAGAGAGAGAATCAATTTACCGGAATTCCTTATCCTTGTTGTAGAGCGGAGCTGTTTCCAGGAGTTCTGTGTCCTGGAATTAGGCATTCGCTATATGTGGGTATTCTGTATACTGCGTGTAGCAGATGCAGCATTCGGGAGTTCTAGACCCTAAGTGTAGAGAGATGCAGTTTCCAGTAGTTCTGTATGTTGAATGTAGAGAGAAGCTGTTTCCAAGAGTTCTGTAGTCTGAGAGTAGGCATACGCTGTATATGGGATTCCTGTAGCCTGAGTGTAGCCGACGCAGCTTATGGGAGATCTGTAACCTAGAATTAGAGAGACGCAGTTTACCGAAGTTCTGTATCAGAATGTAGGGACAAGCTGTTTCCAAGAATTCTGTAGCCTATGGGCATGTATTCACTATACGCGGGTTTTCTGTATGCTGAATGTGCCAGATGCAGCTTATTGGAGTTCTGTATCATGCTTGTAGTTCGACACAGTTTGCCAGGGTTCTGTTTTTGGGTGTAGAGATAAACTGTTTCTAGGAGTTCTGTAGCCTGGCATAAGGCATATGCAGTAATTGGGATTTCTATATCCTGAGTGTAGGAGACGCCGCTTATGGCAGCTCCGCTACGTGGATGTAGATAGAAGCAGTTTACCGGAGTTCTCTATCCTTTGTGTAGAAAGCAGCTGTTTACTGGAGTTCTGTAGCATGGAATGAGGCATTCGCTATATGCAGGTTTTCTCTATGCTGAGTGTAGGAGACGGCGCTTATGGAAGCTCTGCTACCTGGATATAGAGAGAAGCGTTTTACCGGAGTTCCCTATCCTTGTTGTAGAGAGGAGCTGATTCCAGGAGTTCTATATCCTGGAATTAGGCATTCGCTGTATGTGGGTATTCTGTATGCTGAGTGTAGCACATGCAGCTTTCTGGAGTTCTGTCATCTAAGTGTAGAGAGATGCAGTTTCCAGTAGTTCTGTATGTTGAATGTAGAGAGAAGCTGTTTCCAAGAGTTCTGTAGTCTGAGAGTAGGCATACGCTGTATATGGGATTCCAGTAGCCTGAGTGTAGCCGATTCAGCTTATGGGAGTTCTGTAACCCTGAATTAGAAAGTTACATTTTAGCGAAGTTCTGTATCAGAGTGTAGGGAGAAGCTGTTTCCAAGAATTCTGCAGCGTATGAGCAGGTATTCGCTATATGCGGGTTTTCTGTATGCTGAGTGTAGCAGATGCAGCTTATGGAAGTTCTGTATCTTGAATGTAGTGAGACACAGTTTGCCAGAGTTCTGTATATGGGTGTAGAGAGAAACTGTTTCCAAGAGTTCTGTAGCCTGGCAAGAGGCATACGCAGTCATTGGGATTTCTGTATCCTGAGTGTGGGAGACGCCGCTTATGGGAGCTCCGCTACCTGGATATAGAGAGAAGCAGTTTACCAGAGTTCTCTATGCTTTGTGTAGAGAGCAGCTGTTTACTGGTGTTTTGTAGCCTGGAATGAGGCATTACATATATGCGGGTTTTCTGTATGCTGAGTGTAGGAGACGCCGCTTGTGGGAGCTCTGCTACCTGGATATAGATAGAAGCAGTTTACTGGAGTTCTCTATGCTTTGTGTAGAAAGCAGCTGTTTACTGGATTTCTGTAGCCTGGAATGAGGCATTCGCTATATGCGGGTTTTCTCTATGCTGAGTGTAGGAGACGCCGCTTATGGGAGCTCTGCTACCTGGATAGAGAGAGAATCAATTTACCGGAATTCCTTATCCTTGTTGTAGAGCGGAGCTGTTTCCAGGTGTTCTGTGTCCTGGAATTAGGCATTCGCTATATGTGGGTATTCTGTATACTGCGTGTAGCAGATGCAGCATTCGGGAGTTCTATACCCTAAGTGTAGAGAGATGCAGTTTCCATTAGTTCTGTATGTTGAATGTAGAGAGAAGCTGTTTCCAAGTGTTCTGTAGTCTGAGAGTAGGCATACGCTGTATATGGGATTCCTGTAGCCTGAGTGTAGCCGACGCAGCTTATGGGAGATCTGTAACCTAGAATTAGAGAGACGCAGTTTACCGAAGTTCTGTATCAGAATGTAGGACAAGCTGTTTCCAAGAATTCTGTAGCCTATGGGCATGTATTCGCTATACGCGGGTTTTCTGTATGCTGAATGTGGCAGATGCAGCTTATTGGAGTTCTGTATCATGCTTGTAGTTCGACACAGTTTGCCAGAGTTCTGTTTTTGGGTGTAGAGAGAAACTGTTTCTAGGAGTTCTGTAGCCTGGCATAAGGCATACGCAGTAATTGGGATTTCTATATCCTGAGTGTAGGAGACGCCGCTTATGGCAGCTCCGCTACCTGGATATAGATAGAAGCAGTGTACCGGAGTTCTCTATCCTTTGTGTAGAAAGCAGCTGTTTACTGGAGTTCTGTAGCATGGAATGAGGCATTCGCTATATGCGGGTTTTCTCTATGCTGAGTGTAGCAGATGCAGCTTTTGGGAATTCTATACCCTAAGTGTAGAGTGATGCAGTTTCCAGTAGTTCTGTATGTTGAATGTAGAGAGAAGCTGTTTCCAAGAGTTCTGTAGTCTGAGAGTAGGCATACGCTCTATATGGGATTCCAGTAGCCTGAGTGTAGCCGATTCAGCTTATGGGAGTTCTGTAACCCTGAATTAGAAAGTTACATTTTAGCGAAGTTCTGTATCAGAGTGTAGGGAGAAGCTGTTTCCAAGAATTCTGCGGCGTATGAGCAGGTATTCGCTATATGCGGGTTTTCTGTATGCTGAGTGTGGCAGACGCAGCTTATGGAAGTTCTGTATCTTGAATGTAGTGAGACACAGTTTGCCAGAGTTCTGTATATGGGTGTAGAGAGAAACTGTTTCCAAGAGTTCTGTAGCCTGGCAAGAGGCATACGCAGTCATTGGGATTTCTGTATCCTGAGTGTGGGAGACGCCGCTTATGGGAGCTCCGCTACCTGGATATAGAGAGAAGCAGTTTACCAGAGTTCTCTATGCTTTGTGTAGAGAGCAGCTGTTTACTGGTGTTTTGTAGCCTGGAATGAGGCATTACATATATGCGGGTTTTCTGTATGCTGAGTGTAGGAGACGCCGCTTGTGGGAGCTCTGCTACCTGGATATAGATAGAACCAGTTTACTGGAGTTCTCTATGCTTTGTGTAGAAAGCAGCTGTTTACTGGATTTCTGTAGCCTGGAATGAGGCATTCGCTATATGCGGGTTTTCTCTATGCTGAGTGTAGGTGACGGCGCTTCTGGGAGCTCTGCTACCTGGATAGAGAGAGAATCAGTTTACCGGAGTTCCTTATCCTTGTTGTAGAGCGGAGCTGTTTCCAGGAGTTCTGTGTCCTGGAATTAGGCATTCGCTATATGTGGGTATTCTGTATACTGCGTGTAGCAGATGCAGCATTCGGGAGTTCTATACCCTAAGTGTAGAGAGATGCAGTTTCCAGTAGTTCTGTATGTTGAATGTAGAGAGAAGCTGTTTCCAAGAGTTCTGTAGTCTGAGAGTAGGCATACGCTGTATATGGGATTCCTGTAGCCTGAGTGTAGCCGACGCAGCTTATGGGAGATCTGTAACCTAGAATTAGAGAGACGCAGTTTACCGAAGTTCTGTATCAGAATGTAGGGACAAGCTGTTTCCAAGAATTCTGTAGCCTATGGGCATGTATTCGCTATACGCAGGTTTTCTGTATGCTGAATGTGGCAGATGCAGCTTATTGGAGTTCTGTATCGTGCTTGTAGTTCGACACAGTTTGCCAGAGTTCTGTTTTTGGGTGTAGAGAGAAACTGTTTCTAGGAGTTCTGTAGCCTGGCATAAGGCATACGCAGTAATTGGGATTTCTATATCCTGAGTGTAGGAGACGCCGCTTATGGCAGCTCCGCTACGTGGATGTAGATAGAAGCAGTTTACCGGAGTTCTCTATCCTTTGTGTAGAAAGCAGCTGTTTACTGGAGTTCTGTAGCATGGAATGAGGCATTCGCTATATGCAGGTTTTCTCTATGCTGAGTGTAGGAGACGGCGCTTATGGAAGCTCTGCTACCTGGATATAGAGAGAAGCATTTTACCGGAGTTCCCTATCCTTGTTGTAGAGAGGAGCTGATTCCAGGAGTTCTATATCCTGGAATTAGGCATTCGCTGTATGTGGGTATTCTGTATGCTGAGTGTAGCACATGCAGCTTTCTGGAGTTCTGTCATCTAAGTGTAGAGAGATGCAGTTTCCAGGAGTTCTGTATGTTGAATGTAGAGAGAAGCTGTTTCCAAGAGTTCTGTAGTCTGAGAGTAGGCATACGCTGTATATGGGATTCCAGTAGCCTGAGTGTAGCCGATTCAGCTTATGGGAGTTCTGTAACCCTGAATTAGAAAGTTACATTTTAGCGAAGTTCTGTATCAGAGTGTAGGGAGAAGCTGTTTCCAAGAATTCTGCAGCGTATGAGCAGGTATTCGCTATATGCGGGTTTTCTGTATGCTGAGTGTAGCAGATGCAGCTTATGGAAGTTCTGTATCTTGAATGTAGTGAGACACAGTTTGCCAGAGTTCTGTATATGGGTGTAGAGAGAAACTGTTTCCAAGAGTTCTGTAGCCTGGCAAGAGGCATACACAGTCATTGGGATTTCTGTATCCTGAGTGTGGGAGACGCCGCTTATGGGAGCTCCGCTACCTGGATATAGAGAGAAGCAGTTTACCAGAGTTCTCTATGCTTTGTGTAGAGAGCAGCTGTTTACTGGTGTTTTGTAGCCTGGAATGAGGCATTACATATATGCGGGTTTTCTGTATGCTGAGTGTAGGAGACGCCGCTTGTGGGAGCTCTGCTACCTGGATATAGATAGAAGCAGTTTACTGGAGTTCTCTATGCTTTGTGTAGAAAGCAGCTGTTTACTGGATTTCTGTAGCCTGGAATGAGGCATTCGCTATATGCGGGTTTTCTCTATGCTGAGTGTAGGAGACGCCGCTTATGGGAGCTCTGCTACCTGGATAGAGAGAGAATCAATTTACCGGAATTCCTTATCCTTGTTGTAGAGCGGAGCTGTTTCCAGGAGTTCTGTGTCCTGGAATTAGGCATTCGCTATATGTGGGTATTCTGTATACTGCGTGTAGCAGATGCAGCATTCGGGAGTTCTATACCCTAAGTGTAGAGAGATGCAGTTTCCAGTAGTTCTGTATGTTGAATGTAGAGAGAAGCTGTTTCCAAGTGTTCTGTAGTCTGAGAGTAGGCATACGCTGTATATGGGATTCCTGTAGCCTGAGTGTAGCCGACGCAGCTTATGGGAGATCTGTAACCTAGAATTAGAGAGACGCAGTTTACCGAAGTTCTGTATCAGAATGTAGGACAAGCTGTTTCCAAGAATTCTGTAGCCTATGGGCATGTATTCGCTATACGCGGGTTTTCTGTATGCTGAATGTGGCAGATGCAGCTTATTGGAGTTCTGTATCATGCTTGTAGTTCGACACAGTTTGCCAGAGTTCTGTTTTTGGGTGTAGAGAGAAACTGTTTCTAGGAGTTCTGTAGCCTGGCATAAGGCATACGCAGTAATTGGGATTTCTATATCCTGAGTGTAGGAGACGCCGCTTATGGCAGCTCCGCTACCTGGATATAGATAGAAGCAGTGTACCGGAGTTCTCTATCCTTTGTGTAGAAAGCAGCTGTTTACTGGAGTTCTGTAGCATGGAATGAGGCATTCGCTATATGCGGGTTTTCTCTATGCTGAGTGTAGCAGATGCAGCTTTTGGGAATTCTATACCCTAAGTGTAGAGAGATGCAGTTTCCAGTAGTTCTGTATGTTGAATGTAGAGAGAAGCTGTTTCCAAGAGTTCTGTAGTCTGAGAGTAGGCATACGCTGTATATGGGATTCCAGTAGCCTGAGTGTAGCCGATTCAGCTTATGGGAGTTCTGTAACCCTGAATTAGAAAGTTACATTTTAGCGAAGTTCTGTATCAGAGTGTAGGGAGAAGCTGTTTCCAAGAATTCTGCGGCGTATGAGCAGGTATTCGCTATATGCGGGTTTTCTGTATGCTGAGTGTGGCAGACGCAGCTTATGGAAGTTCTGTATCTTGAATGTAGTGAGACACAGTTTGCCAGAGTTCTGTATATGGGTGTAGAGAGAAACTGTTTCCAAGAGTTCTGTAGCCTGGCAAGAGGCATACGCAGTCATTGGGATTTCTGTATCCTGAGTGTGGGAGACGCCGCTTATGGGAGCTCCGCTACCTGGATATAGAGAGAAGCAGTTTACCAGAGTTCTCTATGCTTTGTGTAGAGAGCAGCTGTTTACTGGTGTTTTGTAGCCTGGAATGAGGCATTACATATATGCGGGTTTTCTGTATGCTGAGTGTAGGAGACGCCGCTTGTGGGAGCTCTGCTACCTGGATATAGATAGAACCAGTTTACTGGAGTTCTCTATGCTTTGTGTAGAAAGCAGCTGTTTACTGGATTTCTGTAGCCTGGAATGAGGCATTCGCTATATGCGGGTTTTCTCTATGCTGAGTGTAGGTGACGGCGCTTCTGGGAGCTCTGCTACCTGGATAGAGAGAGAATCAGTTTACCGGAGTTCCTTATCCTTGTTGTAGAGCGGAGCTGTTTCCAGGAGTTCTGTGTCCTGGAATTAGGCATTCGCTATATGTGGGTATTCTGTATACTGCGTGTAGCAGATGCAGCATTCGGGAGTTCTATACCCTAAGTGTAGAGAGATGCAGTTTCCAGTAGTTCTGTATGTTGAATGTAGAGAGAAGCTGTTTCCAAGAGTTCTGTAGTCTGAGAGTAGGCATACGCTGTATATGGGATTCCTGTAGCCTGAGTGTAGCCGACGCAGCTTATGGGAGATCTGTAACCTAGAATTAGAGAGACGCAGTTTACCGAAGTTCTGTATCAGAATGTAGGGACAAGCTGTTTCCAAGAATTCTGTAGCCTATGGGCATGTATTCGCTATACGCGGGTTTTCTGTATGCTGAATGTGGCAGATGCAGCTTATTGGAGTTCTGTATCGTGCTTGTAGTTCGACACAGTTTGCCAGAGTTCTGTTTTTGGGTGTAGAGAGAAACTGTTTCTAGGAGTTCTGTAGCCTGGCATAAGGCATACGCAGTAATTGGGATTTCTATATCCTGAGTGTAGGAGACGCCGCTTATGGCAGCTCCGCTACGTGGATGTAGATAGAAGCAGTTTACCGGAGTTCTCTATCCTTTGTGTAGAAAGCAGCTGTTTACTGGAGTTCTGTAGCATGGAATGAGGCATTCGCTATATGCAGGTTTTCTCTATGCTGAGTGTAGGAGACGGCGCTTATGGAAGCTCTGCTACCTGGATATAGAGAGAAGCGTTTTACCGGAGTTCCCTATCCTTGTTGTAGAGAGGAGCTGATTCCAGGAGTTCTATATCCTGGAATTAGGCATTCGCTGTATGTGGGTATTCTGTATGCTGAGTGTAGCACATGCAGCTTTCTGGAGTTCTGTCATCTAAGTGTAGAGAGATGCAGTTTCCAGGAGTTCTGTATGTTGAATGTAGAGAGAAGCTGTTTCCAAGAGTTCTGTAGTCTGAGAGTAGGCATACGCTGTATATGGGATTCCAGTAGCCTGAGTGTAGCCGATTCAGCTTATGGGAGTTCTGCAACCCTGAATTAGAAAGTTACATTTTAGCGAAGTTCTGTATCAGAGTGTAGGGAGAAGCTGTTTCCAAGAATTCTGCAGCGTATGAGCAGGTATTCGCTATATGCGGGTTTTCTGTATGCTGAGTGTAGCAGATGCAGCTTATGGAAGTTCTGTATCTTGAATGTAGTGAGACACAGTTTGCCAGAGTTCTGTATATGGGTGTAGAGAGAAACTGTTTCCAAGAGTTCTGTAGCCTGGCAAGAGGCATACGCAGTCATTGGGATTTCTGTATCCTGAGTGTGGGAGACGCCGCTTATGGGAGCTCCGCTACCTGGATATAGAGAGAAGCAGTTTACCAGAGTTCTCTATGCTTTGTGTAGAGAGCAGCTGTTTACTGGTGTTTTGTAGCCTGGAATGAGGCATTACATATATGCGGGTTTTCTGTATGCTGAGTGTAGGAGACACCGCTTGTGGGAGCTCTGCTACCTGGATATAGATAGAAGCAGTTTACTGGAGTTCTCTATGCTTTGTGTAGAAAGCAGCTGTTTACTGGATTTCTGTAGCCTGGAATGAGGCATTCGCTATATGCGGGTTTTCTGTATGCTGAGTGTAGGAGACGCCGCTTGTGGGAGCTCTGCTACCTGGATATAGATAGAAGCAGTTTACTGGAGTTCTCTATGCTTTGTGTAGAAAGCAGCTGTTTACTGGATTTCTGTAGCCTGGAATGAGGCATTCGCTATATGCGGGTTTTCTGTATGCTGAGTGTAGGAGACGCCGCTTCTGGGAGCTCTGCTACCTGGATAGAGAGAGAATCAATTTACCGGAATTCCTTATCCTTGTTGTAGAGCGGAGCTGTTTCCAGGAGTTCTGTGTCCTGGAATTAGGCATTCGCTATATGTGGGTATTCTGTATACTGCGTGTAGCAGATGCAGCATTCGGGAGTTCTAGACCCTAAGTGTAGAGAGATGCAGTTTCCATTAGTTCTGTATGTTGAATGTAGAGAGAAGCTGTTTCCAAGTGTTCTGTAGTCTGAGAGTAGGCATACGCTGTATATGGGATTCCTGTAGCCTGAGTGTAGCCGACGCAGCTTATGGGAGATCTGTAACCTAGAATTAGAGAGACGCAGTTTACCGAAGTTCTGTATCAGAATGTAGGACAAGCTGTTTCCAAGAATTCTGTAGCCTATGGGCATGTATTCGCTATACGCGGGTTTTCTGTATGCTGAATGTGGCAGATGCAGCTTATTGGAGTTCTGTATCATGCTTGTAGTTCGACACAGTTTGCCAGAGTTCTGTTTTTGGGTGTAGAGAGAAACTGTTTCTAGGAGTTCTGTAGCCTGGCATAAGGCATACGCAGTAATTGGGATTTCTATATCCTGAGTGTAGGAGACGCCGCTTATGGCAGCTCCGCTACCTGGATATAGATAGAAGCAGTGTACCGGAGTTCTCTATCCTTTGTGTAGAAAGCAGCTGTTTACTGGAGTTCTGTAGCATGGAATGAGGCATTCGCTATATGCGGGTATTCTGTATACTGCGTGTAGCAGATGCAGCATTCGGGAGTTCTATACCCTAAGTGTAGAGAGATGCAGTTTCCAGTAGTTCTGTATGTTGAATGTAGAGAGAAGCTGTTTCCAAGAGTTCTGTAGTCTGAGAGTAGGCATACGCTGTATATGGGATTCCTGTAGCCTGAGTGTAGCCGACGCAGCTTATGGGAGATCTGTAACCTAGAATTAGAGAGACGCAGTTTACCGAAGTTCTGTATCAGAATGTAGGGACAAGCTGTTTCCAAGAATTCTGTAGCCTATGGGCATGTATTCGCTATACGCGGGTTTTCTGTATGCTGAATGTGGCAGATGCAGCTTATTGGAGTTCTGTATCATGCTTGTCGTTCGACACAGTTTGCCAGAGTTCTGTTTTTGGGTGTAGAGAGAAACTGTTTCTAGGAGTTCTGTAGCCTGGCATAAGGCATACGCAGTAATTGGGATTTCTATATCCTGAGTGTAGGAGACGCCGCTTATGGCAGCTCCGCTACGTGGATGTAGATAGAAGCAGTTTACCGGAGTTCTCTATCCTTTGTGTAGAAAGCAGCTGTTTACTGGAGTTCTGTAGCATGGAATGAGGCATTCGCTATATGCAGGTTTTCTCTATGCTGAGTGTAGGAGACGGCGCTTATGGAAGCTCTGCTACCTGGATATAGAGAGAAGCGTTTTACCGGAGTTCCCTATCCTTGTTGTAGAGAGGAGCTGATTCCAGGAGTTCTATATCCTGGAATTAGGCATTCGCTGTATGTGGGTATTCTGTATGCTGAGTGTAGCACATGCAGCTTTCTGGAGTTCTGTCATCTAAGTGTAGAGAGATGCAGTTTCCAGTAGTTCTGTATGTTGAATGTAGAGAGAAGCTGTTTCCAAGAGTTCTGTAGTCTGAGAGTAGGCATACGCTGTATATGGGATTCCAGTAGCCTGAGTGTAGCCGATTCAGCTTATGGGAGTTCTGTAACCCTGAATTAGAAAGTTACATTTTAGCGAAGTTCTGTATCAGAGTGTAGGGAGAAGCTGTTTCCAAGAATTCTGCAGCGTATGAGCAGGTATTCGCTATATGCGGGTTTTCTGTATGCTGAGTGTGGCAGACGCAGCTTACGGAAGTTCTGTATCTTGAATGTAGTGAGACACAGTTTGCCAGAGTTCTGTATATGGGTGTAGAGAGAAACTGTTTCCAAGAGTTCTGTAGCCTGGCAAGAGGCATACGCAGTCATTGGGATTTCTGTATCCTGAGTGTGGGAGACGCCGCTTATGGGAGCTCCGCTACCTGGATATAGAGAGAAGCAGTTTACCAGAGTTCTCTAAGCTTTGTGTAGAGAGCAGCTGTTTACTGGTGTTTTGTAGCCTGGAATGAGGCATTACATATATGCGGGTTTTCTGTATGCTGAGTGTAGGAGACACCGCTTGTGGGAGCTCTGCTACCTGGATATAGATAGAAGCAGTTTACTGGAGTTCTCTATGCTTTGTGTAGAAAGCAGCTGTTTACTGGATTTCTGTAGCCTGGAATGAGGCATTCGCTATATGCGGGTTTTCTCTATGCTGAGTGTAGGAGACGCCGCTTATGGGAGCTCTGCTACCTGGATAGAGAGAGAATCAATTTACCGGAATTCCTTATCCTTGTTGTAGAGCGGAGCTGTTTCCAGGTGTTCTGTGTCCTGGAATTAGGCATTCGCTATATGTGGGTATTCTGTATACTGCGTGTAGCAGATGCAGCATTCGGGAGTTCTATACCCTAAGTGTAGAGAGATGCAGTTTCCATTAGTTCTGTATGTTGAATGTAGAGAGAAGCTGTTTCCAAGTGTTCTGTAGTCTGAGAGTAGGCATACGCTGTATATGGGATTCCTGTAGCCTGAGTGTAGCCGACGCAGCTTATGGGAGATCTGTAACCTAGAATTAGAGAGACGCAGTTTACCGAAGTTCTGTATCAGAATGTAGGACAAGCTGTTTCCAAGAATTCTGTAGCCTATGGGCATGTATTCGCTATACGCGGGTTTTCTGTATGCTGAATGTGGCAGATGTAGCTTATTGGAGTTCTGTATCATGCTTGTCGTTCGACACAGTTTGCCAGAGTTCTGTTTTTGGGTGTAGAGAGAAACTGTTTCTAGGAGTTCTGTAGCCTGGCATAAGGCATACGCAGTAATTGGGATTTCTATATCCTGAGTGTAGGAGACGCCGCTTATGGCAGCTCCGCTACGTGGATGTAGATAGAAGCAGTTTACCGGAGTTCTCTATCCTTTGTGTAGAAAGCAGCTGTTTACTGGAGTTCTGTAGCATGGAATGAGGCATTCGCTATATGCAGGTTTTCGCTATGCTGAGTGTAGGAGACGGCGCTTATGGAAGCTCTGCTACCTGGATATAGAGAGAAGCGTTTTACCGGAGTTCCCTATCCTTGTTGTAGAGAGGAGCTGATTCCAGGAGTTCTATATCCTGGAATTAGGCATTCGCTGTATGTGGGTATTCTGTATGCTGAGTGTAGCACATGCAGCTTTCTGGAGTTCTGTCATCTAAGTGTAGAGAGATGCAGTTTCCAGTAGTTCTGTATGTTGAATGTAGAGAGAAGCTGTTTCCAAGAGTTCTGTAGTCTGAGAGTAGGCATACGCTGTATATGGGATTCCAGTAGCCTGAGTGTAGCCGATTCAGCTTATGGGAGTTCTGTAACCCTGAATTAGAAAGTTACATTTTAGCGAAGTTCTGTATCAGAGTGTAGGGAGAAGCTGTTTCCAAGAATTCTGCAGCGTATGAGCAGGTATTCGCTATATGCGGGTTTTCTGTATGCTGAGTGTAGCAGATGCAGCTTATGGAAGTTCTGTATCTTGAATGTAGTGAGACACAGTTTGCCAGAGTTCTGTATATGGGTGTAGAGAGAAACTGTTTCCAAGAGTTCTGTAGCCTGGCAAGAGGCATACGCAGTCATTGGGATTTCTGTATCCTGAGTGTGGGAGACGCCGCTTATGGGAGCTCCGCTACCTGGATATAGAGAGAAGCAGTTTACCAGAGTTCTCTATGCTTTGTGTAGAGAGCAGCTGTTTACTGGTGTTTTGTAGCCTGGAATGAGGCATTACATATATGCGGGTTTTCTGTATGCTGAGTGTAGGAGACGCCGCTTGTGGGAGCTCTGCTACCTGGATATAGATAGAAGCAGTTTACTGGAGTTCTCTATGCTTTGTGTAGAAAGCAGCTGTTTACTGGATTTCTGTAGCCTGGAATGAGGCATTCGCTATATGCGGGTTTTCTCTATGCTGAGTGTAGGAGACGCCGCTTATGGGAGCTCTGCTACCTGGATAGAGAGAGAATCAATTTACCGGAATTCCTTATCCTTGTTGTAGAGCGGAGCTGTTTCCAGGTGTTCTGTGTCCTGGAATTAGGCATTCGCTATATGTGGGTATTCTGTATACTGCGTGTAGCAGATGCAGCATTCGGGAGTTCTATACCCTAAGTGTAGAGAGATGCAGTTTCCATTAGTTCTGTATGTTGAATGTAGAGAGAAGCTGTTTCCAAGAGTTCTGTAGTCTGAGAGTAGGCATACGCTGTATATGGGATTCCTGTAGCCTGAGTGTAGCCGACGCAGCTTATGGGAGATCTGTAACCTAGAATTAGAGAGACGCAGTTTAACGAAGTTCTGTATCAGAATGTAGGACAAGCTGTTTCCAAGAATTCTGTAGCCTTTGGGCTCTATTCGCTATACGCGGGTTTTCTGTATGCTGAATGTGGCAGATGCAGCTTATTGGAGTTCTGTATCGTGCTTGTAGTTCGACACAGTTTGCCAGAGTTCTGTTTTTGGGTGTAGAGAGAAACTGTTTCTAGGAGTTCTGTAGCCTGGCATAAGGCATACGCAGTAATTGGGATTTCTATATCCTGAGTGTAGGAGACGCCGCTTATGGCAGCTCCGCTACCTGGATATAGATAGAAGCAGTGTACCGGAGTTCTCTATCCTTTGTGTAGAAAGCAGCTGTTTACTGGAGTTCTGTAGCATGGAATGAGGCATTCGCTATATGCGGGTATTCTGTATACTGCGTGTAGCAGATGCAGCATTCGGGAGTTCTATACCCTAAGTGTAGAGAGATGCAGTTTCCAGTAGTTCTGTATGTTGAATGTAGAGAGAAGCTGTTTCCAAGAGTTCTGTAGTCTGAGAGTAGGCATACGCTGTATATGGGATTCCTGTAGCCTGAGTGTAGCCGACGCAGCTTATGGGAGATCTGTAACCTAGAATTAGAGAGACGCAGTTTAACGAAGTTCTGTATCAGAATGTAGGGACAAGCTGTTTCCAAGAATTCTGTAGCCTTTGGGCATGTATTCGCTATACGCGGGTTTTCTGTATGCTGAATGTGGCAGATGCAGCTTATTGGAGTTCTGTATCGTGCTTGTAGTTCGACACAGTTTGCCAGAGTTCTGTTTTTGGGTGTAGAGAGAAACTGTTTCTAGGAGTTCTGTAGCCTGGCATAAGGCATACGCAGTAATTGGGATTTCTATATCCTGAGTGTAGGAGACGCCGCTTATGGCAGCTCCGCTACCTGGATATAGATAGAAGCAGTGTACCGGAGTTCTCTATCCTTTGTGTAGAAAGCAGCTGTTTACTGGAGTTCTGTAGCATGGAATGAGGCATTCGCTATATGCGGGTATTCTGTATACTGCGTGTAGCAGATGCAGCATTCGGGAGTTCTATACCCTAAGTGTAGAGAGATGCAGTTTCCAGTAGTTCTGTATGTTGAATGTAGAGAGAAGCTGTTTCCAAGAGTTCTGTAGTCTGAGAGTAGGCATACGCTGTATATGGGATTCCTGTAGCCTGAGTGTAGCCGACGCAGCTTATGGGAGATCTGTAACCTAGAATTAGAGAGACGCAGTTTACCGAAGTTCTGTATCAGAATGTAGGGACAAGCTGTTTCCAAGAATTCTGTAGCCTATGGGCATGTATTCGCTATACGCGGGTTTTCTGTATGCTGAATGTGGCAGATGCAGCTTATTGGAGTTCTGTATCATGCTTGTCGTTCGACACAGTTTGCCAGAGTTCTGTTTTTGGGTGTAGAGAGAAACTGTTTCTAGGAGTTCTGTAGCCTGGCATAAGGCATACGCAGTAATTGGGATTTCTATATCCTGAGTGTAGGAGACGCCGCTTATGGCAGCTCCGCTACGTGGATGTAGATAGAAGCAGTTTACCGGAGTTCTCTATCCTTTGTGTAGAAAGCAGCTGTTTACTGGAGTTCTGTAGCATGGAATGAGGCATTCGCTATATGCAGGTTTTCGCTATGCTGAGTGTAGGAGACGGCGCTTATGGAAGCTCTGCTACCTGGATATAGAGAGAAGCGTTTTACCGGAGTTCCCTATCCTTGTTGTAGAGAGGAGCTGATTCCAGGAGTTCTATATCCTGGAATTAGGCATTCGCTGTATGTGGGTATTCTGTATGCTGAGTGTAGCACATGCAGCTTTCTGGAGTTCTGTCATCTATGTGTAGAGAGATGCAGTTTCCAGTAGTTCTGTATGTTGAATGTAGAGAGAAGCTGTTTCCAAGAGTTCTGTAGTCTGAGAGTAGGCATACGCTGTATATGGGATTCCAGTAGCCTGAGTGTAGCCGATTCAGCTTATGGGAGTTCTGTAACCCTGAATTAGAAAGTTACATTTTAGCGAAGTTCTGTATCAGAGTGTAGGGAGAAGCTGTTTCCAAGAATTCTGCAGCGTATGAGCAGGTATTCGCTATATGCGGGTTTTCTGTATGCTGAGTGTAGCAGATGCAGCTTATGGAAGTTCTGTATCTTGAATGTAGTGAGACACAGTTTGCCAGAGTTCTGTATATGGGTGTAGAGAGAAACTGTTTCCAAGAGTTCTGTAGCCTGGCAAGAGGCATACGCAGTCATTGGGATTTCTGTATCCTGAGTGTGGGAGACGCCGCTTATGGGAGCTCCGCTACCTGGATATAGAGAGAAGCAGTTTACCAGAGTTCTCTATGCTTTGTGTAGAGAGCAGCTGTTTACTGGTGTTTTGTAGCCTGGAATGAGGCATTACATATATGCGGGTTTTCTGTATGCTGAGTGTAGGAGACACCGCTTGTGGGAGCTCTGCTACCTGGATATAGATAGAAGCAGTTTACTGGAGTTCTCTATGCTTTGTGTAGAAAGCAGCTGTTTACTGGATTTCTGTAGCCTGGAATGAGGCATTCGCTATATGCGGGTTTTCTCTATGCTGAGTGTAGGAGACGCCGCTTATGGGAGCTCTGCTACCTGGATAGAGAGAGAATCAATTTACCGGAATTCCTTATCCTTGTTGTAGAGCGGAGCTGTTTCCAGGAGTTCTGTGTCCTGGAATTAGGCATTCGCTATATGTGGGTATTCTGTATACTGCGTGTAGCAGATGCAGCATTCGGGAGTTCTATACCCTAAGTGTAGAGAGATGCAGTTTCCATTAGTTCTGTATGTTGAATGTAGAGAGAAGCTGTTTCCAAGAGTTCTGTAGTCTGAGAGTAGGCATACGCTGTATATGGGATTCCTGTAGCCTGAGTGTAGCCGACGCAGCTTATGGGAGATCTGTAACCTAGAATTAGAGAGACGCAGTTTAACGAAGTTCTGTATCAGAATGTAGGACAAGCTGTTTCCAAGAATTCTGTAGCCTTTGGGCATGTATTCGCTATACGCGGGTTTTCTGTATGCTGAATGTGGCAGATGCAGCTTATTGGAGTTCTGTATCGTGCTTGTAGTTCGACACAGTTTGCCAGAGTTCTGTTTTTGGGTGTAGAGAGAAACTGTTTCTAGGAGTTCTGTAGCCTGGCATAAGGCATACGCAGTAATTGGGATTTCTATATCCTGAGTGTAGGAGACGCCGCTTATGGCAGCTCCGCTACCTGGATATAGATAGAAGCAGTGTACCGGAGTTCTCTATCCTTTGTGTAGAAAGCAGCTGTTTACTGGAGTTCTGTAGCATGGAATGAGGCATTCGCTATATGCGGGTATTCTGTATACTTCGTGTAGCAGATGCAGCATTCGGGAGTTCTATACCCTAAGTGTAGAGAGATGCAGTTTCCAGTAGTTCTGTATGTTGAATGTAGAGAGAAGCTGTTTCCAAGAGTTCTGTAGTCTGAGAGTAGGCATACGCTGTATATGGGATTCCTGTAGCCTGAGTGTAGCCGACGCAGCTTATGGGAGATCTGTAACCTAGAATTAGAGAGACGCAGTTTAACGAAGTTCTGTATCAGAATGTAGGGACAAGCTGTTTCAAAGAATTCTGTAGCCTTTGGGCATGTATTCGCTATACGCGGGTTTTCTGTATGCTGAATGTGGCAGATGCAGCTTATTGGAGTTCTGTATCGTGCTTGTAGTTCGACACAGTTTGCCAGAGTTCTGTTTTTGGGTGTAGAGAGAAACTGTTTCTAGGAGTTCTGTAGCCTGGCAAGAGGCATACGCAGTCATTGGGATTTCTGTATCCTGAGTGTGGGAGACGCCGCTTATGGGAGCTCCGCTACCTGGATATAGAGAGAAGCAGTTTACCAGAGTTCTCTATGCTTTGTGTAGAGAGCAGCTGTTTACTGGTGTTTTGTAGCCTGGAATGAGGCATTACATATATGCGGGTTTTCTGTATGCTGAGTGTAGGAGACGCCGCTTGTGGGAGCTCTGCTACCTGGATATAGATAGAACCAGTTTACTGGAGTTCTCTATGCTTTGTGTAGAAAGCAGCTGTTTACTGGATTTCTGTAGCCTGGAATGAGGCATTCGCTATATGCGGGTTTTCTCTATGCTGAGTGTAGGTGACGGCGCTTCTGGGAGCTCTGCTACCTGGATAGAGAGAGAATCAGTTTACCGGAGTTCCTTATCCTTGTTGTAGAGCGGAGCTGTTTCCAGGAGTTCTGTGTCCTGGAATTAGGCATTCGCTATATGTGGGTATTCTGTATACTGCGTGTAGCAGATGCAGCATTCAGGAGTTCTATACCCTAAGTGTAGAGAGATGCAGTTTCCAGTAGTTCTGTATGTTGAATGTAGAGAGAAGCTGTTTCCAAGAGTTCTGTAGTCTGAGAGTAGGCATACGCTGTATATGGGATTCCTGTAGCCTGAGTGTAGCCGACGCAGCTTATGGGAGATCTGTAACCTAGAATTAGAGAGACGCAGTTTACCGAAGTTCTGTATCAGAATGTAGGGACAAGCTGTTTCCAAGAATTCTGTAGCCTATGGGCATGTATTCGCTATACGCGGGTTTTCTGTATGCAGAATGTGGCAGATGCAGCTTATTGGAGTTCTGTATCGTGCTTGTAGTTCGACACAGTTTGCCAGAGTTCTGTTTTTGGGTGTAGAGAGAAACTGTTTCTAGGAGTTCTGTAGCCTGGCATAAGGCATACGCAGTAATTGGGATTTCTATATCCTGAGTGTAGGAGACGCCGCTTATGGCAGCTCCGCTACGTGGATGTAGATAGAAGCAGTTTACCGGAGTTCTCTATCCTTTGTGTAGAAAGCAGCTGTTTACTGGAGTTCTGTAGCATGGAATGAGGCATTCGCTATATGCAGGTTTTCTCTATGCTGAGTGTAGGAGACGGCGCTTATGGAAGCTCTGCTACCTGGATATAGAGAGAAGCGTTTTACCGGAGTTCCCTATCCTTGTTGTAGAGAGGAGCTGATTCCAGGAGTTCTATATCCTGGAATTAGGCATTCGCTGTATGTGGGTATTCTGTATGCTGAGTGTAGCACATGCAGCTTTCTGGAGTTCTGTCATCTAAGTGTAGAGAGATGCAGTTTCCAGGAGTTCTGTATGTTGAATGTAGAGAGAAGCTGTTTCCAAGAGTTCTGTAGTCTGAGAGTAGGCATACGCTGTATATGGGATTCCAGTAGCCTGAGTGTAGCCGATTCAGCTTATGGGAGTTCTGTAACCCTGAATTAGAAAGTTACATTTTAGCGAAGTTCTGTATCAGAGTGTAGGGAGAAGCTGTTTCCAAGAATTCTGCAGCGTATGAGCAGGTATTCGCTATATGCGGGTTTTCTGTATGCTGAGTGTAGCAGATGCAGCTTATGGAAGTTCTGTATCTTGAATGTAGTGAGACACAGTTTGCCAGAGTTCTGTATATGGGTGTAGAGAGAAACTGTTTCCAAGAGTTCTGTAGCCTGGCAAGAGGCATACGCAGTCATTGGGATTTCTGTATCCTGAGTGTGGGAGACGCCGCTTATGGGAGCTCCGCTACCTGGATATAGAGAGAAGCAGTTTACCAGAGTTCTCTATGCTTTGTGTAGAGAGCAGCTGTTTACTGGTGTTTTGTAGCCTGGAATGAGGCATTACATATATGCGGGTTTTCTGTATGCTGAGTGTAGGAGACGCCGCTTGTGGGAGCTCTGCTACCTGGATATAGATAGAACCAGTTTACTGGAGTTCTCTATGCTTTGTGTAGAAAGCAGCTGTTTACTGGATTTCTGTAGCCTGGAATGAGGCATTCGCTATATGCGGGTTTTCTGTATGCTGAGTGTAGGAGACGCCGCTTATGGGAGCTCTGCTACCTGGATAGAGAGAGAATCAATTTACCGGAATTCCTTATCCTTGTTGTAGAGCGGAGCTGTTTCCAGGAGTTCTGTGTCCTGGAATTAGGCATTCGCTATATGTGGGTATTCTGTATACTGCGTGTAGCAGATGCAGCATTCGGGAGTTCTAGACCCTAAGTGTAGAGAGATGCAGTTTCCAGTAGTTCTGTATGTTGAATGTAGAGAGAAGCTGTTTCCAAGAGTTCTGTAGTCTGAGAGTAGGCATACGCTGTATATGGGATTCCTGTAGCCTGAGTGTAGCCGACGCAGCTTATGGGAGATCTGTAACCTAGAATTAGAGAGACGCAGTTTACCGAAGTTCTGTATCAGAATGTAGGGACAAGCTGTTTCCAAGAATTCTGTAGCCTATGGGCATGTATTCACTATACGCGGGTTTTCTGTATGCTGAATGTGCCAGATGCAGCTTATTGGAGTTCTGTATCATGCTTGTAGTTCGACACAGTTTGCCAGGGTTCTGTTTTTGGGTGTAGAGATAAACTGTTTCTAGGAGTTCTGTAGCCTGGCATAAGGCATATGCAGTAATTGGGATTTCTATATCCTGAGTGTAGGAGACGCCGCTTATGGCAGCTCCGCTACGTGGATGTAGATAGAAGCAGTTTACCGGAGTTCTCTATCCTTTGTGTAGAAAGCAGCTGTTTACTGGAGTTCTGTAGCATGGAATGAGGCATTCGCTATATGCAGGTTTTCTCTATGCTGAGTGTAGGAGACGGCGCTTATGGAAGCTCTGCTACCTGGATATAGAGAGAAGCGTTTTACCGGAGTTCCCTATCCTTGTTGTAGAGAGGAGCTGATTCCAGGAGTTCTATATCCTGGAATTAGGCATTCGCTGTATGTGGGTATTCTGTATGCTGAGTGTAGCACATGCAGCTTTCTGGAGTTCTGTCATCTAAGTGTAGAGAGATGCAGTTTCCAGTAGTTCTGTATGTTGAATGTAGAGAGAAGCTGTTTCCAAGAGTTCTGTAGTCTGAGAGTAGGCATACGCTGTATATGGGATTCCAGTAGCCTGAGTGTAGCCGATTCAGCTTATGGGAGTTCTGTAACCCTGAATTAGAAAGTTACATTTTAGCGAAGTTCTGTATCAGAGTGTAGGGAGAAGCTGTTTCCAAGAATTCTGCAGCGTATGAGCAGGTATTCGCTATATGCGGGTTTTCTGTATGCTGAGTGTAGCAGATGCAGCTTATGGAAGTTCTGTATCTTGAATGTAGTGAGACACAGTTTGCCAGAGTTCTGTATATGGGTGTAGAGAGAAACTGTTTCCAAGAGTTCTGTAGCCTGGCAAGAGGCATACGCAGTCATTGGGATTTCTGTATCCTGAGTGTGGGAGACGCCGCTTATGGGAGCTCCGCTACCTGGATATAGAGAGAAGCAGTTTACCAGAGTTCTCTATGCTTTGTGTAGAGAGCAGCTGTTTACTGGTGTTTTGTAGCCTGGAATGAGGCATTACATATATGCGGGTTTTCTGTATGCTGAGTGTAGGAGACGCCGCTTGTGGGAGCTCTGCTACCTGGATATAGATAGAAGCAGTTTACTGGAGTTCTCTATGCTTTGTGTAGAAAGCAGCTGTTTACTGGATTTCTGTAGCCTGGAATGAGGCATTCGCTATATGCGGGTTTTCTCTATGCTGAGTGTAGGAGACGCCGCTTATGGGAGCTCTGCTACCTGGATAGAGAGAGAATCAATTTACCGGAATTCCTTATCCTTGTTGTAGAGCGGAGCTGTTTCCAGGAGTTCTGTGTCCTGGAATTAGGCATTCGCTATATGTGGGTATTCTGTATACTGCGTGTAGCAGATGCAGCATTCGGGAGTTCTAGACCCTAAGTGTAGAGAGATGCAGTTTCCAGTAGTTCTGTATGTTGAATGTAGAGAGAAGCTGTTTCCAAGAGTTCTGTAGTCTGAGAGTAGGCATACGCTGTATATGGGATTCCTGTAGCCTGAGTGTAGCCGACGCAGCTTATGGGAGATCTGTAACCTAGAATTAGAGAGACGCAGTTTACCGAAGTTCTGTATCAGAATGTAGGACAAGCTGTTTCCAAGAATTCTGTAGCCTATGGGCATGTATTCGCTATACGCGGGTTTTCTGTATGCTGAATGTGGCAGATGCAGCTTATTGGAGTTCTGTATCATGCTTGTAGTTCGACACAGTTTGCCAGAGTTCTGTTTTTGGGTGTAGAGAGAAACTGTTTCTAGGAGTTCTGTAGCCTGGCATAAGGCATACGCAGTAATTGGGATTTCTATATCCTGAGTGTAGGAGACGCCGCTTATGGCAGCTCCGCTACCTGGATATAGATAGAAGCAATGTACCGGAGTTCTCTATCCTTTGTGTAGAAAGCAGCTGTTTACTGGAGTTCTGTAGCATGGAATGAGGCATTCGCTATATGCGGGTTTTCTCTATGCTGAGTGTAGCAGATGCAGCTTTTGGGAATTCTATACCCTAAGTGTAGAGAGATGCAGTTTCCAGTAGTTCTGTATGTTGAATGTAGAGAGAAGCTGTTTCCAAGAGTTCTGTAGTCTGAGAGTAGGCATACGCTCTATATGGGATTCCAGTAGCCTGAGTGTAGCCGATTCAGCTTATGGGAGTTCTGTAACCCTGAATTAGAAAGTTACATTTTAGCGAAGTTCTGTATCAGAGTGTAGGGAGAAGCTGTTTCCAAGAATTCTGCGGCGTATGAGCAGGTATTCGCTATATGCGGGTTTTCTGTATGCTGAGTGTGGCAGACGCAGCTTACGGAAGTTCTGTATCTTGAATGTAGTGAGACACAGTTTGCCAGAGTTCTGTATATGGGTGTAGAGAGAAACTGTTTCCAAGAGTTCTGTAGCCTGGCAAGAGGCATACGCAGTCATTGGGATTTCTGTATCCTGAGTGTGGGAGACGCCGCTTATGGGAGCTCCGCTACCTGGATATAGAGAGAAGCAGTTTACCAGAGTTCTCTATGCTTTGTGTAGAGAGCAGCTGTTTACTGGTGTTTTGTAGCCTGGAATGAGGCATTACATATATGCGGGTTTTCTGTATGCTGAGTGTAGGAGACGCCGCTTGTGGGAGCTCTGCTACCTGGATATAGATAGAAGCAGTTTACTGGAGTTCTCTATGCTTTGTGTAGAAAGCAGCTGTTTACTGGATTTCTGTAGCCTGGAATGAGGCATTCGCTATATGCGGGTTTTCTCTATGCTGAGTGTAGGTGACGGCGCTTCTGGGAGCTCTGCTACCTGGATAGAGAGAGAATCAGTTTACCGGAGTTCCTTATCCTTGTTGTAGAGCGGAGCTGTTTCCAGGAGTTCTGTGTCCTGGAATTAGGCATTCGCTATATGTGGGTATTCTGTATACTGCGTGTAGCAGATGCAGCATTCAGGATTTCTATACCCTAAGTGTAGAGAGATGCAGTTTCCAGTAGTTCTGTATGTTGAATGTAGAGAGAAGCTGTTTCCAAGAGTTCTGTAGTCTGAGAGTAGGCATACGCTGTATATGGGATTCCTGTAGCCTGAGTGTAGCCGACGCAGCTTATGGGAGATCTGTAACCTAGAATTAGAGAGACGCAGTTTACCGAAGTTCTGTATCAGAATGTAGGGACAAGCTGTTTCCAAGAATTCTGTAGCCTATGGGCATGTATTCGCTATACGCGGGTTTTCTGTATGCAGAATGTGGCAGATGCAGCTTATTGGAGTTCTGTATCGTGCTTGTAGTTCGACACAGTTTGCCAGAGTTCTGTTTTTGGGTGTAGAGAGAAACTGTTTCTAGGAGTTCTGTAGCCTGGCATAAGGCATACGCAGTAATTGGGATTTCTATATCCTGAGTGTAGGAGACGCCGCTTATGGCAGCTCCGCTACGTGGATGTAGATAGAAGCAGTTTACCGGAGTTCTCTATCCTTTGTGTAGAAAGCAGCTGTTTACTGGAGTTCTGTAGCATGGAATGAGGCATTCGCTATATGCAGGTTTTCTCTATGCTGAGTGTAGGAGACGGCGCTTATGGAAGCTCTGCTACCTGGATATAGAGAGAAGCGTTTTACCGGAGTTCCCTATCCTTGTTGTAGAGAGGAGCTGATTCCAGGAGTTCTATATCCTGGAATTAGGCATTCGCTGTATGTGGGTATTCTGTATGCTGAGTGTAGCACATGCAGCTTTCTGGAGTTCTGTCATCTAAGTGTAGAGAGATGCAGTTTCCAGGAGTTCTGTATGTTGAATGTAGAGAGAAGCTGTTTCCAAGAGTTCTGTAGTCTGAGAGTAGGCATACGCTGTATATGGGATTCCAGTAGCCTGAGTGTAGCCGATTCAGCTTATGGGAGTTCTGTAACCCTGAATTAGAAAGTTACATTTTAGCGAAGTTCTGTATCAGAGTGTAGGGAGAAGCTGTTTCCAAGAATTCTGCAGCGTATGAGCAGGTATTCGCTATATGCGGGTTTTCTGTATGCTGAGTGTAGCAGATGCAGCTTATGGAAGTTCTGTATCTTGAATGTACTGAGACACAGTTTGCCAGAGTTCTGTATATGGGTGTAGAGAGAAACTGTTTCCAAGAGTTCTGTAGCCTGGCAAGAGGCATACGCAGTCATTGGGATTTCTGTATCCTGAGTGTGGGAGACGCCGCTTATGGGAGCTCCGCTACCTGGATATAGAGAGAAGCAGTTTACCAGAGTTCTCTATGCTTTGTGTAGAGAGCAGCTGTTTACTGGTGTTTTGTAGCCTGGAATGAGGCATTACATATATGCGGGTTTTCTGTATGCTGAGTGTAGGAGACGCCGCTTGTGGGAGCTCTGCTACCTGGATATAGATAGAACCAGTTTACTGGAGTTCTCTATGCTTTGTGTAGAAAGCAGCTGTTTACTGGATTTCTGTAGCCTGGAATGAGGCATTCGCTATATGCGGGTTTTCTCTATGCTGAGTGTAGGAGACGCCGCTTATGGGAGCTCTGCTACCTGGATAGAGAGAGAATCAATTTACCGGAATTCCTTATCCTTGTTGTAGAGCGGAGCTGTTTCCAGGAGTTCTGTGTCCTGGAATTAGGCATTCGCTATATGTGGGTATTCTGTATACTGCGTGTAGCAGATGCAGCATTCGGGAGTTCTAGACCCTAAGTGTAGAGAGATGCAGTTTCCAGTAGTTCTGTATGTTGAATGTAGAGAGAAGCTGTTTCCAAGAGTTCTGTAGTCTGAGAGTAGGCATACGCTGTATATGGGATTCCTGTAGCCTGAGTGTAGCCGACGCAGCTTATGGGAGATCTGTAACCTAGAATTAGAGAGACGCAGTTTACCGAAGTTCTGTATCAGCATGTAGGGACAAGCTGTTTCCAAGAATTCTGTAGCCTATGGGCATGTATTCACTATACGCGGGTTTTCTGTATGCTGAATGTGCCAGATGCAGCTTATTGGAGTTCTGTATCATGCTTGTAGTTCGACACAGTTTGCCAGGGTTCTGTTTTTGGGTGTAGAGATAAACTGTTTCTAGGAGTTCTGTAGCCTGGCATAAGGCATATGCAGTAATTGGGATTTCTATATCCTGAGTGTAGGAGACGCCGCTTATGGCAGATCCGCTACGTGGATGTAGATAGAAGCAGTTTACCGGAGTTCTCTATCCTTTGTGTAGAAAGCAGCTGTTTACTGGAGTTCTGTAGCATGGAATGAGGCATTCGCTATATGCAGGTTTTCTCTATGCTGAGTGTAGGAGACGGCGCTTATGGAAGCTCTGCTACCTGGATATAGAGAGAAGCGTTTTACCGGAGTTCCCTATCCTTGTTGTAGAGAGGAGCTGATTCCAGGAGTTCTATATCCTGGAATTAGGCATTCGCTGTATGTGGGTATTCTGTATGCTGAGTGTAGCACATGCAGCTTTCTGGAGTTCTGTCATCTAAGTGTAGAGAGATGCAGTTTCCAGTAGTTCTGTATGTTGAATGTAGAGAGAAGCTGTTTCCAAGAGTTCTGTAGTCTGAGAGTAGGCATACGCTGTATATGGGATTCCAGTAGCCTGAGTGTAGCCGATTCAGCTTATGGGAGTTCTGTAACCCTGAATTAGAAAGTTACATTTTAGCGAAGTTCTGTATCAGAGTGTAGGGAGAAGCTGTTTCCAAGAATTCTGCAGCGTATGAGCAGGTATTCGCTATATGCGGGTTTTCTGTATGCTGAGTGTAGCAGATGCAGCTTATGGAAGTTCTGTATCTTGAATGTAGTGAGACACAGTTTGCCAGAGTTCTGTATATGGGTGTAGAGAGAAACTGTTTCCAAGAGTTCTGTAGCCTGGCAAGAGGCATACGCAGTCATTGGGATTTCTGTATCCTGAGTGTGGGAGACGCCGCTTATGGGAGCTCCGCTACCTGGATATAGAGAGAAGCAGTTTACCAGAGTTCTCTATGCTTTGTGTAGAGAGCAGCTGTTTACTGGTGTTTTGTAGCCTGGAATGAGGCATTACATATATGCGGGTTTTCTGTATGCTGAGTGTAGGAGACGCCGCTTGTGGGAGCTCTGCTACCTGGATATAGATAGAACCAGTTTACTGGAGTTCTCTATGCTTTGTGTAGAAAGCAGCTGTTTACTGGATTTCTGTAGCCTGGAATGAGGCATTCGCTATATGCGGGTTTTCTCTATGCTGAGTGTAGGAGACGCCGCTTATGGGAGCTCTGCTACCTGGATAGAGAGAGAATCAATTTACCGGAATTCCTTATCCTTGTTGTAGAGCGGAGCTGTTTCCAGGAGTTCTGTGTCCTGGAATTAGGCATTCGCTATATGTGGGTATTCTGTATACTGCGTGTAGCAGATGCAGCATTCGGGAGTTCTAGACCCTAAGTGTAGAGAGATGCAGTTTCCAGTAGTTCTGTATGTTGAATGTAGAGAGAAGCTGTTTCCAAGAGTTCTGTAGTCTGAGAGTAGGCATACGCTGTATATGGGATTCCTGTAGCCTGAGTGTAGCCGACGCAGCTTATGGGAGATCTGTAACCTAGAATTAGAGAGACGCAGTTTACCGAAGTTCTGTATCAGAATGTAGGACAAGCTGTTTCCAAGAATTCTGTAGCCTATGGGCATGTATTCGCTATACGCGGGTTTTCTGTATGCTGAATGTGGCAGATGCAGCTTATTGGAGTTCTGTATCATGCTTGTAGTTCGACACAGTTTGCCAGAGTTCTGTTTTTGGGTGTAGAGAGAAACTGTTTCTAGGAGTTCTGTAGCCTGGCATAAGGCATACGCAGTAATTGGGATTTCTATATCCTGAGTGTAGGAGACGCCGCTTATGGCAGCTCCGCTACCTGGATATAGATAGAAGCAATGTACCGGAGTTCTCTATCCTTTGTGTAGAAAGCAGCTGTTTACTGGAGTTCTGTAGCATGGAATGAGGCATTCGCTATATGCGGGTTTTCTCTATGCTGAGTGTAGCAGATGCAGCTTTTGGGAATTCTATACCCTAAGTGTAGAGAGATGCAGTTTCCAGTAGTTCTGTATGTTGAATGTAGAGAGAAGCTGTTTCCAAGAGTTCTGTAGTCTGAGAGTAGGCATACGCTCTATATGGGATTCCAGTAGCCTGAGTGTAGCCGATTCAGCTTATGGGAGTTCTGTAACCCTGAATTAGAAAGTTACATTTTAGCGAAGTTCTGTATCAGAGTGTAGGGAGAAGCTGTTTCCAAGAATTCTGCGGCGTATGAGCAGGTATTCGCTATATGCGGGTTTTCTGTATGCTGAGTGTGGCAGACGCAGCTTACGGAAGTTCTGTATCTTGAATGTAGTGAGACACAGTTTGCCAGAGTTCTGTATATGGGTGTAGAGAGAAACTGTTTCCAAGAGTTCTGTAGCCTGGCAAGAGGCATACGCAGTCATTGGGATTTCTGTATCCTGAGTGTGGGAGACGCCGCTTATGGGAGCTCCGCTACCTGGATATAGAGAGAAGCAGTTTACCAGAGTTCTCTATGCTTTGTGTAGAGAGCAGCTGTTTACTGGTGTTTTGTAGCCTGGAATGAGGCATTACATATATGCGGGTTTTCTGTATGCTGAGTGTAGGAGACGCCGCTTGTGGGAGCTCTGCTACCTGGATATAGATAGAAGCAGTTTACTGGAGTTCTCTATGCTTTGTGTAGAAAGCAGCTGTTTACTGGATTTCTGTAGCCTGGAATGAGGCATTCGCTATATGCGGGTTTTCTCTATGCTGAGTGTAGGTGACGGCGCTTCTGGGAGCTCTGCTACCTGGATAGAGAGAGAATCAGTTTACCGGAGTTCCTTATCCTTGTTGTAGAGCGGAGCTGTTTCCAGGAGTTCTGTGTCCTGGAATTAGGCATTCGCTATATGTGGGTATTCTGTATACTGCGTGTAGCAGATGCAGCATTCAGGAGTTCTATACCCTAAGTGTAGAGAGATGCAGTTTCCAGTAGTTCTGTATGTTGAATGTAGAGAGAAGCTGTTTCCAAGAGTTCTGTAGTCTGAGAGTAGGCATACGCTGTATATGGGATTCCTGTAGCCTGAGTGTAGCCGACGCAGCTTATGGGAGATCTGTAACCTAGAATTAGAGAGACGCAGTTTACCGAAGTTCTGTATCAGAATGTAGGGACAAGCTGTTTCCAAGAATTCTGTAGCCTATGGGCATGTATTCGCTATACGCGGGTTTTCTGTATGCTGAATGTGGCAGATGCAGCTTATTGGAGTTCTGTATCGTGCTTGTAGTTCGACACAGTTTGCCAGAGTTCTGTTTTTGGGTGTAGAGAGAAACTGTTTCTAGGAGTTCTGTAGCCTGGCATAAGGCATACGCAGTAATTGGGATTTCTATATCCTGAGTGTAGGAGACGCCGCTTATGGCAGCTCCGCTACGTGGATGTAGATAGAAGCAGTTTACCGGAGTTCTCTATCCTTTGTGTAGAAAGCAGCTGTTTACTGGAGTTCTGTAGCATGGAATGAGGCATTCGCTATATGCAGGTTTTCTCTATGCTGAGTGTAGGAGACGGCGCTTATGGAAGCTCTGCTACCTGGATATAGAGAGAAGCGTTTTACCGGAGTTCCCTATCCTTGTTGTAGAGAGGAGCTGATTCCAGGAGTTCTATATCCTGGAATTAGGCATTCGCTGTATGTGGGTATTCTGTATGCTGAGTGTAGCACATGCAGCTTTCTGGAGTTCTGTCATCTAAGTGTAGAGAGATGCAGTTTCCAGGAGTTCTGTATGTTGAATGTAGAGAGAAGCTGTTTCCAAGAGTTCTGTAGTCTGAGAGTAGGCATACGCTGTATATGGGATTCCAGTAGCCTGAGTGTAGCCGATTCAGCTTATGGGAGTTCTGTAACCCTGAATTAGAAAGTTACATTTTAGCGAAGTTCTGTATCAGAGTGTAGGGAGAAGCTGTTTCCAAGAATTCTGCAGCGTATGAGCAGGTATTCGCTATATGCGGGTTTTCTGTATGCTGAGTGTAGCAGATGCAGCTTATGGAAGTTCTGTATCTTGAATGTAGTGAGACACAGTTTGCCAGAGTTCTGTATATGGGTGTAGAGAGAAACTGTTTCCAAGAGTTCTGTAGCCTGGCAAGAGGCATACGCAGTCATTGGGATTTCTGTATCCTGAGTGTGGGAGACGCCGCTTATGGGAGCTCCGCTACCTGGATATAGAGAGAAGCAGTTTACCAGAGTTCTCTATGCTTTGTGTAGAGAGCAGCTGTTTACTGGTGTTTTGTAGCCTGGAATGAGGCATTACATATATGCGGGTTTTCTGTATGCTGAGTGTAGGAGACGCCGCTTGTGGGAGCTCTGCTACCTGGATATAGATAGAACCAGTTTACTGGAGTTCTCTATGCTTTGTGTAGAAAGCAGCTGTTTACTGGATTTCTGTAGCCTGGAATGAGGCATTCACTATATGCGGGTTTTCTGTATGCTGAGTGTAGGAGACGCCGCTTATGGGAGCTCTGCTACCTGGATAGAGAGAGAATCAATTTACCGGAATTCCTTATCCTTGTTGTAGAGCGGAGCTGTTTCCAGGAGTTCTGTGTCCTGGAATTAGGCATTCGCTATATGTGGGTATTCTGTATACTGCGTGTAGCAGATGCAGCATTCGGGAGTTCTAGACCCTAAGTGTAGAGAGATGCAGTTTCCAGTAGTTCTGTATGTTGAATGTAGAGAGAAGCTGTTTCCAAGAGTTCTGTAGTCTGAGAGTAGGCATACGCTGTATATGGGATTCCTGTAGCCTGAGTGTAGCCGACGCAGCTTATGGGAGATCTGTAACCTAGAATTAGAGAGACGCAGTTTACCGAAGTTCTGTATCAGAATGTAGGGACAAGCTGTTTCCAAGAATTCTGTAGCCTATGGGCATGTATTCACTATACGCGGGTTTTCTGTATGCTGAATGTGCCAGATGCAGCTTATTGGAGTTCTGTATCATGCTTGTAGTTCGACACAGTTTGCCAGAGTTCTGTTTTTGGGTGTAGAGAGAAACTGTTTCTAGGAGTTCTGTAGCCTGGCATAAGGCATACGCAGTAATTGGGATTTCTATATCCTGAGTGTAGGAGACGCCGCTTATGGCAGCTCCGCTACCTGGATATAGATAGAAGCAATGTACCGGAGTTCTCTATCCTTTGTGTAGAAAGCAGCTGTTTACTGGAGTTCTGTAGCATGGAATGAGGCATTCGCTATATGCGGGTTTTCTCTATGCTGAGTGTAGCAGATGCAGCTTTTGGGAATTCTATACCCTAAGTGTAGAGAGATGCAGTTTCCAGTAGTTCTGTATGTTGAATGTAGAGAGAAGCTGTTTCCAAGAGTTCTGTAGTCTGAGAGTAGGCATACGCTGTATATGGGATTCCAGTAGCCTGAGTGTAGCCGATTCAGCTTATGGGAGTTCTGTAACCCTGAATTAGAAAGTTACATTTTAGCGAAGTTCTGTATCAGAGTGTAGGGAGAAGCTGTTTCCAAGAATTCTGCAGCGTATGAGCAGGTATTCGCTATATGCGGGTTTTCTGTATGCTGAGTGTAGCAGATGCAGCTTATGGAAGTTCTGTATCTTGAATGTAGTGAGACACAGTTTGCCAGAGTTCTGTATATGGGTGTAGAGAGAAACTGTTTCCAAGAGTTCTGTAGCCTGGCAAGAGGCATACGCAGTCATTGGGATTTCTGTATCCTGAGTGTGGGAGACGCCGCTTATGGGAGCTCCGCTACCTGGATATAGAGAGAAGCAGTTTACCAGAGTTCTCTATGCTTTGTGTAGAGAGCAGCTGTTTACTGGTGTTTTGTAGCCTGGAATGAGGCATTACATATATGCGGGTTTTCTGTATGCTGAGTGTAGGAGATGCCGCTTGTGGGAGCTCTGCTACCTGGATATAGATAGAAGCAGTTTACTGGAGTTCTCTATGCTTTGTGTAGAAAGCAGCTGTTTACTGGATTTCTGTAGCCTGGAATGAGGCATTCGCTATATGCGGGTTTTCTGTATGCTGAGTGTAGGAGACGCCGCTTATGGGAGCTCTGCTACCTGGATAGAGAGAGAATCAATTTACCGGAATTCCTTATCCTTGTTGTAGAGCGGAGCTGTTTCCAGGAGTTCTGTGTCCTGGAATTAGGCATTCGCTATATGTGGGTATTCTGTATACTGCGTGTAGCAGATGCAGCATTCGGGAGTTCTAGACCCTAAGTGTAGAGAGATGCAGTTTCCATTAGTTCTGTATGTTGAATGTAGAGAGAAGCTGTTTCCAAGAGTTCTGTAGTCTGAGAGTAGGCATACGCTGTATATGGGATTCCTGTAGCCTGAGTGTAGCCGACGCAGCTTATGGGAGATCTGTAACCTAGAATTAGAGAGACGCAGTTTACCGAAGTTCTGTATCAGAATGTAGGACAAGCTGTTTCCAAGAATTCTGTAGCCTATGGGCATGTATTCGCTATACGCGGGTTTTCTGTATGCTGAATGTGGCAGATGCAGCTTATTGGAGTTCTGTATCATGCTTGTAGTTCGACACAGTTTGCCAGAGTTCTGTTTTTGGGTGTAGAGAGAAACTGTTTCTAGGAGTTCTGTAGCCTGGCATAAGGCATACGCAGTAATTGGGATTTCTATATCCTGAGTGTAGGAGACGCCGCTTATGGCAGCTCCGCTACCTGGATATAGATAGAAGCAATGTACCGGAGTTCTCTATCCTTTGTGTAGAAAGCAGCTGTTTACTGGAGTTCTGTAGCATGGAATGAGGCATTCGCTATATGCGGGTTTTCTCTATGCTGAGTGTAGCAGATGCAGCTTTTGGGAATTCTATACCCTAAGTGTAGAGAGATGCAGTTTCCAGTAGTTCTGTATGTTGAATGTAGAGAGAAGCTGTTTCCAAGAGTTCTGTAGTCTGAGAGTAGGCATACGCTCTATATGGGATTCCAGTAGCCTGAGTGTAGCCGATTCAGCTTATGGGAGTTCTGTAACCCTGAATTAGAAAGTTACATTTTAGCGAAGTTCTGTATCAGAGTGTAGGGAGAAGCTGTTTCCAAGAATTCTGCGGCGTATGAGCAGGTATTCGCTATATGCGGGTTTTCTGTATGCTGAGTGTGGCAGACGCAGCTTACGGAAGTTCTGTATCTTGAATGTAGTGAGACACAGTTTGCCAGAGTTCTGTATATGGGTGTAGAGAGAAACTGTTTCCAAGAGTTCTGTAGCCTGGCAAGAGGCATACGCAGTCATTGGGATTTCTGTATCCTGAGTGTGGGAGACGCCGCTTATGGGAGCTCCGCTACCTGGATATAGAGAGAAGCAGTTTACCAGAGTTCTCTATGCTTTGTGTAGAGAGCAGCTGTTTACTGGTGTTTTGTAGCCTGGAATGAGGCATTACATATATGCGGGTTTTCTGTATGCTGAGTGTAGGAGACGCCGCTTGTGGGAGCTCTGCTACCTGGATATAGATAGAAGCAGTTTACTGGAGTTCTCTATGCTTTGTGTAGAAAGCAGCTGTTTACTGGATTTCTGTAGCCTGGAATGAGGCATTCGCTATATGCGGGTTTTCTCTATGCTGAGTGTAGGTGACGGCGCTTCTGGGAGCTCTGCTACCTGGATAGAGAGAGAATCAGTTTACCGGAGTTCCTTATCCTTGTTGTAGAGCGGAGCTGTTTCCAGGAGTTCTGTGTCCTGGAATTAGGCATTCGCTATATGTGGGTATTCTGTATACTGCGTGTAGCAGATGCAGCATTCAGGAGTTCTATACCCTAAGTGTAGAGAGATGCAGTTTCCAGTAGTTCTGTATGTTGAATGTAGAGAGAAGCTGTTTCCAAGAGTTCTGTAGTCTGAGAGTAGGCATACGCTGTATATGGGATTCCTGTAGCCTGAGTGTAGCCGACGCAGCTTATGGGAGATCTGTAACCTAGAATTAGAGAGACGCAGTTTACCGAAGTTCTGTATCAGAATGTAGGGACAAGCTGTTTCCAAGAATTCTGTAGCCTATGGGCATGTATTCGCTATACGCGGGTTTTCTGTATGCTGAATGTGGCAGATGCAGCTTATTGGAGTTCTGTATCGTGCTTGTAGTTCGACACAGTTTGCCAGAGTTCTGTTTTTGGGTGTAGAGAGAAACTGTTTCTAGGAGTTCTGTAGCCTGGCATAAGGCATACGCAGTAATTGGGATTTCTATATCCTGAGTGTAGGAGACGCCGCTTATGGCAGCTCCGCTACGTGGATGTAGATAGAAGCAGTTTACCGGAGTTCTCTATCCTTTGTGTAGAAAGCAGCTGTTTACTGGAGTTCTGTAGCATGGAATGAGGCATTCGCTATATGCAGGTTTTCTCTATGCTGAGTGTAGGAGACGGCGCTTATGGAAGCTCTGCTACCTGGATATAGAGAGAAGCGTTTTACCGGAGTTCCCTATCCTTGTTGTAGAGAGGAGCTGATTCCAGGAGTTCTATATCCTGGAATTAGGCATTCGCTGTATGTGGGTATTCTGTATGCTGAGTGTAGCACATGCAGCTTTCTGGAGTTCTGTCATCTAAGTGTAGAGAGATGCAGTTTCCAGGAGTTCTGTATGTTGAATGTAGAGAGAAGCTGTTTCCAAGAGTTCTGTAGTCTGAGAGTAGGCATACGCTGTATATGGGATTCCAGTAGCCTGAGTGTAGCCGATTCAGCTTATGGGAGTTCTGTAACCCTGAATTAGAAAGTTACATTTTAGCGAAGTTCTGTATCAGAGTGTAGGGAGAAGCTGTTTCCAAGAATTCTGCAGCGTATGAGCAGGTATTCGCTATATGCGGGTTTTCTGTATGCTGAGTGTAGCAGATGCAGCTTATGGAAGTTCTGTATCTTGAATGTAGTGAGACACAGTTTGCCAGAGTTCTGTATATGGGTGTAGAGAGAAACTGTTTCCAAGAGTTCTGTAGCCTGGCAAGAGGCATACGCAGTCATTGGGATTTCTGTATCCTGAGTGTGGGAGACGCCGCTTATGGGAGCTCCGCTACCTGGATATAGAGAGAAGCAGTTTACCAGAGTTCTCTATGCTTTGTGTAGAGAGCAGCTGTTTACTGGTGTTTTGTAGCCTGGAATGAGGCATTACATATATGCGGGTTTTCTGTATGCTGAGTGTAGGAGACGCCGCTTGTGGGAGCTCTGCTACCTGGATATAGATAGAACCAGTTTACTGGAGTTCTCTATGCTTTGTGTAGAAAGCAGCTGTTTACTGGATTTCTGTAGCCTGGAATGAGGCATTCGCTATATGCGGGTTTTCTGTATGCTGAGTGTAGGAGACGCCGCTTATGGGAGCTCTGCTACCTGGATAGAGAGAGAATCAATTTACCGGAATTCCTTATCCTTGTTGTAGAGCGGAGCTGTTTCCAGGAGTTCTGTGTCCTGGAATTAGGCATTCGCTATATGTGGGTATTCTGTATACTGCGTGTAGCAGATGCAGCATTCGGGAGTTCTATACCCTAAGTGTAGAGAGATGCAGTTTCCAGTAGTTCTGTATGTTGAATGTAGAGAGAAGCTGTTTCCAAGAGTTCTGTAGTCTGAGAGTAGGCATACGCTGTATATGGGATTCCTGTAGCCTGAGTGTAGCCGACGCAGCTTATGGGAGATCTGTAACCTAGAATTAGAGAGACGCAGTTTACCGAAGTTCTGTATCAGAATGTAGGGACAAGCTGTTTCCAAGAATTCTGTAGCCTATGGGCATGTATTCACTATACGCGGGTTTTCTGTATGCTGAATGTGGCAGATGCAGCTTATTGGAGTTCTGTATCATGCTTGTAGTTCGACACAGTTTGCCAGGGTTCTGTTTTTGGGTGTAGAGATAAACTGTTTCTAGGAGTTCTGTAGCCTGGCATAAGGCATACGCAGTAATTGGGATTTCTATATCCTGAGTGTAGGAGACGCCGCTTATGGCAGCTCCGCTACGTGGATGTAGATAGAAGCAGTTTACCGGAGTTCTCTATCCTTTGTGTAGAAAGCAGCTGTTTACTGGAGTTCTGTAGCATGGAATGAGGCATTCGCTATATGCAGGTTTTCTCTATGCTGAGTGTAGGAGACGGCGCTTATGGAAGCTCTGCTACCTGGATATAGAGAGAAGCGTTTTACCGGAGTTCCCTATCCTTGTTGTAGAGAGGAGCTGATTCCAGGAGTTCTATATCCTGGAATTAGGCATTCGCTGTATGTGGGTATTCTGTATGCTGAGTGTAGCACATGCAGCTTTCTGGAGTTCTGTCATCTAAGTGTAGAGAGATGCAGTTTCCAGTAGTTCTGTATGTTGAATGTAGAGAGAAGCTGTTTCCAAGAGTTCTGTAGTCTGAGAGTAGGCATACGCTGTATATGGGATTCCAGTAGCCTGAGTGTAGCCGATTCAGCTTATGGGAGTTCTGTAACCCTGAATTAGAAAGTTACATTTTAGCGAAGTTCTGTATCAGAGTGTAGGGAGAAGCTGTTTCCAAGAATTCTGCAGCGTATGAGCAGGTATTCGCTATATGCGGGTTTTCTGTATGCTGAGTGTAGCAGATGCAGCTTATGGAAGTTCTGTATCTTGAATGTAGTGAGACACAGTTTGCCAGAGTTCTGTATATGGGTGTAGAGAGAAACTGTTTCCAAGAGTTCTGTAGCCTGGCAAGAGGCATACGCAGTCATTGGGATTTCTGTATCCTGAGTGTGGGAGACGCCGCTTATGGGAGCTCCGCTACCTGGATATAGAGAGAAGCAGTTTACCAGAGTTCTCTATGCTTTGTGTAGAGAGCAGCTGTTTACTGGTGTTTTGTAGCCTGGAATGAGGCATTACATATATGCGGGTTTTCTGTATGCTGAGTGTAGGAGACGCCGCTTGTGGGAGCTCTGCTACCTGGATATAGATAGAAGCAGTTTACTGGAGTTCTCTATGCTTTGTGTAGAAAGCAGCTGTTTACTGGATTTCTGTAGCCTGGAATGAGGCATTCGCTATATGCGGGTTTTCTCTATGCTGAGTGTAGGAGACGCCGCTTATGGGAGCTCTGCTACCTGGATAGAGAGAGAATCAATTTACCGGAATTCCTTATCCTTGTTGTAGAGCGGAGCTGTTTCCAGGAGTTCTGTGTCCTGGAATTAGGCATTCGCTATATGTGGGTATTCTGTATACTGCGTGTAGCAGATGCAGCATTCGGGAGTTCTAGACCCTAAGTGTAGAGAGATGCAGTTTCCATTAGTTCTGTATGTTGAATGTAGAGAGAAGCTGTTTCCAAGAGTTCTGTAGTCTGAGAGTAGGCATACGCTGTATATGGGATTCCTGTAGCCTGAGTGTAGCCGACGCAGCTTATGGGAGATCTGTAACCTAGAATTAGAGAGACGCAGTTTACCGAAGTTCTGTATCAGAATGTAGGGACAAGCTGTTTCCAAGAATTCTGTAGCCTATGGGCATGTATTCGCTATACGCGGGTTTTCTGTATGCTGAATGTGGCAGATGCAGCTTATTGGAGTTCTGTATCGTGCTTGTAGTTCGACACAGTTTGCCAGAGTTCTGTTTTTGGGTGTAGAGAGAAACTGTTTCTAGGAGTTCTGTAGCCTGGCATAAGGCATACGCAGTAATTGGGATTTCTATATCCTGAGTGTAGGAGACGCCGCTTATGGCAGCTCCGCTACGTGGATGTAGATAGAAGCAGTTTACCGGAGTTCTCTATCCTTTGTGTAGAAAGCAGCTGTTTACTGGAGTTCTGTAGCATGGAATGAGGCATTCGCTATATGCAGGTTTTCTCTATGCTGAGTGTAGGAGACGGCGCTTATGGAAGCTCTGCTACCTGGATATAGAGAGAAGCGTTTTACCGGAGTTCCCTATCCTTGTTGTAGAGAGGAGCTGATTCCAGGAGTTCTATATCCTGGAATTAGGCATTCGCTGTATGTGGGTATTCTGTATGCTGAGTGTAGCACATGCAGCTTTCTGGAGTTCTGTCATCTAAGTGTAGAGAGATGCAGTTTCCAGGAGTTCTGTATGTTGAATGTAGAGAGAAGCTGTTTCCAAGAGTTCTGTAGTCTGAGAGTAGGCATACGCTGTATATGGGATTCCAGTAGCCTGAGTGTAGCCGATTCAGCTTATGGGAGTTCTGTAACCCTGAATTAGAAAGTTACATTTTAGCGAAGTTCTGTATCAGAGTGTAGGGAGAAGCTGTTTCCAAGAATTCTGCAGCGTATGAGCAGGTATTCGCTATATGCGGGTTTTCTGTATGCTGAGTGTAGCAGATGCAGCTTATGGAAGTTCTGTATCTTGAATGTAGTGAGACACAGTTTGCCAGAGTTCTGTATATGGGTGTAGAGAGAAACTGTTTCCAAGAGTTCTGTAGCCTGGCAAGAGGCATACGCAGTCATTGGGATTTCTGTATCCTGAGTGTGGGAGACGCCGCTTATGGGAGCTCTGCTACCTGGATATAGAGAGAAGCAGTTTACCAGAGTTCTCTATGCTTTGTGTAGAGAGCAGCTGTTTACTGGTGTTTTGTAGCCTGGAATGAGGCATTACATATATGCGGGTTTTCTGTATGCTGAGTGTAGGAGACGCCGCTTGTGGGAGCTCTGCTACCTGGATATAGATAGAACCAGTTTACTGGAGTTCTCTATGCTTTGTGTAGAAAGCAGCTGTTTACTGGATTTCTGTAGCCTGGAATGAGGCATTCGCTATATGCGGGTTTTCTGTATGCTGAGTGTAGGAGACGCCGCTTATGGGAGCTCTGCTACCTGGATAGAGAGAGAATCAATTTACCGGAATTCCTTATCCTTGTTGTAGAGCGGAGCTGTTTCCAGGAGTTCTGTGTCCTGGAATTAGGCATTCGCTATATGTGGGTATTCTGTATACTGCGTGTAGCAGATGCAGCATTCGGGAGTTCTATACCCTAAGTGTAGAGAGATGCAGTTTCCAGTAGTTCTGTATGTTGAATGTAGAGAGAAGCTGTTTCCAAGAGTTCTGTAGTCTGAGAGTAGGCATACGCTGTATATGGGATTCCTGTAGCCTGAGTGTAGCCGACGCAGCTTATGGGAGATCTGTAACCTAGAATTAGAGAGACGCAGTTTACCGAAGTTCTGTATCAGAATGTAGGGACAAGCTGTTTCCAAGAATTCTGTAGCCTATGGGCATGTATTCACTATACGCGGGTTTTCTGTATGCTGAATGTGCCAGATGCAGCTTATTGGAGTTCTGTATCATGCTTGTAGTTCGACACAGTTTGCCAGGGTTCTGTTTTTGGGTGTAGAGATAAACTGTTTCTAGGAGTTCTGTAGCCTGGCATAAGGCATATGCAGTAATTGGGATTTCTATATCCTGAGTGTAGGAGACGCCGCTTATGGCAGCTCCGCTACGTGGATGTAGATAGAAGCAGTTTACCGGAGTTCTCTATCCTTTGTGTAGAAAGCAGCTGTTTACTGGAGTTCTGTAGCATGGAATGAGGCATTCGCTATATGCAGGTTTTCTCTATGCTGAGTGTAGGAGACGGCGCTTATGGAAGCTCTGCTACCTGGATATAGAGAGAAGCGTTTTACCGGAGTTCCCTATCCTTGTTGTAGAGAGGAGCTGATTCCAGGAGTTCTATATCCTGGAATTAGGCATTCGCTGTATGTGGGTATTCTGTATGCTGAGTGTAGCACATGCAGCTTTCTGGAGTTCTGTCATCTAAGTGTAGAGAGATGCAGTTTCCAGGAGTTCTGTATGTTGAATGTAGAGAGAAGCTGTTTCCAAGAGTTCTGTAGTCTGAGAGTAGGCATACGCTGTATATGGGATTCCAGTAGCCTGAGTGTAGCCGATTCAGCTTATGGGAGTTCTGTAACCCTGAATTAGAAAGTTACATTTTAGCGAAGTTCTGTATCAGAGTGTAGGGAGAAGCTGTTTCCAAGAATTCTGCAGCGTATGAGCAGGTATTCGCTATATGCGGGTTTTCTGTATGCTGAGTGTAGCAGATGCAGCTTATGGAAGTTCTGTATCTTGAATGTAGTGAGACACAGTTTGCCAGAGTTCTGTATATGGGTGTAGAGAGAAACTGTTTCCAAGAGTTCTGTAGCCTGGCAAGAGGCATACGCAGTCATTGGGATTTCTGTATCCTGAGTGTGGGAGACGCCGCTTATGGGAGCTCTGCTACCTGGATATAGAGAGAAGCAGTTTACCAGAGTTCTCTATGCTTTGTGTAGAGAGCAGCTGTTTACTGGTGTTTTGTAGCCTGGAATGAGGCATTACATATATGCGGGTTTTCTGTATGCTGAGTGTAGGAGACGCCGCTTGTGGGAGCTCTGATACCTGGATATAGATAGAAGCAGTTTACTGGAGTTCTCTATGCTTTGTGTAGAAAGCAGCTGTTTACTGGATTTCTGTAGCCTGGAATGAGGCATTCGCTATATGCGGGTTTTCTCTATGCTGAGTGTAGGAGACGCCGCTTATGGGAGCTCTGCTACCTGGATAGAGATAGAATCAATTTACCGGAATTCCTTATCCTTGTTGTAGAGCGGAGCTGTTTCCAGGAGTTCTGTGTCCTGGAATTAGGCATTCGCTATATGTGGGTATTCTGTATACTGCGTGTAGCAGATGCAGCATTCGGGAGTTCTAGACCCTAAGTGTAGAGAGATGCAGTTTCCATTAGTTCTGTATGTTGAATGTAGAGAGAAGCTGTTTCCAAGAGTTCTGTAGTCTGAGAGTAGGCATACGCTGTATATGGGATTCCTGTAGCCTGAGTGTAGCCGACGCAGCTTATGGGAGATCTGTAACCTAGAATTAGAGAGACGCAGTTTAACGAAGTTCTGTATCAGAATGTAGGGACAAGCTGTTTCCAAGAATTCTGTAGCCTTTGGGCATGTATTCGCTATACGCGGGTTTTCTGTATGCTGAATGTGGCAGATGCAGCTTATTGGAGTTCTGTATCGTGCTTGTAGTTCGACACAGTTTGCCAGAGTTCTGTTTTTGGGTGTAGAGAGAAACTGTTTCTAGGAGTTCTGTAGCCTGGCATAAGGCATACGCAGTAATTGGGATTTCTATATCCTGAGTGTAGGAGACGCCGCTTATGGCAGCTCCGCTACGTGGATGTAGATAGAAGCAGTTTACCGGAGTTCTCTATCCTTTGTGTAGAAAGCAGCTGTTTACTGGAGTTCTGTAGCATGGAATGAGGCATTCGCTATATGCAGGTTTTCTCTATGCTGAGTGTAGGAGACGGCGCTTATGGAAGCTCTGCTACCTGGATATAGAGAGAAGCGTTTTACCGGAGTTCCCTATCCTTGTTGTAGAGAGGAGCTGATTCCAGGAGTTCTATATCCTGGAATTAGGCATTCGCTGTATGTGGGTATTCTGTATGCTGAGTGTAGCACATGCAGCTTTCTGGAGTTCTGTCATCTAAGTGTAGAGAGATGCAGTTTCCAGGAGTTCTGTATGTTGAATGTAGAGAGAAGCTGTTTCCAAGAGTTCTGTAGTCTGAGAGTAGGCATACGCTGTATATGGGATTCCAGTAGCCTGAGTGTAGCCGATTCAGCTTATGGGAGTTCTGTAACCCTGAATTAGAAAGTTACATTTTAGCGAAGTTCTGTATCAGAGTGTAGGGAGAAGCTGTTTCCAAGAATTCTGCAGCGTATGAGCAGGTATTCGCTATATGCGGGTTTTCTGTATGCTGAGTGTAGCAGATGCAGCTTATGGAAGTTCTGTATCTTGAATGTAGTGAGACACAGTTTGCCAGAGTTCTGTATATGGGTGTAGAGAGAAACTGTTTCCAAGAGTTCTGTAGCCTGGCAAGAGGCATACGCAGTCATTGGGATTTCTGTATCCTGAGTGTGGGAGACGCCGCTTATGGGAGCTCCGCTACCTGGATATAGAGAGAAGCAGTTTACCAGAGTTCTCTATGCTTTGTGTAGAGAGCAGCTGTTTACTGGTGTTTTGTAGCCTGGAATGAGGCATTACATATATGCGGGTTTTCTGTATGCTGAGTGTAGGAGACGCCGCTTGTGGGAGCTCTGCTACCTGGATATAGATAGAAGCAGTTTACTGGAGTTCTCTATGCTTTGTGTAGAAAGCAGCTGTTTACTGGATTTCTGTAGCCTGGAATGAGGCATTCGCTATATGCGGGTTTTCTCTATGCTGAGTGTAGGAGACGCCGCTTATGGGAGCTCTGCTACCTGGATAGAGAGAGAATCAATTTACCGGAATTCCTTATCCTTGTTGTAGAGCGGAGCTGTTTCCAGGTGTTCTGTGTCCTGGAATTAGGCATTCGCTATATGTGGGTATTCTGTATACTGCGTGTAGCAGATGCAGCATTCGGGAGTTCTATACCCTAAGTGTAGAGAGATGCAGTTTCCATTAGTTCTGTATGTTGAATGTAGAGAGAAGCTGTTTCCAAGTGTTCTGTAGTCTGAGAGTAGGCATACGCTGTATATGGGATTCCTGTAGCCTGAGTGTAGCCGACGCAGCTTATGGGAGATCTGTAACCTAGAATTAGAGAGACGCAGTTTACCGAAGTTCTGTATCAGAATGTAGGACAAGCTGTTTCCAAGAATTCTGTAGCCTATGGGCATGTATTCGCTATACGCGGGTTTTCTGTATGCTGAATGTGGCAGATGCAGCTTATTGGAGTTCTGTATCATGCTTGTAGTTCGACACAGTTTGCCAGAGTTCTGTTTTTGGGTGTAGAGAGAAACTGTTTCTAGGAGTTCTGTAGCCTGGCATAAGGCATACGCAGTAATTGGGATTTCTATATCCTGAGTGTAGGAGACGCCGCTTATGGCAGCTCCGCTACGTGGATGTAGATAGAAGCAGTTTACCGGAGTTCTCTATCCTTTGTGTAGAAAGCAGCTGTTTACTGGAGTTCTGTAGCATGGAATGAGGCATTCGCTATATGCAGGTTTTCTCTATGCTGAGTGTAGGAGACGGCGCTTATGGAAGCTCTGCTACCTGGATATAGAGAGAAGCATTTTACCGGAGTTCCCTATCCTTGTTGTAGAGAGGAGCTGATTCCAGGAGTTCTATATCCTGGAATTAGGCATTCGCTGTATGTGGGTATTCTGTATGCTGAGTGTAGCACATGCAGCTCTCTGGAGTTCTGTCATCTAAGTGTAGAGAGATGCAGTTTCCAGTAGTTCTGTATGTTGAATGTAGAGAGAAGCTGTTTCCAAGAGTTCTGTAGTCTGAGAGTAGGCATACGCTGTATATGGGATTCCAGTAGCCTGAGTGTAGCCGATTCAGCTTATGGGAGTTCTGTAACCCTGAATTAGAAAGTTACATTTTAGCGAAGTTCTGTATCAGAGTGTAGGGAGAAGCTGTTTCCAAGAATTCTGCAGCGTATGAGCAGGTATTCGCTATATGCGGGTTTTCTGTATGCTGAGTGTAGCAGATGCAGCTTATGGAAGTTCTGTATCTTGAATGTAGTGAGACACAGTTTGCCAGAGTTCTGTATATGGGTGTAGAGAGAAACTGTTTCCAAGAGTTCTGTAGCCTGGCAAGAGGCATACGCAGTCATTGGGATTTCTGTATCCTGAGTGTGGGAGACGCCGCTTATGGGATCTCCGCTACCTGGATATAGAGAGAAGCAGTTTACCAGAGTTCTCTATGCTTTGTGTAGAGAGCAGCTGTTTACTGGTGTTTTGTAGCCTGGAATGAGGCATTACATATATGCGGGTTTTCTGTATGCTGAGTGTAGGAGACACCGCTTGTGGGAGCTCTGCTACCTGGATATAGATAGAAGCAGTTTACTGGAGTTCTCTATGCTTTGTGTAGAAAGCAGCTGTTTACTGGATTTCTGTAGCCTGGAATGAGGCATTCGCTATATGCGGGTTTTCTGTATGCTGAGTGTAGGAGACGCCGCTTGTGGGAGCTCTGCTACCTGGATATAGATAGAAGCAGTTTACTGGAGTTCTCTATGCTTTGTGTAGAAAGCAGCTGTTTACTGGATTTCTGTAGCCTGGAATGAGGCATTCGCTATATGCGGGTTTTCTGTATGCTGAGTGTAGGAGACGCCGCTTCTGGGAGCTCTGCTACCTGGATAGAGAGAGAATCAATTTACCGGAATTCCTTATCCTTGTTGTAGAGCGGAGCTGTTTCCAGGAGTTCTGTGTCCTGGAATTAGGCATTCGCTATATGTGGGTATTCTGTATACTGCGTGTAGCAGATGCAGCATTCGGGAGTTCTAGACCCTAAGTGTAGAGAGATGCAGTTTCCAGTAGTTCTGTATGTTGAATGTAGAGAGAAGCTGTTTCCAAGTGTTCTGTAGTCTGAGAGTAGGCATACGCTGTATATGGGATTCCTGTAGCCTGAGTGTAGCCGACGCAGCTTATGGGAGATCTGTAACCTAGAATTAGAGAGACGCAGTTTACCGAAGTTCTGTATCAGAATGTAGGACAAGCTGTTTCCAAGAATTCTGTAGCCTATGGGCATGTATTCGCTATACGCGGGTTTTCTGTATGCTGAATGTGGCAGATGCAGCTTATTGGAGTTCTGTATCATGCTTGTAGTTCGACACAGTTTGCCAGAGTTCTGTTTTTGGGTGTAGAGAGAAACTGTTTCTAGGAGTTCTGTAGCCTGGCATAAGGCATACGCAGTAATTGGGATTTCTATAACCTGAGTGTAGGAGACGCCGCTTATGGCAGCTCCGCTACCTGGATATAGATAGAAGCAGTGTACCGGAGTTCTCTATCCTTTGTGTAGAAAGCAGCTGTTTACTGGAGTTCTGTAGCATGGAATGAGGCATTCGCTATATGCGGGTATTCTGTATACTGCGTGTAGCAGATGCAGCATTCGGGAGTTCTATACCCTAAGTGTAGAGAGATGCAGTTTCCAGTAGTTCTGTATGTTGAATGTAGAGAGAAGCTGTTTCCAAGACTTCTGTAGTCTGAGAGTAGGCATACGCTGTATATGGGATTCCTGTAGCCTGAGTGTAGCCGACGCAGCTTATGGGAGATCTGTAACCTAGAATTAGAGAGACGCAGTTTAACGAAGTTCTGTATCAGAATGTAGGGACAAGCTGTTTCCAAGAATTCTGTAGCCTATGGGCATGTATTCGCTATACGCGGGTTTTCTGTATGCTGAATGTGGCAGATGCAGCTTATTGGAGTTCTGTATCGTGCTTGTCGTTCGACACAGTTTGCCAGAGTTCTGTTTTTGGGTGTAGAGAGAAACTGTTTCTAGGAGTTCTGTAGCCTGGCATAAGGCATACGCAGTAATTGGGATTTCTATATCCTGAGTGTAGGAGACGCCGCTTATGGCAGCTCCGCTATGTGGATGTAGATAGAAGCAGTTTACCGGAGTTCTCTATCCTTTGTGTAGAAAGCAGCTGTTTACTGGAGTTCTGTAGCATGGAATGAGGCATTCGCTATATGCAGGTTTTCTCTATGCTGAGTGTAGGAGACGGCGCTTATGGAAGCTCTGCTACCTGGATATAGAGAGAAGCGTTTTACCGGAGTTCCCTATCCTTGTTGTAGAGAGGAGCTGATTCCAGGAGTTCTATATCCTGGAATTAGGCATTCGCTGTATGTGGGTATTCTGTATGCTGAGTGTAGCACATGCAGCTTTCTGGAGTTCTGTCATCTAAGTGTAGAGAGATGCAGTTTCCAGGAGTTCTGTATGTTGAATGTAGAGAGAAGCTGTTTCCAAGAGTTCTGTAGTCTGAGAGTAGGCATACGCTGTATATGGGATTCCAGTAGCCTGAGTGTAGCCGATTCAGCTTATGGGAGTTCTGTAACCCTGAATTAGAAAGTTACATTTTAGCGAAGTTCTGTATCAGAGTGTAGGGAGAAGCTGTTTCCAAGAATTCTGCAGCGTATGAGCAGGTATTCGCTATATGCGGGTTTTCTGTATGCTGAGTGTAGCAGATGCAGCTTATGGAAGTTCTGTATCTTGAATGTAGTGAGACACAGTTTGCCAGAGTTCTGTATATGGGTGTAGAGAGAAACTGTTTCCAAGAGTTCTGTAGCCTGGCAAGAGGCATACGCAGTCATTGGGATTTCTGTATCCTGAGTGTGGGAGACGCCGCTTATGGGAGCTCCGCTACCTGGATATAGAGAGAAGCAGTTTACCAGAGTTCTCTATGCTTTGTGTAGAGAGCAGCTGTTTACTGGTGTTTTGTAGCCTGGAATGAGGCATTACATATATGCGGGTTTTCTGTATGCTGAGTGTAGGAGACGCCGCTTGTGGGAGCTCTGCTACCTGGATATAGATAGAAGCAGTTTACTGGAGTTCTCTATGCTTTGTGTAGAAAGCAGCTGTTTACTGGATTTCTGTAGCCTGGAATGAGGCATTCGCTATATGCGGGTTTTCTGTATGCTGAGTGTAGGAGACGCCGCTTATGGGAGCTCTGCTACCTGGATAGAGAGAGAATCAATTTACCGGAATTCCTTATCCTTGTTGTAGAGCGGAGCTGTTTCCAGGAGTTCTGTGTCCTGGAATTAGGCATTCGCTATATGTGGGTATTCTGTATACTGCGTGTAGCAGATGCAGCATTCGGGAGTTCTATACCCTAAGTGTAGAGAGATGCAGTTTCCAGTAGTTCTGTATGTTGAATGTAGAGAGAAGCTGTTTCCAAGAGTTCTGTAGTCTGAGAGTAGGCATACGCTGTATATGGGATTCCTGTAGCCTGAGTGTAGCCGACGCAGCTTATGGGAGATCTGTAACCTAGAATTAGAGAGACGCAGTTTACCGAAGTTCTGTATCAGAATGTAGGGACAAGCTGTTTCCAAGAATTCTGTAGCCTATGGGCATGTATTCACTATACGCGGGTTTTCTGTATGCTGAATGTGCCAGATGCAGCTTATTGGAGTTCTGTATCATGCTTGTAGTTCGACACAGTTTGCCAGGGTTCTGTTTTTGGGTGTAGAGATAAACTGTTTCTAGGAGTTCTGTAGCCTGGCATAAGGCATATGCAGTAATTGGGATTTCTATATCCTGAGTGTAGGAGACGCCGCTTATGGCAGCTCCGCTACGTGGATGTAGATAGAAGCAGTTTACCGGAGTTCTCTATCCTTTGTGTAGAAAGCAGCTGTTTACTGGAGTTCTGTAGCATGGAATGAGGCATTCGCTATATGCAGGTTTTCTCTATGCTGAGTGTAGGAGACGGCGCTTATGGAAGCTCTGCTACCTGGATATAGAGAGAAGCGTTTTACCGGAGTTCCCTATCCTTGTTGTAGAGAGGAGCTGATTCCAGGAGTTCTATATCCTGGAATTAGGCATTCGCTGTATGTGGGTATTCTGTATGCTGAGTGTAGCACATGCAGCTTTCTGGAGTTCTGTCATCTAAGTGTAGAGAGATGCAGTTTCCAGGAGTTCTGTATGTTGAATGTAGAGAGAAGCTGTTTCCAAGAGTTCTGTAGTCTGAGAGTAGGCATACGCTGTATATGGGATTCCAGTAGCCTGAGTGTAGCCGATTCAGCTTATGGGAGTTCTGTAACCCTGAATTAGAAAGTTACATTTTAGCGAAGTTCTGTATCAGAGTGTAGGGAGAAGCTGTTTCCAAGAATTCTGCAGCGTATGAGCAGGTATTCGCTATATGCGGGTTTTCTGTATGCTGAGTGTAGCAGATGCAGCTTATGGAAGTTCTGTATCTTGAATGTAGTGAGACACAGTTTGCCAGAGTTCTGTATATGGGTGTAGAGAGAAACTGTTTCCAAGAGTTCTGTAGCCTGGCAAGAGGCATACGCAGTCATTGGGATTTCTGTATCCTGAGTGTGGGAGACGCCGCTTATGGGAGCTCTGCTACCTGGATATAGAGAGAAGCAGTTTACCAGAGTTCTCTATGCTTTGTGTAGAGAGCAGCTGTTTACTGGTGTTTTGTAGCCTGGAATGAGGCATTACATATATGCGGGTTTTCTGTATGCTGAGTGTAGGAGACGCCGCTTGTGGGAGCTCTGCTACCTGGATATAGATAGAAGCAGTTTACTGGAGTTCTCTATGCTTTGTGTAGAAAGCAGCTGTTTACTGGATTTCTGTAGCCTGGAATGAGGCATTCGCTATATGCGGGTTTTCTCTATGCTGAGTGTAGGAGACGCCGCTTATGGGAGCTCTGCTACCTGGATAGAGATAGAATCAATTTACCGGAATTCCTTATCCTTGTTGTAGAGCGGAGCTGTTTCCAGGAGTTCTGTGTCCTGGAATTAGGCATTCGCTATATGTGGGTATTCTGTATACTGCGTGTAGCAGATGCAGCATTCGGGAGTTCTAGACCCTAAGTGTAGAGAGATGCAGTTTCCATTAGTTCTGTATGTTGAATGTAGAGAGAAGCTGTTTCCAAGAGTTCTGTAGTCTGAGAGTAGGCATACGCTGTATATGGGATTCCTGTAGCCTGAGTGTAGCCGACGCAGCTTATGGGAGATCTGTAACCTAGAATTAGAGAGACGCAGTTTAACGAAGTTCTGTATCAGAATGTAGGGACAAGCTGTTTCCAAGAATTCTGTAGCCTTTGGGCATGTATTCGCTATACGCGGGTTTTCTGTATGCTGAATGTGGCAGATGCAGCTTATTGGAGTTCTGTATCGTGCTTGTAGTTCGACACAGTTTGCCAGAGTTCTGTTTTTGGGTGTAGAGAGAAACTGTTTCTAGGAGTTCTGTAGCCTGGCATAAGGCATACGCAGTAATTGGGATTTCTATATCCTGAGTGTAGGAGACGCCGCTTATGGCAGCTCCGCTACGTGGATGTAGATAGAAGCAGTTTACCGGAGTTCTCTATCCTTTGTGTAGAAAGCAGCTGTTTACTGGAGTTCTGTAGCATGGAATGAGGCATTCGCTATATGCAGGTTTTCTCTATGCTGAGTGTAGGAGACGGCGCTTATGGAAGCTCTGCTACCTGGATATAGAGAGAAGCGTTTTACCGGAGTTCCCTATCCTTGTTGTAGAGAGGAGCTGATTCCAGGAGTTCTATATCCTGGAATTAGGCATTCGCTGTATGTGGGTATTCTGTATGCTGAGTGTAGCACATGCAGCTTTCTGGAGTTCTGTCATCTAAGTGTAGAGAGATGCAGTTTCCAGTAGTTCTGTATGTTGAATGTAGAGAGAAGCTGTTTCCAAGAGTTCTGTAGTCTGAGAGTAGGCATACGCTGTATATGGGATTCCAGTAGCCTGAGTGTAGCCGATTCAGCTTATGGGAGTTCTGTAACCCTGAATTAGAAAGTTACATTTTAGCGAAGTTCTGTATCAGAGTGTAGGGAGAAGCTGTTTCCAAGAATTCTGCAGCGTATGAGCAGGTATTCGCTATATGCGGGTTTTCTGTATGCTGAGTGTAGCAGATGCAGCTTATGGAAGTTCTGTATCTTGAATGTACTGAGACACAGTTTGCCAGAGTTCTGTATATGGGTGTAGAGAGAAACTGTTTCCAAGAGTTCTGTAGCCTGGCAAGAGGCATACGCAGTCATTGGGATTTCTGTATCCTGAGTGTGGGAGACGCCGCTTATGGGAGCTCCGCTACCTGGATATAGAGAGAAGCAGTTTACCAGAGTTCTCTATGCTTTGTGTAGAGAGCAGCTGTTTACTGGTGTTTTGTAGCCTGGAATGAGGCATTACATATATGCGGGTTTTCTGTATGCTGAGTGTAGGAGACGCCGCTTGTGGGAGCTCTGCTACCTGGATATAGATAGAAGCAGTTTACTGGAGTTCTCTATGCTTTGTGTAGAAAGCAGCTGTTTACTGGATTTCTGTAGCCTGGAATGAGGCATTCGCTATATGCGGGTTTTCTCTATGCTGAGTGTAGGAGACGCCGCTTATGGGAGCTCTGCTACCTGGATAGAGAGAGAATCAATTTACCGGAATTCCTTATCCTTGTTGTAGAGCGGAGCTGTTTCCAGGTGTTCTGTGTCCTGGAATTAGGCATTCGCTATATGTGGGTATTCTGTATACTGCGTGTAGCAGATGCAGCATTCGGGAGTTCTATACCCTAAGTGTAGAGAGATGCAGTTTCCATTAGTTCTGTATGTTGAATGTAGAGAGAAGCTGTTTCCAAGTGTTCTGTAGTCTGAGAGTAGGCATACGCTGTATATGGGATTCCTGTAGCCTGAGTGTAGCCGACGCAGCTTATGGGAGATCTGTAACCTAGAATTAGAGAGACGCAGTTTACCGAAGTTCTGTATCAGAATGTAGGACAAGCTGTTTCCAAGAATTCTGTAGCCTATGGGCATGTATTCGCTATACGCGGGTTTTCTGTATGCTGAATGTGGCAGATGCAGCTTATTGGAGTTCTGTATCATGCTTGTAGTTCGACACAGTTTGCCAGAGTTCTGTTTTTGGGTGTAGAGAGAAACTGTTTCTAGGAGTTCTGTAGCCTGGCATAAGGCATACGCAGTAATTGGGATTTCTATATCCTGAGTGTAGGAGACGCCGCTTATGGCAGCTCCGCTACCTGGATATAGATAGAAGCAGTGTACCGGAGTTCTCTATCCTTTGTGTAGAAAGCAGCTGTTTACTGGAGTTCTGTAGCATGGAATGAGGCATTCGCTATATGCGGGTTTTCTCTATGCTGAGTGTAGCAGATGCAGCTTTTGGGAATTCTATACCCTAAGTGTAGAGAGATGCAGTTTCCAGTAGTTCTGTATGTTGAATGTAGAGAGAAGCTGTTTCCAAGAGTTCTGTAGTCTGAGAGTAGGCATACGCTCTATATGGGATTCCAGTAGCCTGAGTGTAGCCGATTCAGCTTATGGGAGTTCTGTAACCCTGAATTAGAAAGTTACATTTTAGCGAAGTTCTGTATCAGAGTGTAGGGAGAAGCTGTTTCCAAGAATTCTGCGGCGTATGAGCAGGTATTCGCTATATGCAGGTTTTCTGTATGCTGAGTGTGGCAGACGCAGCTTATGGAAGTTCTGTATCTTGAATGTAGTGAGACACAGTTTGCCAGAGTTCTGTATATGGGTGTAGAGAGAAACTGTTTCCAAGAGTTCTGTAGCCTGGCAAGAGGCATACGCAGTCATTGGGATTTCTGTATCCTGAGTGTGGGAGACGCCGCTTATGGGAGCTCCGCTACCTGGATATAGAGAGAAGCAGTTTACCAGAGTTCTCTATGCTTTGTGTAGAGAGCAGCTGTTTACTGGTGTTTTGTAGCCTGGAATGAGGCATTACATATATGCGGGTTTTCTGTATGCTGAGTGTAGGAGACGCCGCTTGTGGGAGCTCTGCTACCTGGATATAGATAGAAGCAGTTTACTGGAGTTCTCTATGCTTTGTGTAGAAAGCAGCTGTTTACTGGATTTCTGTAGCCTGGAATGAGGCATTCGCTATATGCGGGTTTTCTCTATGCTGAGTGTAGGTGACGGCGCTTCTGGGAGCTCTGCTACCTGGATAGAGAGAGAATCAGTTTACCGGAGTTCCTTATCCTTGTTGTAGAGCGGAGCTGTTTCCAGGAGTTCTGTGTCCTGGAATTAGGCATTCGCTATATGTGGGTATTCTGTATACTGCGTGTAGCAGATGCAGCATTCGGGAGTTCTATACCCTAAGTGTAGAGAGATGCAGTTTCCAGTAGTTCTGTATGTTGAATGTAGAGAGAAGCTGTTTCCAAGAGTTCTGTAGTCTGAGAGTAGGCATACGCTGTATATGGGATTCCTGTAGCCTGAGTGTAGCCGACGCAGCTTATGGGAGATCTGTAACCTAGAATTAGAGAGACGCAGTTTACCGAAGTTCTGTATCAGAATGTAGGACAAGCTGTTTCCAAGAATTCTGTAGCCTATGGGCATGTATTCGCTATACGCGGGTTTTCTGTATGCTGAATGTGGCAGATGCAGCTTATTGGAGTTCTGTATCGTGCTTGTAGTTCGACACAGTTTGCCAGAGTTCTGTTTTTGGGTGTAGAGAGAAACTGTTTCTAGGAGTTCTGTAGCCTGGCATAAGGCATACGCAGTAATTGGGATTTCTATATCCTGAGTGTAGGAGACGCCGCTTATGGCAGCTCCGCTACGTGGATGTAGATAGAAGCAGTTTACCGGAGTTCTCTATCCTTTGTGTAGAAAGCAGCTGTTTACTGGAGTTCTGTAGCATGGAATGAGGCATTCGCTATATGCAGGTTTTCTCTATGCTGAGTGTAGGAGACGGCGCTTATGGAAGCTCTGCTACCTGGATATAGAGAGAAGCGTTTTACCGGAGTTCCCTATCCTTGTTGTAGAGAGGAGCTGATTCCAGGAGTTCTATATCCTGGAATTAGGCATTCGCTGTATGTGGGTATTCTGTATGCTGAGTGTAGCACATGCAGCTTTCTGGAGTTCTGTCATCTAAGTGTAGAGAGATGCAGTTTCCAGGAGTTCTGTATGTTGAATGTAGAGAGAAGCTGTTTCCAAGAGTTCTGTAGTCTGAGAGTAGGCATACGCTGTATATGGGATTCCAGTAGCCTGAGTGTAGCCGATTCAGCTTATGGGAGTTCTGTAACCCTGAATTAGAAAGTTACATTTTAGCGAAGTTCTGTATCAGAGTGTAGGGAGAAGCTGTTTCCAAGAATTCTGCAGCGTATGAGCAGGTATTCGCTATATGCGGGTTTTCTGTATGCTGAGTGTAGCAGATGCAGCTTATGGAAGTTCTGTATCTTGAATGTAGTGAGACACAGTTTGCCAGAGTTCTGTATATGGGTGTAGAGAGAAACTGTTTCCAAGAGTTCTGTAGCCTGGCAAGAGGCATACGCAGTCATTGGGATTTCTGTATCCTGAGTGTGGGAGACGCCGCTTATGGGAGCTCTGCTACCTGGATATAGAGAGAAGCAGTTTACCAGAGTTCTCTATGCTTTGTGTAGAGAGCAGCTGTTTACTGGTGTTTTGTAGCCTGGAATGAGGCATTACATATATGCGGGTTTTCTGTATGCTGAGTGTAGGAGACGCCGCTTGTGGGAGCTCTGCTACCTGGATATAGATAGAAGCAGTTTACTGGAGTTCTCTATGCTTTGTGTAGAAAGCAGCTGTTTACTGGATTTCTGTAGCCTGGAATGAGGCATTCGCTATATGCGGGTTTTCTCTATGCTGAGTGTAGGAGACGCCGCTTATGGGAGCTCTGCTACCTGGATAGAGATAGAATCAATTTACCGGAATTCCTTATCCTTGTTGTAGAGCGGAGCTGTTTCCAGGAGTTCTGTGTCCTGGAATTAGGCATTCGCTATATGTGGGTATTCTGTATACTGCGTGTAGCAGATGCAGCATTCGGGAGTTCTAGACCCTAAGTGTAGAGAGATGCAGTTTCCATTAGTTCTGTATGTTGAATGTAGAGAGAAGCTGTTTCCAAGAGTTCTGTAGTCTGAGAGTAGGCATACGCTGTATATGGGATTCCTGTAGCCTGAGTGTAGCCGACGCAGCTTATGGGAGATCTGTAACCTAGAATTAGAGAGACGCAGTTTACCGAAGTTCTGTATCAGAATGTAGGGACAAGCTGTTTCCAAGAATTCTGTAGCCTATGGGCATGTATTCGCTATACGCGGGTTTTCTGTATGCTGAATGTGGCAGATGCAGCTTATTGGAGTTCTGTATCGTGCTTGTCGTTCGACACAGTTTGCCAGAGTTCTGTTTTTGGGTGTAGAGAGAAACTGTTTCTAGGAGTTCTGTAGCCTGGCATAAGGCATACGCAGTAATTGGGATTTCTATATCCTGAGTGTAGGAGACGCCGCTTATGGCAGCTCCGCTATGTGGATGTAGATAGAAGCAGTTTACCGGAGTTCTCTATCCTTTGTGTAGAAAGCAGCTGTTTACTGGAGTTCTGTAGCATGGAATGAGGCATTCGCTATATGCAGGTTTTCTCTATGCTGAGTGTAGGAGACGGCGCTTATGGAAGCTCTGCTACCTGGATATAGAGAGAAGCGTTTTACCGGAGTTCCCTATCCTTGTTGTAGAGAGGAGCTGATTCCAGGAGTTCTATATCCTGGAATTAGGCATTCGCTGTATGTGGGTATTCTGTATGCTGAGTGTAGCACATGCAGCTTTCTGGAGTTCTGTCATCTAAGTGTAGAGAGATGCAGTTTCCAGGAGTTCTGTATGTTGAATGTAGAGAGAAGCTGTTTCCAAGAGTTCTGTAGTCTGAGAGTAGGCATACGCTGTATATGGGATTCCAGTAGCCTGAGTGTAGCCGATTCAGCTTATGGGAGTTCTGTAACCCTGAATTAGAAAGTTACATTTTAGCGAAGTTCTGTATCAGAGTGTAGGGAGAAGCTGTTTCCAAGAATTCTGCAGCGTATGAGCAGGTATTCGCTATATGCGGGTTTTCTGTATGCTGAGTGTAGCAGATGCAGCTTATGGAAGTTCTGTATCTTGAATGTAGTGAGACACAGTTTGCCAGAGTTCTGTATATGGGTGTAGAGAGAAACTGTTTCCAAGAGTTCTGTAGCCTGGCAAGAGGCATACGCAGTCATTGGGATTTCTGTATCCTGAGTGTGGGAGACGCCGCTTATGGGAGCTCCGCTACCTGGATATAGAGAGAAGCAGTTTACCAGAGTTCTCTATGCTTTGTGTAGAGAGCAGCTGTTTACTGGTGTTTTGTAGCCTGGAATGAGGCATTACATATATGCGGGTTTTCTGTATGCTGAGTGTAGGAGACGCCGCTTGTGGGAGCTCTGCTACCTGGATATAGATAGAAGCAGTTTACTGGAGTTCTCTATGCTTTGTGTAGAAAGCAGCTGTTTACTGGATTTCTGTAGCCTGGAATGAGGCATTCGCTATATGCAGGTTTTCTCTATGCTGAGTGTAGGAGACGCCGCTTATGGGAGCTCTGCTACCTGGATAGAGAGAGAATCAATTTACCGGAATTCCTTATCCTTGTTGTAGAGCGGAGCTGTTTCCAGGTGTTCTGTGTCCTGGAATTAGGCATTCGCTATATGTGGGTATTCTGTATACTGCGTGTAGCAGATGCAGCATTCGGGAGTTCTATACCCTAAGTGTAGAGAGATGCAGTTTCCATTAGTTCTGTATGTTGAATGTAGAGAGAAGCTGTTTCCAAGTGTTCTGTAGTCTGAGAGTAGGCATACGCTGTATATGGGATTCCTGTAGCCTGAGTGTAGCCGACGCAGCTTATGGGAGATCTGTAACCTAGAATTAGAGAGACGCAGTTTACCGAAGTTCTGTATCAGAATGTAGGACAAGCTGTTTCCAAGAATTCTGTAGCCTATGGGCATGTATTCGCTATACGCGGGTTTTCTGTATGCTGAATGTGGCAGATGCAGCTTATTGGAGTTCTGTATCATGCTTGTAGTTCGACACAGTTTGCCAGAGTTCTGTTTTTGGGTGTAGAGAGAAACTGTTTCTAGGAGTTCTGTAGCCTGGCATAAGGCATACGCAGTAATTGGGATTTCTATATCCTGAGTGTAGGAGACGCCGCTTATGGCAGCTCCGCTACGTGGATGTAGATAGAAGCAGTTTACCGGAGTTCTCTATCCTTTGTGTAGAAAGCAGCTGTTTACTGGAGTTCTGTAGCATGGAATGAGGCATTCGCTATATGCAGGTTTTCTCTATGCTGAGTGTAGGAGACGGCGCTTATGGAAGCTCTGCTACCTGGATATAGAGAGAAGCGTTTTACCGGAGTTCCCTATCCTTGTTGTAGAGAGGAGCTGATTCCAGGAGTTCTATATCCTGGAATTAGGCATTCGCTGTATGTGGGTATTCTGTATGCTGAGTGTAGCACATGCAGCTTTCTGGAGTTCTGTCATCTAAGTGTAGAGAGATGCAGTTTCCAGGAGTTCTGTATGTTGAATGTAGAGAGAAGCTGTTTCCAAGAGTTCTGTAGTCTGAGAGTAGGCATACGCTGTATATGGGATTCCAGTAGCCTGAGTGTAGCCGATTCAGCTTATGGGAGTTCTGTAACCCTGAATTAGAAAGTTACATTTTAGCGAAGTTCTGTATCAGAGTGTAGGGAGAAGCTGTTTCCAAGAATTCTGCAGCGTATGAGCAGGTATTCGCTATATGCGGGTTTTCTGTATGCTGAGTGTAGCAGATGCAGCTTATGGAAGTTCTGTATCTTGAATGTAGTGAGACACAGTTTGCCAGAGTTCTGTATATGGGTGTAGAGAGAAACTGTTTCCAAGAGTTCTGTAGCCTGGCAAGAGGCATACGCAGTCATTGGGATTTCTGTATCCTGAGTGTGGGAGACGCCGCTTATGGGAGCTCCGCTACCTGGATATAGAGAGAAGCAGTTTACCAGAGTTCTCTATGCTTTGTGTAGAGAGCAGCTGTTTACTGGTGTTTTGTAGCCTGGAATGAGGCATTACATATATGCGGGTTTTCTGTATGCTGAGTGTAGGAGACGCCGCTTGTGGGAGCTCTGCTACCTGGATATAGATAGAAGCAGTTTACTGGAGTTCTCTATGCTTTGTGTAGAAAGCAGCTGTTTACTGGATTTCTGTAGCCTGGAATGAGGCATTCGCTATATGCGGGTTTTCTGTATGCTGAGTGTAGGAGACGCCGCTTATGGGAGCTCTGCTACCTGGATAGAGAGAGAATCAATTTACCGGAATTCCTTATCCTTGTTGTAGAGCGGAGCTGTTTCCAGGAGTTCTATGTCCTGGAATTAGGCATTCGCTATATGTGGGTATTCTGTATACTGCGTGTAGCAGATGCAGCATTCGGGAGTTCTATACCCTAAGTGTAGAGAGATGCAGTTTCCAGTAGTTCTGTATGTTGAATGTAGAGAGAAGCTGTTTCCAAGAGTTCTGTAGTCTGAGAGTAGGCATACGCTGTATATGGGATTCCTGTAGCCTGAGTGTAGCCGACGCAGCTTATGGGAGATCTGTAACCTAGAATTAGAGAGACGCAGTTTACCGAAGTTCTGTATCAGAATGTAGGGACAAGCTGTTTCCAAGAATTCTGTAGCCTATGGGCATGTATTCGCTATACGCGGGTTTTCTGTATGCTGAATGTGCCAGATGCAGCTTATTGGAGTTCTGTATCATGCTTGTAGTTCGACACAGTTTGCCAGGGTTCTGTTTTTGGGTGTAGAGATAAACTGTTTCTAGGAGTTCTGTAGCCTGGCATAAGGCATATGCAGTAATTGGGATTTCTATATCCTGAGTGTAGGAGACGCCGCTTATGGCAGCTCCGCTACGTGGATGTAGATAGAAGCAGTTTACCGGAGTTCTCTATCCTTTGTGTAGAAAGCAGCTGTTTACTGGAGTTCTGTAGCATGGAATGAGGCATTCGCTATATGCAGGTTTTCTCTATGCTGAGTGTAGGAGACGGCGCTTATGGAAGCTCTGCTACCTGGATATAGAGAGAAGCGTTTTACCGGAGTTCCCTATCCTTGTTGTAGAGAGGAGCTGATTCCAGGAGTTCTATATCCTGGAATTAGGCATTCGCTGTATGTGGGTATTCTGTATGCTGAGTGTAGCACATGCAGCTTTCTGGAGTTCTGTCATCTAAGTGTAGAGAGATGCAGTTTCCAGGAGTTCTGTATGTTGAATGTAGAGAGAAGCTGTTTCCAAGAGTTCTGTAGTCTGAGAGTAGGCATACGCTGTATATGGGATTCCAGTAGCCTGAGTGTAGCCGATTCAGCTTATGGGAGTTCTGTAACCCTGAATTAGAAAGTTACATTTTAGCGAAGTTCTGTATCAGAGTGTAGGGAGAAGCTGTTTCCAAGAATTCTGCAGCGTATGAGCAGGTATTCGCTATATGCGGGTTTTCTGTATGCTGAGTGTAGCAGATGCAGCTTATGGAAGTTCTGTATCTTGAATGTAGTGAGACACAGTTTGCCAGAGTTCTGTATATGGGTGTAGAGAGAAACTGTTTCCAAGAGTTCTGTAGCCTGGCAAGAGGCATACGCAGTCATTGGGATTTCTGTATCCTGAGTGTGGGAGACGCCGCTTATGGGAGCTCTGCTACCTGGATATAGAGAGAAGCAGTTTACCAGAGTTCTCTATGCTTTGTGTAGAGAGCAGCTGTTTACTGGTGTTTTGTAGCCTGGAATGAGGCATTACATATATGCGGGTTTTCTGTATGCTGAGTGTAGGAGACGCCGCTTGTGGGAGCTCTGCTACCTGGATATAGATAGAAGCAGTTTACTGGAGTTCTCTATGCTTTGTGTAGAAAGCAGCTGTTTACTGGATTTCTGTAGCCTGGAATGAGGCATTCGCTATATGCGGGTTTTCTCTATGCTGAGTGTAGGAGACGCCGCTTATGGGAGCTCTGCTACCTGGATAGAGATAGAATCAATTTACCGGAATTCCTTATCCTTGTTGTAGAGCGGAGCTGTTTCCAGGAGTTCTGTGTCCTGGAATTAGGCATTCGCTATATGTGGGTATTCTGTATACTGCGTGTAGCAGATGCAGCATTCGGGAGTTCTAGACCCTAAGTGTAGAGAGATGCAGTTTCCATTAGTTCTGTATGTTGAATGTAGAGAGAAGCTGTTTCCAAGAGTTCTGTAGTCTGAGAGTAGGCATACGCTGTATATGGGATTCCTGTAGCCTGAGTGTAGCCGACGCAGCTTATGGGAGATCTGTAACCTAGAATTAGAGAGACGCAGTTTAACGAAGTTCTGTATCAGAATGTAGGGACAAGCTGTTTCCAAGAATTCTGTAGCCTTTGGGCATGTATTCGCTATACGCGGGTTTTCTGTATGCTGAATGTGGCAGATGCAGCTTATTGGAGTTCTGTATCGTGCTTGTAGTTCGACACAGTTTGCCAGAGTTCTGTTTTTGGGTGTAGAGAGAAACTGTTTCTAGGAGTTCTGTAGCCTGGCATAAGGCATACGCAGTAATTGGGATTTCTATATCCTGAGTTTAGGAGACGCCGCTTATGGCAGCTCCGCTACGTGGATGTAGATAGAAGCAGTTTACCGGAGTTCTCTATCCTTTGTGTAGAAAGCAGCTGTTTACTGGAGTTCTGTAGCATGGAATGAGGCATTCGCTATATGCAGGTTTTCTCTATGCTGAGTGTAGGAGACGGCGCTTATGGAAGCTCTGCTACCTGGATATAGAGAGAAGCGTTTTACCGGAGTTCCCTATCCTTGTTGTAGAGAGGAGCTGATTCCAGGAGTTCTATATCCTGGAATTAGGCATTCGCTGTATGTGGGTATTCTGTATGCTGAGTGTAGCACATGCAGCTTTCTGGAGTTCTGTCATCTAAGTGTAGAGAGATGCAGTTTCCAGTAGTTCTGTATGTTGAATGTAGAGAGAAGCTGTTTCCAAGAGTTCTGTAGTCTGAGAGTAGGCATACGCTGTATATGGGATTCCAGTAGCCTGAGTGTAGCCGATTCAGCTTATGGGAGTTCTGTAACCCTGAATTAGAAAGTTACATTTTAGCGAAGTTCTGTATCAGAGTGTAGGGAGAAGCTGTTTCCAAGAATTCTGCAGCGTATGAGCAGGTATTCGCTATATGCGGGTTTTCTGTATGCTGAGTGTAGCAGATGCAGCTTATGGAAGTTCTGTATCTTGAATGTACTGAGACACAGTTTGCCAGAGTTCTGTATATGGGTGTAGAGAGAAACTGTTTCCAAGAGTTCTGTAGCCTGGCAAGAGGCATACGCAGTCATTGGGATTTCTGTATCCTGAGTGTGGGAGACGCCGCTTATGGGAGCTCCGCTACCTGGATATAGAGAGAAGCAGTTTACCAGAGTTCTCTATGCTTTGTGTAGAGAGCAGCTGTTTACTGGTGTTTTGTAGCCTGGAATGAGGCATTACATATATGCGGGTTTTCTGTATGCTGAGTGTAGGAGACGCCGCTTGTGGGAGCTCTGCTACCTGGATATAGATAGAAGCAGTTTACTGGAGTTCTCTATGCTTTGTGTAGAAAGCAGCTGTTTACTGGATTTCTGTAGCCTGGAATGAGGCATTCGCTATATGCGGGTTTTCTCTATGCTGAGTGTAGGAGACGCCGCTTATGGGAGCTCTGCTACCTGGATAGAGAGAGAATCAATTTACCGGAATTCCTTATCCTTGTTGTAGAGCGGAGCTGTTTCCAGGTGTTCTGTGTCCTGGAATTAGGCATTCGCTATATGTGGGTATTCTGTATACTGCGTGTAGCAGATGCAGCATTCGGGAGTTCTATACCCTAAGTGTAGAGAGATGCAGTTTCCATTAGTTCTGTATGTTGAATGTAGAGAGAAGCTGTTTCCAAGTGTTCTGTAGTCTGAGAGTAGGCATACGCTGTATATGGGATTCCTGTAGCCTGAGTGTAGCCGACGCAGCTTATGGGAGATCTGTAACCTAGAATTAGAGAGACGCAGTTTACCGAAGTTCTGTATCAGAATGTAGGACAAGCTGTTTCCAAGAATTCTGTAGCCTATGGGCATGTATTCGCTATACGCGGGTTTTCTGTATGCTGAATGTGGCAGATGCAGCTTATTGGAGTTCTGTATCATGCTTGTAGTTCGACACAGTTTGCCAGAGTTCTGTTTTTGGGTGTAGAGAGAAACTGTTTCTAGGAGTTCTGTAGCCTGGCATAAGGCATACGCAGTAATTGGGATTTCTATATCCTGAGTGTAGGAGACGCCGCTTATGGCAGCTCCGCTACGTGGATGTAGATAGAAGCAGTTTACCGGAGTTCTCTATCCTTTGTGTAGAAAGCAGCTGTTTACTGGAGTTCTGTAGCATGGAATGAGGCATTCGCTATATGCAGGTTTTCTCTATGCTGAGTGTAGGAGACGGCGCTTATGGAAGCTCTGCTACCTGGATATAGAGAGAAGCATTTTACAGGAGTTCCCTATCCTTGTTGTAGAGAGGAGCTGATTCCAGGAGTTCTATATCCTGGAATTAGGCATTCGCTGTATGTGGGTATTCTGTATGCTGAGTGTAGCACATGCAGCTTTCTGGAGTTCTGTCATCTAAGTGTAGAGAGATGCAGTTTCCAGGAGTTCTGTATGTTGAATGTAGAGAGAAGCTGTTTCCAAGAGTTCTGTAGTCTGAGAGTAGGCATACGCTGTATATGGGATTCCAGTAGCCTGAGTGTAGCCGATTCAGCTTATGGGAGTTCTGTAACCCTGAATTAGAAAGTTACATTTTAGTGAAGTTCTGTATCAGAGTGTAGGGAGAAGCTGTTTCCAAGAATTCTGCAGCGTATGAGCAGGTATTCGCTATATGCGGGTTTTCTGTATGCTGAGTGTAGCAGATGCAGCTTATGGAAGTTCTGTATCTTGAATGTAGTGAGACACAGTTTGCCAGAGTTCTGTATATGGGTGTAGAGAGAAACTGTTTCCAAGAGTTCTGTAGCCTGGCAAGAGGCATACGCAGTCATTGGGATTTCTGTATCCTGAGTGTGGGAGACGCCGCTTATGGGAGCTCCGCTACCTGGATATAGAGAGAAGCAGTTTACCAGAGTTCTCTATGCTTTGTGTAGAGAGCAGCTGTTTACTGGTGTTTTGTAGCCTGGAATGAGGCATTACATATATGCGGGTTTTCTGTATGCTGAGTGTAGGAGACACCGCTTGTGGGAGCTCTGCTACCTGGATATAGATAGAAGCAGTTTACTGGAGTTCTCTATGCTTTGTGTAGAAAGCAGCTGTTTACTGGATTTCTGTAGCCTGGAATGAGGCATTCGCTATATGCGGGTTTTCTGTATGCTGAGTGTAGGAGACGCCGCTTGTGGGAGCTCTGCTACCTGGATATAGATAGTAGCAGTTTACTGGAGTTCTCTATGCTTTGTGTAGAAAGCAGCTGTTTACTGGATTTCTGTAGCCTGGAATGAGGCATTCGCTATATGCGGGTTTTCTGTATGCTGAGTGTAGGAGACGCCGCTTCTGGGAGCTCTGCTACCTGGATAGAGAGAGAATCAATTTACCGGAATTCCTTATCCTTGTTGTAGAGCGGAGCTGTTTCCAGGAGTTCTGTGTCCTGGAATTAGGCATTCGCTATATGTGGGTATTCTGTATACTGCGTGTAGCAGATGCAGCATTCGGGAGTTCTAGACCCTAAGTGTAGAGAGATGCAGTTTCCAGTAGTTCTGTATGTTGAATGTAGAGAGAAGCTGTTTCCAAGTGTTCTGTAGTCTGAGAGTAGGCATACGCTGTATATGGGATTCCTGTAGCCTGAGTGTAGCCGACGCAGCTTATGGGAGATCTGTAACCTAGAATTAGAGAGACGCAGTTTACCGAAGTTCTGTATCAGAATGTAGGACAAGCTGTTTCCAAGAATTCTGTAGCCTATGGGCATGTATTCGCTATACGCGGGTTTTCTGTATGCTGAATGTGGCAGATGCAGCTTATTGGAGTTCTGTATCATGCTTGTAGTTCGACACAGTTTGCCAGAGTTCTGTTTTTGGGTGTAGAGAGAAACTGTTTCTAGGAGTTCTGTAGCCTGGCATAAGGCATACGCAGTAATTGGGATTTCTATATCCTGAGTGTAGGAGACGCCGCTTATGGCAGCTCCGCTACCTGGATATAGATAGAAGCAGTGTACCGGAGTTCTCTATCCTTTGTGTAGAAAGCAGCTGTTTACTGGAGTTCTGTAGCATGGAATGAGGCATTCGCTATATGCGGGTTTTCTCTATGCTGAGTGTAGCAGATGCAGCTTTTGGGAATTCTATACCCTAAGTGTAGAGAGATGCAGTTTCCAGTAGTTCTGTATGTTGAATGTAGAGAGAAGCTGTTTCCAAGAGTTCTGTAGTCTGAGAGTAGGCATACGCTCTATATGGGATTCCAGTAGCCTGAGTGTAGCCGATTCAGCTTATGGGAGTTCTGTAACCCTGAATTAGAAAGTTACATTTTAGCGAAGTTCTGTATCAGAGTGTAGGGAGAAGCTGTTTCCAAGAATTCTGCGGCGTATGAGCAGGTATTCGCTATATGCAGGTTTTCTGTATGCTGAGTGTGGCAGACGCAGCTTATGGAAGTTCTGTATCTTGAATGTAGTGAGACACAGTTTGCCAGAGTTCTGTATATGGGTGTAGAGAGAAACTGTTTCCAAGAGTTCTGTAGCCTGGCAAGAGGCATACGCAGTCATTGGGATTTCTGTATCCTGAGTGTGGGAGACGCCGCTTATGGGAGCTCCGCTACCTGGATATAGAGAGAAGCAGTTTACCAGAGTTCTCTATGCTTTGTGTAGAGAGCAGCTGTTTACTGGTGTTTTGTAGCCTGGAATGAGGCATTACATATATGCGGGTTTTCTGTATGCTGAGTGTAGGAGACGCCGCTTGTGGGAGCTCTGCTACCTGGATATAGATAGAAGCAGTTTACTGGAGTTCTCTATGCTTTGTGTAGAAAGCAGCTGTTTACTGGATTTCTGTAGCCTGGAATGAGGCATTCGCTATATGCGGGTTTTCTCTATGCTGAGTGTAGGTGACGGCGCTTCTGGGAGCTCTGCTACCTGGATAGAGAGAGAATCAGTTTACCGGAGTTCCTTATCCTTGTTGTAGAGCGGAGCTGTTTCCAGGAGTTCTGTGTCCTGGAATTAGGCATTCGCTATATGTGGGTATTCTGTATACTGCGTGTAGCAGATGCAGCATTCGGGAGTTCTATACCCTAAGTGTAGAGAGATGCAGTTTCCAGTAGTTCTGTATGTTGAATGTAGAGAGAAGCTGTTTCCAAGAGTTCTGTAGTCTGAGAGTAGGCATACGCTGTATATGGGATTCCTGTAGCCTGAGTGTAGCCGACGCAGCTTATGGGAGATCTGTAACCTAGAATTAGAGAGACGCAGTTTACCGAAGTTCTGTATCAGAATGTAGGACAAGCTGTTTCCAAGAATTCTGTAGCCTATGGGCATGTATTCGCTATACGCGGGTTTTCTGTATGCTGAATGTGGCAGATGCAGCTTATTGGAGTTCTGTATCGTGCTTGTAGTTCGACACAGTTTGCCAGAGTTCTGTTTTTGGGTGTAGAGAGAAACTGTTTCTAGGAGTTCTGTAGCCTGGCATAAGGCATACGCAGTAATTGGGATTTCTATATCCTGAGTGTAGGAGACGCCGCTTATGGCAGCTCCGCTACGTGGATGTAGATAGAAGCAGTTTACCGGAGTTCTCTATCCTTTGTGTAGAAAGCAGCTGTTTACTGGAGTTCTGTAGCATGGAATGAGGCATTCGCTATATGCAGGTTTTCTCTATGCTGAGTGTAGGAGACGGCGCTTATGGAAGCTCTGCTACCTGGATATAGAGAGAAGCGTTTTACCGGAGTTCCCTATCCTTGTTGTAGAGAGGAGCTGATTCCAGGAGTTCTATATCCTGGAATTAGGCATTCGCTGTATGTGGGTATTCTGTATGCTGAGTGTAGCACATGCAGCTTTCTGGAGTTCTGTCATCTAAGTGTAGAGAGATGCAGTTTCCAGTAGTTCTGTATGTTGAATGTAGAGAGAAGCTGTTTCCAAGAGTTCTGTAGTCTGAGAGTAGGCATACGCTGTATATGGGATTCCAGTAGCCTGAGTGTAGCCGATTCAGCTTATGGGAGTTCTGTAACCCTGAATTAGAAAGTTACATTTTAGCGAAGTTCTGTATCAGAGTGTAGGGAGAAGCTGTTTCCAAGAATTCTGCAGCGTATGAGCAGGTATTCGCTATATGCGGGTTTTCTGTATGCTGAGTGTAGCAGATGCAGCTTATGGAAGTTCTGTATCTTGAATGTACTGAGACACAGTTTGCCAGAGTTCTGTATATGGGTGTAGAGAGAAACTGTTTCCAAGAGTTCTGTAGCCTGGCAAGAGGCATACGCAGTCATTGGGATTTCTGTATCCTGAGTGTGGGAGACGCCGCTTATGGGAGCTCCGCTACCTGGATATAGAGAGAAGCAGTTTACCAGAGTTCTCTATGCTTTGTGTAGAGAGCAGCTGTTTACTGGTGTTTTGTAGCCTGGAATGAGGCATTACATATATGCGGGTTTTCTGTATGCTGAGTGTAGGAGACGCCGCTTGTGGGAGCTCTGCTACCTGGATATAGATAGAAGCAGTTTACTGGAGTTCTCTATGCTTTGTGTAGAAAGCAGCTGTTTACTGGATTTCTGTAGCCTGGAATGAGGCATTCGCTATATGCGGGTTTTCTCTATGCTGAGTGTAGGAGACGCCGCTTATGGGAGCTCTGCTACCTGGATAGAGAGAGAATCAATTTACCGGAATTCCTTATCCTTGTTGTAGAGCGGAGCTGTTTCCAGGTGTTCTGTGTCCTGGAATTAGGCATTCGCTATATGTGGGTATTCTGTATACTGCGTGTAGCAGATGCAGCATTCGGGAGTTCTATACCCTAAGTGTAGAGAGATGCAGTTTCCATTAGTTCTGTATGTTGAATGTAGAGAGAAGCTGTTTCCAAGTGTTCTGTAGTCTGAGAGTAGGCATACGCTGTATATGGGATTCCTGTAGCCTGAGTGTAGCCGACGCAGCTTATGGGAGATCTGTAACCTAGAATTAGAGAGACGCAGTTTACCGAAGTTCTGTATCAGAATGTAGGACAAGCTGTTTCCAAGAATTCTGTAGCCTATGGGCATGTATTCGCTATACGCGGGTTTTCTGTATGCTGAATGTGGCAGATGCAGCTTATTGGAGTTCTGTATCATGCTTGTAGTTCGACACAGTTTGCCAGAGTTCTGTTTTTGGGTGTAGAGAGAAACTGTTTCTAGGAGTTCTGTAGCCTGGCATAAGGCATACGCAGTAATTGGGATTTCTATATCCTGAGTGTAGGAGACGCCGCTTATGGCAGCTCCGCTACGTGGATGTAGATAGAAGCAGTTTACCGGAGTTCTCTATCCTTTGTGTAGAAAGCAGCTGTTTACTGGAGTTCTGTAGCATGGAATGAGGCATTCGCTATATGCAGGTTTTCTCTATGCTGAGTGTAGGAGACGGCGCTTATGGAAGCTCTGCTACCTGGATATAGAGAGAAGCATTTTACAGGAGTTCCCTATCCTTGTTGTAGAGAGGAGCTGATTCCAGGAGTTCTATATCCTGGAATTAGGCATTCGCTGTATGTGGGTATTCTGTATGCTGAGTGTAGCACATGCAGCTTTCTGGAGTTCTGTCATCTAAGTGTAGAGAGATGCAGTTTCCAGGAGTTCTGTATGTTGAATGTAGAGAGAAGCTGTTTCCAAGAGTTCTGTAGTCTGAGAGTAGGCATACGCTGTATATGGGATTCCAGTAGCCTGAGTGTAGCCGATTCAGCTTATGGGAGTTCTGTAACCCTGAATTAGAAAGTTACATTTTAGTGAAGTTCTGTATCAGAGTGTAGGGAGAAGCTGTTTCCAAGAATTCTGCAGCGTATGAGCAGGTATTCGCTATATGCGGGTTTTCTGTATGCTGAGTGTAGCAGATGCAGCTTATGGAAGTTCTGTATCTTGAATGTAGTGAGACACAGTTTGCCAGAGTTCTGTATATGGGTGTAGAGAGAAACTGTTTCCAAGAGTTCTGTAGCCTGGCAAGAGGCATACGCAGTCATTGGGATTTCTGTATCCTGAGTGTGGGAGACGCCGCTTATGGGAGCTCCGCTACCTGGATATAGAGAGAAGCAGTTTACCAGAGTTCTCTATGCTTTGTGTAGAGAGCAGCTGTTTACTGGTGTTTTGTAGCCTGGAATGAGGCATTACATATATGCGGGTTTTCTGTATGCTGAGTGTAGGAGACACCGCTTGTGGGAGCTCTGCTACCTGGATATAGATAGAAGCAGTTTACTGGAGTTCTCTATGCTTTGTGTAGAAAGCAGCTGTTTACTGGATTTCTGTAGCCTGGAATGAGGCATTCGCTATATGCGGGTTTTCTGTATGCTGAGTGTAGGAGACGCCGCTTGTGGGAGCTCTGCTACCTGGATATAGATAGTAGCAGTTTACTGGAGTTCTCTATGCTTTGTGTAGAAAGCAGCTGTTTACTGGATTTCTGTAGCCTGGAATGAGGCATTCGCTATATGCGGGTTTTCTGTATGCTGAGTGTAGGAGACGCCGCTTCTGGGAGCTCTGCTACCTGGATAGAGAGAGAATCAATTTACCGGAATTCCTTATCCTTGTTGTAGAGCGGAGCTGTTTCCAGGAGTTCTGTGTCCTGGAATTAGGCATTCGCTATATGTGGGTATTCTGTATACTGCGTGTAGCAGATGCAGCATTCGGGAGTTCTAGACCCTAAGTGTAGAGAGATGCAGTTTCCAGTAGTTCTGTATGTTGAATGTAGAGAGAAGCTGTTTCCAAGTGTTCTGTAGTCTGAGAGTAGGCATACGCTGTATATGGGATTCCTGTAGCCTGAGTGTAGCCGACGCAGCTTATGGGAGATCTGTAACCTAGAATTAGAGAGACGCAGTTTACCGAAGTTCTGTATCAGAATGTAGGACAAGCTGTTTCCAAGAATTCTGTAGCCTATGGGCATGTATTCGCTATACGCGGGTTTTCTGTATGCTGAATGTGGCAGATGCAGCTTATTGGAGTTCTGTATCATGCTTGTAGTTCGACACAGTTTGCCAGAGTTCTGTTTTTGGGTGTAGAGAGAAACTGTTTCTAGGAGTTCTGTAGCCTGGCATAAGGCATACGCAGTAATTGGGATTTCTATATCCTGAGTGTAGGAGACGCCGCTTATGGCAGCTCCGCTACCTGGATATAGATAGAAGCAGTGTACCGGAGTTCTCTATCCTTTGTGTAGAAAGCAGCTGTTTACTGGAGTTCTGTAGCATGGAATGAGGCATTCGCTATATGCGGGTTTTCTCTATGCTGAGTGTAGCAGATGCAGCTTTTGGGAATTCTATACCCTAAGTGTAGAGAGATGCAGTTTCCAGTAGTTCTGTATGTTGAATGTAGAGAGAAGCTGTTTCCAAGAGTTCTGTAGTCTGAGAGTAGGCATACGCTCTATATGGGATTCCAGTAGCCTGAGTGTAGCCGATTCAGCTTATGGGAGTTCTGTAACCCTGAATTAGAAAGTTACATTTTAGCGAAGTTCTGTATCAGAGTGTAGGGAGAAGCTGTTTCCAAGAATTCTGCGGCGTATGAGCAGGTATTCGCTATATGCAGGTTTTCTGTATGCTGAGTGTGGCAGACGCAGCTTATGGAAGTTCTGTATCTTGAATGTAGTGAGACACAGTTTGCCAGAGTTCTGTATATGGGTGTAGAGAGAAACTGTTTCCAAGAGTTCTGTAGCCTGGCAAGAGGCATACGCAGTCATTGGGATTTCTGTATCCTGAGTGTGGGAGACGCCGCTTATGGGAGCTCCGCTACCTGGATATAGAGAGAAGCAGTTTACCAGAGTTCTCTATGCTTTGTGTAGAGAGCAGCTGTTTACTGGTGTTTTGTAGCCTGGAATGAGGCATTACATATATGCGGGTTTTCTGTATGCTGAGTGTAGGAGACGCCGCTTGTGGGAGCTCTGCTACCTGGATATAGATAGAAGCAGTTTACTGGAGTTCTCTATGCTTTGTGTAGAAAGCAGCTGTTTACTGGATTTCTGTAGCCTGGAATGAGGCATTCGCTATATGCGGGTTTTCTCTATGCTGAGTGTAGGTGACGGCGCTTCTGGGAGCTCTGCTACCTGGATAGAGAGAGAATCAGTTTACCGGAGTTCCTTATCCTTGTTGTAGAGCGGAGCTGTTTCCAGGAGTTCTGTGTCCTGGAATTAGGCATTCGCTATATGTGGGTATTCTGTATACTGCGTGTAGCAGATGCAGCATTCGGGAGTTCTATACCCTAAGTGTAGAGAGATGCAGTTTCCAGTAGTTCTGTATGTTGAATGTAGAGAGAAGCTGTTTCCAAGAGTTCTGTAGTCTGAGAGTAGGCATACGCTGTATATGGGATTCCTGTAGCCTGAGTGTAGCCGACGCAGCTTATGGGAGATCTGTAACCTAGAATTAGAGAGACGCAGTTTACCGAAGTTCTGTATCAGAATGTAGGACAAGCTGTTTCCAAGAATTCTGTAGCCTATGGGCATGTATTCGCTATACGCGGGTTTTCTGTATGCTGAATGTGGCAGATGCAGCTTATTGGAGTTCTGTATCGTGCTTGTAGTTCGACACAGTTTGCCAGAGTTCTGTTTTTGGGTGTAGAGAGAAACTGTTTCTAGGAGTTCTGTAGCCTGGCATAAGGCATACGCAGTAATTGGGATTTCTATATCCTGAGTGTAGGAGACGCCGCTTATGGCAGCTCCGCTACGTGGATGTAGATAGAAGCAGTTTACCGGAGTTCTCTATCCTTTGTGTAGAAAGCAGCTGTTTACTGGAGTTCTGTAGCATGGAATGAGGCATTCGCTATATGCAGGTTTTCTCTATGCTGAGTGTAGGAGACGGCGCTTATGGAAGCTCTGCTACCTGGATATAGAGAGAAGCGTTTTACCGGAGTTCCCTATCCTTGTTGTAGAGAGGAGCTGATTCCAGGAGTTCTATATCCTGGAATTAGGCATTCGCTGTATGTGGGTATTCTGTATGCTGAGTGTAGCACATGCAGCTTTCTGGAGTTCTGTCATCTAAGTGTAGAGAGATGCAGTTTCCAGGAGTTCTGTATGTTGAATGTAGAGAGAAGCTGTTTCCAAGAGTTCTGTAGTCTGAGAGTAGGCATACGCTGTATATGGGATTCCAGTAGCCTGAGTGTAGCCGATTCAGCTTATGGGAGTTCTGTAACCCTGAATTAGAAAGTTACATTTTAGCGAAGTTCTGTATCAGAGTGTAGGGAGAAGCTGTTTCCAAGAATTCTGCAGCGTATGAGCAGGTATTCGCTATATGCGGGTTTTCTGTATGCTGAGTGTAGCAGATGCAGCTTATGGAAGTTCTGTATCTTGAATGTAGTGAGACACAGTTTGCCAGAGTTCTGTATATGGGTGTAGAGAGAAACTGTTTCCAAGAGTTCTGTAGCCTGGCAAGAGGCATACGCAGTCATTGGGATTTCTGTATCCTGAGTGTGGGAGACGCCGCTTATGGGAGCTCCGCTACCTGGATATAGAGAGAAGCAGTTTACCAGAGTTCTCTATGCTTTGTGTAGAGAGCAGCTGTTTACTGGTGTTTTGTAGCCTGGAATGAGGCATTACATATATGCGGGTTTTCTGTATGCTGAGTGTAGGAGACGCCGCTTGTGGGAGCTCTGCTACCTGGATATAGATATAAGCAGTTTACTGGAGTTCTCTATGCTTTGTGTAGAAAGCAGCTGTTTACTGGATTTCTGTAGCATGGAATGAGGCATTCGCTATATGCAGGTTTTCTCTATGCTGAGTGTAGGAGACGGCGCTTATGGAAGCTCTGCTACCTGGATATAGAGAGAAGCGTTTTACCGGAGTTCCCTATCCTTGTTGTAGAGAGGAGCTGATTCCAGGAGTTCTGTGTCCTGGAATTAGGCATTCGCTGTATGTGGGTATTCTGTATACTGCGTGTAGCAGATGCAGCATTCGGGAGTTCTATACCCTAAGTGTAGAGAGATGCAGTTTCCATTAGTTCTGTATGTTGAATGTAGAGAGAAGCTGTTTCCAAGTGTTCTGTAGTCTGAGAGTAGGCATACGCTGTATATGGGATTCCTGTAGCCTGAGTGTAGCCGACGCAGCTTATGGGAGATCTGTAACCTAGAATTAGAGAGACGCAGTTTACCGAAGTTCTGTATCAGAATGTAGGACAAGCTGTTTCCAAGAATTCTGTAGCCTATGGGCATGTATTCGCTATACGCGGGTTTTCTGTATGCTGAATGTGGCAGATGCAGCTTATTGGAGTTCTGTATCATGCTTGTAGTTCGACACAGTTTGCCAGAGTTCTGTTTTTGGGTGTAGAGAGAAACTGTTTCTAGGAGTTCTGTAGCCTGGCATAAGGCATACGCAGTAATTGGGATTTCTATATCCTGAGTGTAGGAGACGCCGCTTATGGCAGCTCCGCTACCTGGATATAGATAGAAGCAGTGTACCGGAGTTCTCTATCCTTTGTGTAGAAAGCAGCTGTTTACTGGAGTTCTGTAGCATGGAATGAGGCATTCGCTATATGCGGGTTTTCTCTATGCTGAGTGTAGCAGATGCAGCTTTTGGGAATTCTATACCCTAAGTGTAGAGAGATGCAGTTTCCAGTAGTTCTGTATGTTGAATGTAGAGAGAAGCTGTTTCCAAGAGTTCTGTAGTCTGAGAGTAGGCATACGCTCTATATGGGATTCCAGTAGCCTGAGTGTAGCCGATTCAGCTTATGGGAGTTCTGTAACCCTGAATTAGAAAGTTACATTTTAGCGAAATTCTGTATCAGAGTGTAGGGAGAAGCTGTTTCCAAGAATTCTGCGGCGTATGAGCAGGTATTCGCTATATGCGGGTTTTCTGTATGCTGAGTGTGGCAGACGCAGCTTATGGAAGTTCTGTATCTTGAATGTAGTGAGACACAGTTTGCCAGAGTTCTGTATATGGGTGTAGAGAGAAACTGTTTCCAAGAGTTCTGTAGCCTGGCAAGAGGCATACGCAGTCATTGGGATTTCTGTATCCTGAGTGTGGGAGACGCCGCTTATGGGAGCTCCGCTACCTGGATATAGAGAGAAGCAGTTTACCAGAGTTCTCTATGCTTTGTGTAGAGAGCAGCTGTTTACTGGTGTTTTGTAGCCTGGAATGAGGCATTACATATATGCGGGTTTTCTGTATGCTGAGTGTAGGAGACGCCGCTTGTGGGAGCTCTGCTACCTGGATATAGATAGAAGCAGTTTACTGGAGTTCTCTATGCTTTGTGTAGAAAGCAGCTGTTTACTGGATTTCTGTAGCCTGGAATGAGGCATTCGCTATATGCGGGTTTTCTCTATGCTGAGTGTAGGTGACGGCGCTTCTGGGAGCTCTGCTACCTGGATAGAGAGAGAATCAGTTTACCGGAGTTCCTTATCCTTGTTGTAGAGCGGAGCTGTTTCCAGGAGTTCTGTGTCCTGGAATTAGGCATTCGCTATATGTGGGTATTCTGTATACTGCGTGTAGCAGATGCAGCATTCGGGAGTTCTAGACCCTAAGTGTAGAGAGATGCAGTTTCCATTAGTTCTGTATGTTGAATGTAGAGAGAAGCTGTTTCCAAGAGTTCTGTAGTCTGAGAGTAGGCATACGCTGTATATGGGATTCCTGTAGCCTGAGTGTAGCCGACGCAGCTTATGGGAGATCTGTAACCTAGAATTAGAGAGACGCAGTTTACCGAAGTTCTGTATCAGAATGTAGGGACAAGCTGTTTCCAAGAATTCTGTAGCCTATGGGCATGTATTCGCTATACGCGGGTTTTCTGTATGCTGAATGTGGCAGATGCAGCTTATTGGAGTTCTGTATCGTGCTTGTAGTTCAACACAGTTTGCCAGAGTTCTGTTTTTGGGTGTAGAGAGAAACTGTTTCTAGGAGTTCTGTAGCCTGGCATAAGGCATACGCAGTAATTGGGATTTCTATATCCTGAGTGTAGGAGACGCCGCTTATGGCAGCTCCGCTACGTGGATGTAGATAGAAGCAGTTTACCGGAGTTCTCTATCCTTTGTGTAGAAAGCAGCTGTTTACTGGAGTTCTGTAGCATGGAATGAGGCATTCGCTATATGCAGGTTTTCTCTATGCTGAGTGTAGGAGACGGCGCTTATGGAAGCTCTGCTACCTGGATATAGAGAGAAGCGTTTTACCGGAGTTCCCTATCCTTGTTGTAGAGAGGAGCTGATTCCAGGAGTTCTATATCCTGGAATTAGGCATTCGCTGTATGTGGGTATTCTGTATGCTGAGTGTAGCACATGCAGCTTTCTGGAGTTCTGTCATCTAAGTGTAGAGAGATGCAGTTTCCAGGAGTTCTGTATGTTGAATGTAGAGAGAAGCTGTTTCCAAGAGTTCTGTAGTCTGAGAGTAGGCATACGCTGTATATGGGATTCCAGTAGCCTGAGTGTAGCCGATTCAGCTTATGGGAGTTCTGTAACCCTGAATTAGAAAGTTACATTTTAGCGAAGTTCTGTATCAGAGTGTAGGGAGAAGCTGTTTCCAAGAATTCTGCGGCGTATGAGCAGGTATTCGCTATATGCGGGTTTTCTGTATGCTGAGTGTGGCAGACGCAGCTTATGGAAGTTCTGTATCTTGAATGTAGTGAGACACAGTTTGCCAGAGTTCTGTATATGGGTGTAGAGAGAAACTGTTTCCAAGAGTTCTGTAGCCTGGCAAGAGGCATACGCAGTCATTGGGATTTCTGTATCCTGAGTGTGGGAGACGCCGCTTATGGGAGCTCCGCTACCTGGATATAGAGAGAAGCAGTTTACCAGAGTTCTCTATGCTTTGTCTAGAGAGCAGCTGTTTACTGGTGTTTTGTAGCCTGGAATGAGGCATTACATATATGCGGGTTTTCTGTATGCTGAGTGTAGGAGACGCCGCTTGTGGGAGCTCTGCTACCTGGATATAGATAGAAGCAGTTTACTGGAGTTCTCTATGCTTTGTGTAGAAAGCAGCTGTTTACTGGATTTCTGTAGCCTGGAATGAGGCATTCGCTATATGCGGGTTTTCTCTATGCTGAGTGTAGGTGACGGCGCTTCTGGGAGCTCTGCTACCTGGATAGAGAGAGAATCAGTTTACCGGAGTTCCTTATCCTTGTTGTAGAGCGGAGCTGTTTCCAGGAGTTCTGTGTCCTGGAATTAGGCATTTGCTATATGTGGGTATTCTGTATACTGTGTGTAGCAGATGCAGCATTCAGGAGTTCTATACCCTAAGTGTAGAGAGATGCAGTTTCCAGTAGTTCTGTATGTTGAATGTAGAGAGAAGCTGTTTCCAAGAGTTCTGTAGTCTGAGAGTAGGCATACGCTGTATATGGGATTCCTGTAGCCTGAGTGTAGCCGACGCAGCTTATGGGAGATCTGTAACCTAGAATTAGAGAGACGCAGTTTACCGAAGTTCTGTATCAGAATGTAGGACAAGCTGTTTCCAAGAATTCTGTAGCCTATGGGCATGTATTCGCTATACGCGGGTTTTCTGTATGCTGAATGTGGCAGATGCAGCTTATTGGATTTCTGTATCATGCTTGTAGTTCGACACAGTTTGCCAGAGTTCTGTTTTTGGGTGTAGAGAGAAACTGTTTCTAGGAGTTCTGCAGCCTGGCATAAGGCATACGCAGTAATTGGGATTTCTATATCCTGAGTGTAGGAGACGCCGCTTATGGCAGCTCCGCTACCTGGATATAGATAGAAGCAGTGTACCGGAGTTCTCTATCCTTTGTGTAGAAAGCAGCTGTTTACTGGAGTTCTGTAGCATGGAATGAGGCATTCGCTATATGCGGGTTTTCTCTATGCTGAGTGTAGCAGATGCAGCTTTTGGGAATTCTATACCCTAGGTGTAGAGAGATGCAGTTTCCAGTAGTTCTGTATGTTGAATGTAGAGAGAAGCTGTTTCCAAGAGTTCTGTAGTCTGAGAGTAGGCATACGCTGTATATGGGATTCCAGTAGCCTGAGTGTAGCCGATTCAGCTTATGGGAGTTCTGTAACCCTGAATTAGAAAGTTACATTTTAGCGAAGTTCTGTATCAGAGTGTAGGGAGAAGCTGTTTCCAAGAATTCTGCGGCGTATGAGCAGGTATTCGCTATTTGTGGGTTTTCTGTATGCTGAGTGTGGCAGACGCAGCTTATGGAAGTTCTGTATCTTGAATGTAGTGAGACACAGTTTGCCAGAGTTCTGTATATGGGTGTAGAGAGAAACTGTTTCCAAGAGTTCTGTAGCCTGGCAAGAGGCATACGCAGTCATTGGGATTTCTGTATCCTGAGTGTGGGAGACGCCGCTTATGGGAGCTCCGCTACCTGGATATAGAGAGAAGCAGTTTACCAGAGTTCTCTATGCTTTGTGTAGAGAGCAGCTGTTTACTGGTGTTTTGTAGCCTGGAATGAGGCATTACATATATGCGGGTTTTCTGTATGCTGAGTGTAGGAGACGCCGCTTGTGGGAGCTCTGCTACCTGGATATAGATAGAAGCAGTTTACTGGAGTTCTCTATGCTTTATGTAGAAAGCAGCTGTTTACTGGATTTCTGTAGCCTGGAATGAGGCATTCGCTATATGCGGGTTTTCTCTATGCTGAGTGTAGGTGACGGCGCTTCTGGGAGCTCTGCTACCTGGATAGAGAGAGAATCAGTTTACCGGAGTTCCTTATCCTTGTTGTAGAGCGGAGCTGTTTCCAGGAGTTCTGTGTCCTGGAATTAGGCATTCGCTATATGTGGGTATTCTGTATACTGCGTGTAGCAGATGCAGCATTCGGGAGTTCTATACCCTAAGTGTAGAGAGATGCAGTTTCCAGTAGTTCTGTATGTTGAATGTAGAGAGAAGCTGTTTCCAAGAGTTCTGTAGTCTGAGAGTAGGCATACGCTGTATATGGGATTCCTGTAGCCTGAGTGTAGCCGACGCAGCTTATGGGAGATCTGTAACCTAGAATTAGAGAGACGCAGTTTACCGAAGTTCTGTATCAGAATGTAGGACAAGCTGTTTCCAAGAATTCTGTAGCCTATGGGCATGTATTCGCTATACGCGGGTTTTCTGTATGCTGAATGTGGCAGATGCAGCTTATTGGAGTTCTGTATCGTGCTTGTAGTTCGACACAGTTTGCCAGAGTTCTGTTTTTGGGTGTAGAGAGAAACTGTTTCTAGGAGTTCTGTAGCCTGGCATAAGGCATACGCAGTAATTGGGATTTCTATATCCTGAGTGTAGGAGACGCCGCTTATGGCAGCTCCGCTACGTGGATGTAGATAGAAGCAGTTTACCGGAGTTCTCTATCCTTTGTGTAGAAAGCAGCTGTTTACTGGAGTTCTGTAGCATGGAATGAGGCATTCGCTATATGCAGGTTTTCTCTATGCTGAGTGTAGGAGACGGCGCTTATGGAAGCTCTGCTACCTGGATATAGAGAGAAGCGTTTTACCGGAGTTCCCTATCCTTGTTGTAGAGAGGAGCTGATTCCAGGAGTTCTATATCCTGGAATTAGGCATTCGCTGTATGTGGGTATTCTGTATGCTGAGTGTAGCACATGCAGCTTTCTGGAGTTCTGTCATCTAAGTGTAGAGAGATGCAGTTTCCAGGAGTTCTGTATGTTGAATGTAGAGAGAAGCTGTTTCCAAGAGTTCTGTAGTCTGAGAGTAGGCATACGCTGTATATGGGATTCCAGTAGCCTGAGTGTAGCCGATTCAGCTTATGGGAGTTCTGTAACCCTGAATTAGAAAGTTACATTTTAGCGAAGTTCTGTATCAGAGTGTAGGGAGAAGCTGTTTCCAAGAATTCTGCAGCGTATGAGCAGGTATTCGCTATATGCGGGTTTTCTGTATGCTGAGTGTAGCAGATGCAGCTTATGGAAGTTCTGTATCTTGAATGTAGTGAGACACAGTTTGCCAGAGTTCTGTATATGGGTGTAGAGAGAAACTGTTTCCAAGAGTTCTGTAGCCTGGCAAGAGGCATACGCAGTCATTGGGATTTCTGTATCCTGAGTGTGGGAGACGCCGCTTATGGGAGCTCCGCTACCTGGATATAGAGAGAAGCAGTTTACCAGAGTTCTCTATGCTTTGTGTAGAGAGCAGCTGTTTACTGGTGTTTTGTAGCCTGGAATGAGGCATTACATATATGCGGGTTTTCTGTATGCTGAGTGTAGGAGACGCCGCTTGTGGGAGCTCTGCTACCTGGATATAGATATAAGCAGTTTACTGGAGTTCTCTATGCTTTGTGTAGAAAGCAGCTGTTTACTGGATTTCTGTAGCATGGAATGAGGCATTCGCTATATGCAGGTTTTCTCTATGCTGAGTGTAGGAGACGGCGCTTATGGAAGCTCTGCTACCTGGATATAGAGAGAAGCGTTTTACCGGAGTTCCCTATCCTTGTTGTAGAGAGGAGCTGATTCCAGGAGTTCTGTGTCCTGGAATTAGGCATTCGCTGTATGTGGGTATTCTGTATACTGCGTGTAGCAGATGCAGCATTCGGGAGTTCTAGACCCTAAGTGTAGAGAGATGCAGTTTCCAGTAGTTCTGTATGTTGAATGTAGAGAGAAGCTGTTTCCAAGTGTTCTGTAGTCTGAGAGTAGGCATACGCTGTATATGGGATTCCTGTAGCCTGAGTGTAGCCGACGCAGCTTATGGGAGATCTGTAACCTAGAATTAGAGAGACGCAGTTTACCGAAGTTCTGTATCAGAATGTAGGACAAGCTGTTTCCAAGAATTCTGTAGCCTATGGGCATGTATTCGCTATACGCGGGTTTTCTGTATGCTGAATGTGGCAGATGCAGCTTATTGGAGTTCTGTATCATGCTTGTAGTTCGACACAGTTTGCCAGAGTTCTGTTTTTGGGTGTAGAGAGAAACTGTTTCTAGGAGTTCTGTAGCCTGGCATAAGGCATACGCAGTAATTGGGATTTCTATATCCTGAGTGTAGGAGACGCCGCTTATGGCAGCTCCGCTACCTGGATATAGATAGAAGCAGTGTACCGGAGTTCTCTATCCTTTGTGTAGAAAGCAGCTGTTTACTGGAGTTCTGTAGCATGGAATGAGGCATTCGCTATATGCGGGTTTTCTCTATGCTGAGTGTAGCAGATGCAGCTTTTGGGAATTCTATACCCTAAGTGTAGAGAGATGCAGTTTCCAGTAGTTCTGTATGTTGAATGTAGAGAGAAGCTGTTTCCAAGAGTTCTGTAGTCTGAGAGTAGGCATATGCTCTATATGGGATTCCAGTAGCCTGAGTGTAGCCGATTCAGCTTATGGGAGTTCTGTAACCCTGAATTAGAAAGTTACATTTTAGCGAAGTTCTGTATCAGAGTGTAGGGAGAAGCTGTTTCCAAGAATTCTGCGGCGTATGAGCAGGTATTCGCTATATGCGGGTTTTCTGTATGCTGAGTGTGGCAGACGCAGCTTATGGAAGTTCTGTATCTTGAATGTAGTGAGACACAGTTTGCCAGAGTTCTGTATATGGGTGTAGAGAGAAACTGTTTCCAAGAGTTCTGTAGCCTGGCAAGAGGCATACGCAGTCATTGGGATTTCTGTATCCTGAGTGTGGGAGACGCCGCTTATGGGAGCTCCGCTACCTGGATATAGAGAGAAGCAGTTTACCAGAGTTCTCTATGCTTTGTGTAGAGAGCAGCTGTTTACTGGTGTTTTGTAGCCTGGAATGAGGCATTACATATATGCGGGTTTTCTGTATGCTGAGTGTAGGAGACGCCGCTTGTGGGAGCTCTGCTACCTGGATATAGATAGAAGCAGTTTACTGGAGTTCTCTATGCTTTGTGTAGAAAGCAGCTGTTTACTGGATTTCTGTAGCCTGGAATGAGGCATTCGCTATATGCGGGTTTTCTCTATGCTGAGTGTAGGTGACGGCGCTTCTGGGAGCTCTGCTACCTGGATAGAGAGAGAATCAGTTTACCGGAGTTCCTTATCCTTGTTGTAGAGCGGAGCTGTTTCCAGGAGTTCTGTGTCCTGGAATTAGGCATTTGCTATATGTGGGTATTCTGTATACTGTGTGTAGCAGATGCAGCATTCAGGAGTTCTATACCCTAAGTGTAGAGAGATGCAGTTTCCAGTAGTTCTGTATGTTGAATGTAGAGAGAAGCTGTTTCCAAGAGTTCTGTAGTCTGAGAGTAGGCATACGCTGTATATGGGATTCCTGTAGCCTGAGTGTAGCCGACGCAGCTTATGGGATTTCTGTAACCTAGAATTAGAGAGACGCAGTTTACCGAAGTTCTGTATCAGAATGTAGGACAAGCTGTTTCCAAGAATTCTGTAGCCTATGGGCATGTATTCGCTATACGCGGGTTTTCTGTATGCTGAATGTGGCAGATGCAGCTTATTGGATTTCTGTATCATGCTTGTAGTTCGACACAGTTTGCCAGAGTTCTGTTTTTGGGTGTAGAGAGAAACTGTTTCTAGGAGTTCTGCAGCCTGGCATAAGGCATACGCAGTAATTGGGATTTCTATATCCTGAGTGTAGGAGACGCCGCTTATGGCAGCTCCGCTACCTGGATATAGATAGAAGCAGTGTACCGGAGTTCTCTATCCTTTGTGTAGAAAGCAGCTGTTTACTGGAGTTCTGTAGCATGGAATGAGGCATTCGCTATATGCGGGTTTTCTCTATGCTGAGTGTAGCAGATGCAGCTTTTGGGAATTCTATACCCTAGGTGTAGAGAGATGCAGTTTCCAGTAGTTCTGTATGTTGAATGTAGAGAGAAGCTGTTTCCAAGAGTTCTGTAGTCTGAGAGTAGGCATACGCTGTATATGGGATTCCTGTAGCCTGAGTGTAGCCGACGCAGCTTATGGGAGATCTGTAACCTAGAATTAGAGAGACGCAGTTTACCGAAGTTCTGTATCAGAATGTAGGACAAGCTGTTTCCAAGAATTCTGTAGCCTATGGGCATGTATTCATTATACGCGGGTTTTCTGTATGCTGAATGTGGCAGATGCAGCTTATTGGAGTTCTGTATCATGCTTGTAGTTCGACACAGTTTGCCAGAGTTCTGTTTTTGGGTGTAGAGAGAAACTGTTTCTAGGAGTTCTGTAGCCTGGCATAAGGCATACGCAGTAATTGGGATTTCTATATCCTGAGTGTAGGAGACGCCGCTTATGGCAGCTCCGCTACGTGGATGTAGATAGAAGCAGTTTACCGGAGTTCTCTATCCTTTGTGTAGAAAGCAGCTGTTTACTGGAGTTCTGTAGCATGGAATGAGGCATTCGCTATATGCAGGTTTTCTCTATGCTGAGTGTAGGAGACGGCGCTTATGGAAGCTCTGCTACCTGGATAGAGAGAGAAGCGTTTTACCGGAGTTCCCTATCCTTGTTGTAGAGAGGAGCTGATTCCAGGAGTTCTATATCCTGGAATTAGGCATTCGCTGTATGTGGGTATTCTGTATGCTGCGTGTAGCACATGCAGCTTTCTGGAGTTCTGTCATCTAAGTGTAGAGAGATGCAGTTTCCAGTAGTTCTGTATGTTGAATGTAGAGAGAAGCTGTTTCCAAGAGTTCTGTAGTCTGAGAGTAGGCATACGCTGTATATGGGATTCCTGTAGCCTGAGTGTAGCCGACGCAGCTTATGGGAGATCTGTAACCTAGAATTAGAGAGACGCAGTTTACCGAAGTTCTGTATCAGAATGTAGGACAAGCTGTTTCCAAGAATTCTGTAGCCTATGTATTCGCTATACGCGGGTTTTCTGTATGCTGAATGTGGCAGATGCAGCTTATTGGAGTTCTGTATCCTGCTTGTAGTTCGACACAGTTTGCCAGAGTTCTGTTTTTGGGTGTAGAGAGAAACTGTTTCTAGGAGTTCTGTAGCCTGGCATAAGGCATACGCAGTAATTGGGATTTCTATATCCTGAGTGTAGGAGACGCCGCTTATGGCAGCTCCGCTACCTGGATATAGATAGAAGCAGTGTACCGGAGTTCTCTATCCTTTGTGTAGAAAGCAGCTGTTTACTGGAGTTCTGTAGCATGGAATGAGGCATTCGCTATATGCGGGTATTCTGTATACTGCGTGTAGCAGATGCAGCATTCGGGAGTTCTATACCCTAAGTGTAGAGAGATGCAGTTTCCAGTAGTTCTGTATGTTGAATGTAGAGAGAAGCTGTTTCCAAGAGTTCTGTAGTCTGAGAGTAGGCATACGCTGTATATGGGATTCCTGTAGCCTGAGTGTAGCCGACGCAGCTTATGGGAGATCTGTAACCTAGAATTAGAGAGACGCAGTTTACCGAAGTTCTGTATCAGAATGTAGGGACAAGCTGTTTCCAAGAATTCTGTAGCCTATGGGCATGTATTCGCTATACGCGGGTTTTCTGTATGCTGAATGTGGCAGATGCAGCTTATTGGAGTTCTGTATCGTGCTTGTAGTTCGACACAGTTTGCCAGAGTTCTGTTTTTGGGTGTAGAGAGAAACTGTTTCTAGGAGTTCTGTAGCCTGGCATAAGGCATACGCAGTAATTGGGATTTCTATATCCTGAGTGTAGGAGACGCCGCTTATGGCAGCTCCGCTACGTGGATGTAGATAGAAGCAGTTTACCGGAGTTCTCTATCCTTTGTGTAGAAAGCAGCTGTTTACTGGAGTTCTGTAGCATGGAATGAGGCATTCGCTATATGCGGGTTTTCTCTATGCTGAGTGTAATAGATGCAGCTTTTGGGAATTCTATACCCTAAGTGTAGAGAGATGCAGTTTCCAGTAGTTCTGTATGTTGAATGTAGAGAGAAGCTGTTTCCAAGAGTTCTGTAGTCTGAGAGTAGGCATACGCTCTATATGGGATTCCAGTAGCCTGAGTGTAGCCGATTCAGCTTATGGGAGTTCTGTAACCCTGAATTAGAAAGTTACATTTTAGCGAAGTTCTGTATCAGAGTGTAGGGAGAAGCTGTTTCCAAGAATTCTGCGGCGTATGAGCAGGTATTCGCTATATGCGGGTTTTCTGTATGCTGAGTGTGGCAGACGCAGCTTATGGAAGTTCTGTATCTTGAATGTAGTGAGACACAGTTTGCCAGAGTTCTGTATATGGGTGTAGAGAGAAACTGTTTCCAAGAGTTCTGTAGCCTGGCAAGAGGCATACGCAGTCATTGGGATTTCTGTATCCTGAGTGTGGGAGACACCGCTTATGGGAGCTCCGCTACCTGGATATAGAGAGAAGCAGTTTACCAGAGTTCTCTATGCTTTGTGTAGAGAGCAGCTGTTTACTGGTGTTTTGTAGCCTGGAATGAGGCATTACATATATGCGGGTTTTCTGTATGCTGAGTGTAGGAGACGCCGCTTGTGGGAGCTCTGCTACCTGGATATAGATAGAAGCAGTTTACTGGAGTTCTCTATGCTTTGTGTAGAAAGCAGCTGTTTACTGGATTTCTGTAGCCTGGAATGAGGCATTCGCTATATGCGGGTTTTCTCTATGCTGAGTGTAGGTGACGGCGCTTCTGGGAGCTCTGCTACCTGGATAGAGAGAGAATCAGTTTACCGGAGTTCCTTATCCTTGTTGTAGAGCGGAGCTGTTTCCAGGAGTTCTGTGTCCTGGAATTAGGCATTCGCTATATGTGGGTATTCTGTATACTGCGTGTAGTAGATGCAGCATTCAGGAGTTCTATACCCTAAGTGTAGAGAGATGCAGTTTCCAGTAGTTCTGTATGTTGAATGTAGAGAGAAGCTGTTTCCAAGAGTTCTGTAGTCTGAGAGTAGGCATACGCTGTATATGGGATTCCTGTAGCCTGAGTGTAGCCGACGCAGCTTATGGGAGATCTGTAACCTAGAATTAGAGAGACGCAGTTTACCGAAGTTCTGTATCAGAATGTAGGGACAAGCTGTTTCCAAGAATTCTGTAGCCTATGGGCATGTATTCGCTATACGCGGGTTTTCTGTATGCTGAATGTGGCAGATGCAGCTTATTGGAGTTCTGTATCGTGCTTGTAGTTCGACACAGTTTGCCAGAGTTCTGTTTTTGGGTGTAGAGAGAAACTGTTTCTAGGAGTTCTGTAGCCTGGCATAAGGCATACGCAGTAATTGGGATTTCTATATCCTGAGTGTAGGAGACGCCGCTTATGGCAGCTCCGCTACGTGGATGTAGATAGAAGCAGTTTACCGGAGTTCTCTATCCTTTGTGTAGAAAGCAGCTTTTTACTGGAGTTCTGTAGCATGGAATGAGGCATTCGCTATATGCAGGTTTTCTCTATGCTGAGTGTAGGAGACGGCGCTTATGGAAGCTCTGCTACCTGGATATAGAGAGAAGCGTTTTACCGGAGTTCCCTATCCTTGTTGTAGAGAGGAGCTGATTCCAGGAGTTCTATATCCTGGAATTAGGCATTCGCTGTATGTGGGTATTCTGTATGCTGAGTGTAGCACATGCAGCTTTCTGGAGTTCTGTCATCTAAGTGTAGAGAGATGCAGTTTCCAGGAGTTCTGTATGTTGAATGTAGAGAGAAGCTGTTTCCAAGAGTTCTGTAGTCTGAGAGTAGGCATACGCTGTATATGGGATTCCAGTAGCCTGAGTGTAGCCGATTCAGCTTATGGGAGTTCTGTAACCCTGAATTAGAAAGTTACATTTTAGCGAAGTTCTGTATCAGAGTGTAGGGAGAAGCTGTTTCCAAGAATTCTGCAGCGTATGAGCAGGTATTCGCTATATGCGGGTTTTCTGTATGCTGAGTGTAGCAGATGCAGCTTATGGAAGTTCTGTATCTTGAATGTAGTGAGACACAGTTTGCCAGAGTTCTGTATATGGGTGTAGAGAGAAACTGTTTCCAAGAGTTCTGTAGCCTGGCAAGAGGCATACGCAGTCATTGGGATTTCTGTATCCTGAGTGTGGGAGACGCCGCTTATGGGAGCTCCGCTACCTGGATATAGAGAGAAGCAGTTTACCAGAGTTCTCTATGCTTTGTGTAGAGAGCAGCTGTTTACTGGTGTTTTGTAGCCTGGAATGAGGCATTACATATATGCGGGTTTTCTGTATGCTGAGTGTAGGAGACACCGCTTGTGGGAGCTCTGCTACCTGGATATAGATAGAAGCAGTTTACTGGAGTTCTCTATGCTTTGTGTAGAAAGCAGCTGTTTACTGGATTTCTGTAGCCTGGAATGAGGCATTCGCTATATGCGGGTTTTCTCTATGCTGAGTGTAGGAGACGCCGCTTATGGGAGCTCTGCTACCTGGATAGAGAGAGAATCAATTTACCGGAATTCCTTATCCTTGTTGTAGAGCGGAGCTGTTTCCAGGAGTTCTGTGTCCTGGAATTAGGCATTCGCTATATGTGGGTATTCTGTATACTGCGTGTAGCAGATGCAGCATTCGGGAGTTCTATACCCTAAGTGTAGAGAGATGCAGTTTCCAGTAGTTCTGTATGTTGAATGTAGAGAGAAGCTGTTTCCAAGAGTTCTGTAGTCTGAGAGTAGGCATACGCTGTATATGGGATTCCTGTAGCCTGAGTGTAGCCGACGCAGCTTATGGGAGATCTGTAACCTAGAATTAGAGAGACGCAGTTTACCGAAGTTCTGTATCAGAATGTAGGACAAGCTGTTTCCAAGAATTCTGTAGCCTATGGGCATGTATTCGCTATACGCGGGTTTTCTGTATGCTGAATGTGGCAGATGCAGCTTATTGGAGTTCTGTATCGTGCTTGTAGTTCGACACAGTTTGCCAGAGTTCTGTTTTTGGGTGTAGAGAGAAACTGTTTCTAGGAGTTCTGTAGCCTGGCATAAGGCATACGCAGTAATTGGGATTTCTATATCCTGAGTGTAGGAGACGCCGCTTATGGCAGCTCCGCTACGTGGATGTAGATAGAAGCAATGTACCGGAGTTCTGTATCCTTTGTGTAGAAAGCAGCTGTTTACTGGAGTTCTGTAGCATGGAATGAGGCATTCGCTATATGCGGGTTTTCTCTATGCTGAGTGTAATAGATGCAGCTTTTGGGAATTCTATACCCTAAGTGTAGAGAGATGCAGTTTCCAGTAGTTCTGTATGTTGAATGTAGAGAGAAGCTGTTTCCAAGAGTTCTGTAGTCTGAGAGTTGGCATACGCTCTATATGGGATTCCAGTAGCCTGAGTGTAGCCGATTCAGCTTATGGGAGTTCTGTAACCCTGAATTAGAAAGTTACATTTTAGCGAAGTTCTGTATCAGAGTGTAGGGAGAAGCTGTTTCCAAGAATTCTGCGGCGTATGAGCAGGTATTCGCTATATGCGGGTTTTCTGTATGCTGAGTGTGGCAGATGCAGCTTATGGAAGTTCTGTATCTTGAATGTAGTGAGACACAGTTTGCCAGAGTTCTGTATATGGGTGTAGAGAGAAACTGTTTCCAAGAGTTCTGTAGCCTGGCAAGAGGCATACGCAGTCATTGGGATTTCTGTATCCTGAGTGTGGGAGACGCCGCTTATGGGAGCTCCGCTACCTGGATATAGAGAGAAGCAGTTTACCAGAGTTCTCTATGCTTTGTGTAGAAAGCAGCTGTTTACTGGATTTCTGTAGCCTGGAATGAGGCATTACATATATGCGGGTTTTCTGTATGCTGAGTGTAGGAGACGCCGCTTGTGGGAGCTCTGCTACCTGGATATAGATAGAAGCAGTTTACTGGAGTTCTCTATGCTTTGTGTAGAAAGCAGCTGTTTACTGGATTTCTGTAGCATGGAATGAGGCATTCGCTATATGCGGGTTTTCTCTATGCTGAGTGTAGGAGACGCCGCTTCTGGGAGCTCTGCTACCTGGATAGAGAGAGAATCAATTTACCGGAATTCCTTATCCTTGTTGTAGAGCGGAGCTGTTTCCAGGAGTTCTGTGTCCTGGAATTAGGCATTCGCTATATGTGGGTATTCTGTATACTGCGTGTAGCAGATGCAGCATTCGGGAGTTCTATACCCTAAGTGTAGAGAGATGCAGTTTCCAGTAGTTCTGTATGTTGAATGTAGAGAGAAGCTGTTTCCAAGTGTTCTGTAGTCTGAGAGTAGGCATACGCTGTATATGGGATTCCTGTAGCCTGAGTGTAGCCGACGCAGCTTATGGGAGATCTGTAACCTAGAATTAGAGAGACGCAGTTTACCGAAGTTCTGTATCAGAATGTAGGGACAAGCTGTTTCCAAGAATTCTGTAGCCTATGGGCATGTATTCCCTATACGCGGGTTTTCTGTATGCTGAATGTGGCAGATGCAGCTTATTGGAGTTCTGTATCGTGCTTGTAGTTCGACACAGTTTGCCAGAGTTCTGTTTTTGGGTGTAGAGAGAAACTGTTTCTAGGAGTTCTGTAGCCTGGCATAAGGCATACGCAGTAATTGGGATTTCTATATCCTGAGTGTAGGAGACGCCGCTTATGGCAGCTCCGCTACGTGGATGTAGATAGAAGCAGTTTACCGGAGTTCTCTATCCTTTGTGTAGAAAGCAGCTTTTTACTGGAGTTCTGTAGCATGGAATGAGGCATTCGCTATATGCAGGTTTTCTCTATGCTGAGTGTAGGAGACGGCGCTTATGGAAGTTCTGCTACCTGGATAGAGAGAGAAGCGTTTTACCGGAGTTCCCTATCCTTGTTGTAGAGAGGAGCTGATTCCAGGAGTTCTATATCCTGGAATTAGGCATTCGCTGTATGTGGGTATTCTGTATGCTGAGTGTAGCACATGCAGCTTTCTGGAGTTCTGTCATCTAAGTGTAGAGAGATGCAGTTTCCAGTAGTTCTGTATGTTGAATGTAGAGAGAAGCTGTTTCCAAGAGTTCTGTAGTCTGAGAGTAGGCATACGCTGTATATGGGATTCCAGTAGCCTGAGTGTAGCCGATTCAGCTTATGGGAGTTCTGTAACCCTGAATTAGAAAGTTACATTTTAGCGAAGTTCTGTATCAGAGTGTAGGGAGAAGCTGTTTCCAAGAATTCTGCAGCGTATGAGCAGGTATTCGCTATATGCGGGTTTTCTGTATGCTGAGTGTAGCAGATGCAGCTTATGGAAGTTCTGTATCTTGAATGTAGTGAGACACAGTTTGCCAGAGTTCTGTATATGGGTGTAGAGAGAAACTGTTTCCAAGAGTTCTGTAGCCTGGCAAGAGGCATACGCAGTCATTGGGATTTCTGTATCCTGAGTGTGGGAGACGCCGCTTATGGGAGCTCCGCTACCTGGATATAGAGAGAAGCAGTTTACCAGAGTTCTCTATGCTTTGTGTAGAGAGCAGCTGTTTACTGGTGTTTTGTAGCCTGGAATGAGGCATTACATATATGCGGGTTTTCTGTATGCTGAGTGTAGGAGACACCGCTTGTGGGAGCTCTGCTACCTGGATATAGATAGAAGCAGTTTACTGGAGTTCTCTATGCTTTGTGTAGAAAGCAGCTGTTTACTGGATTTCTGTAGCCTGGAATGAGGCATTCGCTATATGCGGGTTTTCTCTATGCTGAGTGTAGGTGACGGCGCTTATGGGAGCTCTGCTACCTGGATAGAGAGAGAATCAATTTACGGGAATTCCTTATCCTTGTTGTAGAGCGGAGCTGTTTCCAGGAGTTCTGTGTCCTGGAATTAGGCATTCGCTATATGTGGGTATTCTGTATACTGCGTGTAGCAGATGCAGCATTCGGGAGTTCTATACCCTAAGTGTAGAGAGATGCAGTTTCCATTAGTTCTGTATGTTGAATGTAGAGAGAAGCTGTTTCCAAGTGTTCTGTAGTCTGAGAGTAGGCATACGCTGTATATGGGATTCCTGTAGCCTGAGTGTAGCCGACACAGCTTATGGGAGATCTGTAACCTAGAATTAGAGAGACGCAGTTTACCGAAGTTCTGTATCAGAATGTAGGACAAGCTGTTTCCAAGAATTCTGTAGCCTATGGGCATGTATTCGCTATACGCGGGTTTTCTGTATGCTGAATGTGGCAGATGCAGCTTATTGGAGTTCTGTATCATGCTTGTAGTTCGACACAGTTTGCCAGAGTTCTGTTTTTGGGTGTAGAGAGAAACTGTTTCTAGGAGTTCTGTAGCCTGGCATAAGGCATACGCAGTAATTGGGATTTCTATATCCTGAGTGTAGGAGACGCCGCTTATGGCAGCTCCGCTACCTGGATATAGATAGAAGCAATGTACCGGAGTTCTGTATCCTTTGTGTAGAAAGCAGCTGTTTACTGGAGTTCTGTAGCATGGAATGAGGCATTCGCTATATGCGGGTTTTCTCTATGCTGAGTGTAATAGATGCAGCTTTTGGGAATTCTATACCCTAAGTGTAGAGAGATGCAGTTTCCAGTAGTTCTGTATGTTGAATGTAGAGAGAAGCTGTTTCCAAGAGTTCTGTAGTCTGAGAGTAGGCATACGCTCTATATGGGATTCCAGTAGCCTGAGTGTAGCCGATTCAGCTTATGGGAGTTCTGTAACCCTGAATTAGAAAGTTACATTTTAGCGAAGTTCTGTATCAGAGTGTAGGGAGAAGCTGTTTCCAAGAATTCTGCGGCGTATGAGCAGGTATTCGCTATATGCGGGTTTTCTGTATGCTGAGTGTGGCAGACGCAGCTTATGGAAGTTCTGTATCTTGAATGTAGTGAGACACAGTTTGCCAGAGTTCTGTATATGGGTGTAGAGAGAAACTGTTTCCAAGAGTTCTGTAGCCTGGCAAGAGGCATACGCAGTCATTGGGATTTCTGTATCCTGAGTGTGGGAGACGCCGCTTATGGGAGCTCCGCTACCTGGATATAGAGAGAAGCAGTTTACCAGAGTTCTCTATGCTTTGTGTAGAGAGCAGCTGTTTACTGGTGTTTTGTAGCCTGGAATGAGGCATTACATATATGCGGGTTTTCTGTATGCTGAGTGTAGGAGACGCCGCTTGTGGGAGCTCTGCTACCTGGATATAGATAGAAGCAGTTTACTGGAGTTCTCTATGCTTTGTGTAGAAAGCAGCTGTTTACTGGATTTCTGTAGCCTGGAATGAGGCATTCGCTATATGCGGGTTTTCTCTATGCTGAGTGTAGGTGACGGCGCTTCTGGGAGCTCTGCTACCTGGATAGAGAGAGAATCAGTTTACCGGAGTTCCTTATCCTTGTTGTAGAGCGGAGCTGTTTCCAGGAGTTCTGTGTCCTGGAATAAGGCATTCGCTATATGTGGGTATTCTGTATACTGCGTGTAGTAGATGCAGCATTCAGGAGTTCTATACCCTAAGTGTAGAGAGATGCAGTTTCCAGTAGTTCTGTATGTTGAATGTAGAGAGAAGCTGTTTCCAAGAGTTCTGTAGTCTGAGAGTAGGCATACGCTGTATATGGGATTCCTGTAGCCTGAGTGTAGCCGACGCAGCTTATGGGAGATCTGTAACCTAGAATTAGAGAGACGCAGTTTACCGAAGTTCTGTATCAGAATGTAGGGACAAGCTGCTTCCAAGAATTCTGTAGCCTATGGGCATGTATTCGCTATACGCGGGTTTTCTGTATGCTGAATGTGGCAGATGCAGCTTATTGGAGTTCTGTATCGTGCTTGTAGTTCGACACAGTTTGCCAGAGTTCTGTTTTTGGGTGTAGAGAGAAACTGTTTCTAGGAGTTCTGTAGCCTGGCATAAGGCATACGCAGTAATTGGGATTTCTATATCCTGAGTGTAGGAGACGCCGCTTATGGCAGCTCCGCTACGTGGATGTAGATAGAAGCAGTTTACCGGAGTTCTCTATCCTTTGTGTAGAAAGCAGCTTTTTACTGGAGTTCTGTAGCATGGAATGAGGCATTCGCTATATGCAGGTTTTCTCTATGCTGAGTGTAGGAGACGGCGCTTATGGAAGCTCTGCTACCTGGATATAGAGAGAAGCGTTTTACCGAAGTTCCCTATCCTTGTTGTAGAGAGGAGCTGATTCCAGGAGTTCTATATCCTGGAATTAGGCATTCGCTGTATGTGGGTATTCTGTATGCTGAGTGTAGCACATGCAGCTTTCTGGAGTTCTGTCATCTAAGTGTAGAGAGATGCAGTTTCCAGGAGTTCTGTATGTTGAATGTAGAGAGAAGCTGTTTCCAAGAGTTCTGTAGTCTGAGAGTAGGCATACGCTGAATATGGGATTCCAGTAGCCTGAGTGTAGCCGATTCAGCTTATGGGAGTTCTGTAACCCTGAATTAGAAAGTTACATTTTAGCGAAGTTCTGTATCAGAGTGTAGGGAGAAGCTGTTTCCAAGAATTCTGCAGCGTATGAGCAGGTATTCGCTATATGCGGGTTTTCTGTATGCTGAGTGTAGCAGATGCAGCTTATGGAAGTTCTGTATCTTGAATGTAGTGAGACACAGTTTGCCAGAGTTCTGTATATGGGTGTAGAGAGAAACTGTTTCCAAGAGTTCTGTAGCCTGGCAAGAGGCATACGCAGTCATTGGGATTTCTGTATCCTGAGTGTGGGAGACGCCGCTTATGGGAGCTCCGCTACCTGGATATAGAGAGAAGCAGTTTACCAGAGTTCTCTATGCTTTGTGTAGAGAGCAGCTGTTTACTGGTGTTTTGTAGCCTGGAATGAGGCATTACATATATGCGGGTTTTCTGTATGCTGAGTGTAGGAGACACCGCTTGTGGGAGCTCTGCTACCTGGATATAGATAGAAGCAGTTTACTGGAGTTCTCTATGCTTTGTGTAGAAAGCAGCTGTTTACTGGATTTCTGTAGCCTGGAATGAGGCATTCGCTATATGCGGGTTTTCTCTATGCTGAGTGTAGGAGACGCCGCTTATGGGAGCTCTGCTACCTGGATAGAGAGAGAATCAATTTACGGGAATTCCTTATCCTTGTTGTAGAGCGGAGCTGTTTCCAGGAGTTCTGTGTCCTGGAATTAGGCATTCGCTATATGTGGGTATTCTGTATACTGCGTGTAGCAGATGCAGCATTCGGGAGTTCTATACCCTAAGTGTAGAGAGATGCAGTTTCCATTAGTTCTGTATGTTGAATGTAGAGAGAAGCTGTTTCCAAGTGTTCTGTAGTCTGAGAGTAGGCATACGCTGTATATGGGATTCCTGTAGCCTGAGTGTAGCCGACGCAGCTTATGGGAGATCTGTAACCTAGAATTAGAGAGACGCAGTTTACCGAAGTTCTGTATCAGAATGTAGGACAAGCTGTTTCCAAGAATTCTGTAGCCTATGGGCATGTATTCGCTATACGCGGGTTTTCTGTATGCTGAATGTGGCAGATGCAGCTTATTGGAGTTCTGTATCATGCTTGTAGTTCGACACAGTTTGCCAGAGTTCTGTTTTTGGGTGTAGAGAGAAACTGTTTCTAGGAGTTCTGTAGCCTGGCATAAGGCATACGCAGTAATTGGGATTTCTATATCCTGAGTGTAGGAGACGCCGCTTATGGCAGCTCCGCTAGGTGGATGTAGATAGAAGCAATGTACCGGAGTTCTGTATCCTTTGTGTAGAAAGCAGCTGTTTACTGGAGTTCTGTAGCATGGAATGAGGCATTCGCTATATGCGGGTTTTCTCTATGCTGAGTGTAATAGATGCAGCTTTTGGGAATTCTATACCCTAAGTGTAGAGAGATGCAGTTTCCAGTAGTTCTGTATGTTGAATGTAGAGAGAAGCTGTTTCCAAGAGTTCTGTAGTCTGAGAGTTGGCATACGCTCTATATGGGATTCCAGTAGCCTGAGTGTAGCCGATTCAGCTTATGGGAGTTCTGTAACCCTGAATTAGAAAGTTACATTTTAGCGAAGTTCTGTATCAGAGTGTAGGGAGAAGCTGTTTCCAAGAATTCTGCGGCGTATGAGCAGGTATTCGCTATATGCGGGTTTTCTGTATGCTGAGTGTGGCAGATGCAGCTTATGGAAGTTCTGTATCTTGAATGTAGTGAGACACAGTTTGCCAGAGTTCTGTATATGGGTGTAGAGAGAAACTGTTTCCAAGAGTTCTGTAGCCTGGCAAGAGGCATACGCAGTCATTGGGATTTCTGTATACTGAGTGTGGGAGACGCCGCTTATGGGAGCTCCGCTACCTGGATATAGAGAGAAGCAGTTTACCAGAGTTCTCTATGCTTTGTGTAGAAAGCAGCTGTTTACTGGTGTTTTGTAGCCTGGAATGAGGCATTACATATATGCGGGTTTTCTGTATGTTGAGTGTAGGAGACGCCGCTTGTGGGAGCTCTGCTACCTGGATATAGATAGAAGCAGTTTACTGGAGTTCTCTATGCTTTGTGTAGAAAGCAGCTGTTTACTGGATTTCTGTAGCCTGGAATGAGGCATTCGCTATATGCGGGTTTTCTCTATGCTGAGTGTAGGAGACGCCGCTTCTGGGAGCTCTGCTACCTGGATAGAGAGAGAATCAATTTACCGGAATTCCTTATCCTTGTTGTAGAGCGGAGCTGTTTCCAGGAGTTCTGTGTCCTGGAATTAGGCATTCGCTATATGTGGGTATTCTGTATACTGCGTGTAGCAGATGCAGCATTCGGGAGTTCTATACCCTAAGTGTAGAGAGATGCAGTTTCCAGTAGTTCTGTATGTTGAATGTAGAGAGAAGCTGTTTCCAAGTGTTCTGTAGTCTGAGAGTAGGCATACGCTGTATATGGGATTCCTGTAGCCTGAGTGTAGCCGACGCAGCTTATGGGAGATCTGTAACCTAGAATTAGAGAGACGCAGTTTACCGAAGTTCTGTATCAGAATGTAGGGACAAGCTGTTTCCAAGAATTCTGTAGCCTATGGGCATGTATTCCCTATACGCGGGTTTTCTGTATGCTGAATGTGGCAGATGCAGCTTATTGGAGTTCTGTATCGTGCTTGTAGTTCGACACAGTTTGCCAGAGTTCTGTTTTTGGGTGTAGAGAGAAACTGTTTCTAGGAGTTCTGTAGCCTGGCATAAGGCATACGCAGTAATTGGGATTTCTATATCCTGAGTGTAGGAGACGCCGCTTATGGCAGCTCCGCTACGTGGATGTAGATAGAAGCAGTTTACCGGAGTTCTCTATCCTTTGTGTAGAAAGCAGCTTTTTACTGGAGTTCTGTAGCATGGAATGAGGCATTCGCTATATGCAGGTTTTCTCTATGCTGAGTGTAGGAGACGGCGCTTATGGAAGCTCTGCTACCTGGATATAGAGAGAAGCGTTTTACCGGAGTTCCCTATCCTTGTTGTAGAGAGGAGCTGATTCCAGGAGTTCTATATCCTGGAATTAGGCATTCGCTGTATGTGGGTATTCTGTATGCTGAGTGTAGCACATGCAGCTTTCTGGAGTTCTGTCATCTAAGTGTAGAGAGATGCAGTTTCCAGTAGTTCTGTATGTTGAATGTAGAGAGAAGCTGTTTCCAAGAGTTCTGTAGTCTGAGAGTAGGCATACGCTGTATATGGGATTCCAGTAGCCTGAGTGTAGTCGATTCAGCTTATGGGAGTTCTGTAACCCTGAATTAGAAAGTTACATTTTAGCGAAGTTCTGTATCAGAGTGTAGGGAGAAGCTGTTTCCAAGAATTCTGCAGCGTATGAGCAGGTATTCGCTATATGCGGGTTTTCTGTATGCTGAGTGTAGCAGATGCAGCTTATGGAAGTTCTGTATCTTGAATGTAGTGAGACACAGTTTGCCAGAGTTCTGTATATGGGTGTAGAGAGAAACTGTTTCCAAGAGTTCTGTAGCCTGGCAAGAGGCATACGCAGTCATTGGGATTTCTGTATCCTGAGTGTGGGAGACGCCGCTTATGGGAGCTCCGCTACCTGGATATAGAGAGAAGCAGTTTACCAGAGTTCTCTATGCTTTGTGTAGAGAGCAGCTGTTTACTGGTGTTTTGTAGCCTGGAATGAGGCATTACATATATGCGGGTTTTCTGTATGCTGAGTGTAGGAGACACCGCTTGTGGGAGCTCTGCTACCTGGATATAGATAGAAGCAGTTTACTGGAGTTCTCTATGCTTTGTGTAGAAAGCAGCTGTTTACTGGATTTCTGTAGCCTGGAATGAGGCATTCGCTATATGCGGGTTTTCTCTATGCTGAGTGTAGGTGACGGCGATTATGGGAGCTCTGCTACCTGGATAGAGAGAGAATCAATTTACGGGAATTCCTTATCCTTGTTGTAGAGCGGAGCTGTTTCCAGGAGTTCTGTGTCCTGGAATTAGGCATTCGCTATATGTGGGTATTCTGTATACTGCGTGTAGCAGATGCAGCATTCGGGAGTTCTATACCCTAAGTGTAGAGAGATGCAGTTTCCATTAGTTCTGTATGTTGAATGTAGAGAGAAGCTGTTTCCAAGTGTTCTGTAGTCTGAGAGTAGGCATACGCTGTATATGGGATTCCTGTAGCCTGAGTGTAGCCGACGCAGCTTATGGGAGATCTGTAACCTAGAATTAGAGAGACGCAGTTTACCGAAGTTCTGTATCAGAATGTAGGACAAGCTGTTTCCAAGAATTCTGTAGCCTATGGGCATGTATTCGCTATACGCGGGTTTTCTGTATGCTGAATGTGGCAGATGCAGCTTATTGGAGTTCTGTATCATGCTTGTAGTTCGACACAGTTTGCCAGAGTTCTGTTTTTGGGTGTAGAGAGAAACTGTTTCTAGGAGTTCTGTAGCCTGGCATAAGGCATACGCAGTAATTGGGATTTCTATATCCTGAGTGTAGGAGACGCCGCTTATGGCAGCTCCGCTAGGTGGATGTAGATAGAAGCAATGTACCGGAGTTCTGTATCCTTTCTGTAGAAAGCAGCTGTTTACTGGAGTTCTGTAGCATGGAATGAGGCATTCGCTATATGCGGGTTTTCTCTATGCTGAGTGTAATAGATGCAGCTTTTGGGAATTCTATACCCTAAGTGTAGAGAGATGCAGTTTCCAGTAGTTCTGTATGTTGAATGTAGAGAGAAGCTGTTTCCAAGAGTTCTGTAGTCTGAGAGTAGGCATACGCTCTATATGGGATTCCAGTAGCCTGAGTGTAGCCGATTCAGCTTATGGGAGTTCTGTAACCCTGAATTAGAAAGTTACATTTTAGCGAAGTTCTGTATCAGAGTGTAGGGAGAAGCTGTTTCCAAGAATTCTGCAGCGTATGAGCAGGTATTCGCTATATGCGGGTTTTCTGTATGCTGAGTGTAGCAGATGCAGCTTATGGAAGTTCTGTATCTTGAATGTAGTGAGACACAGTTTGCCAGAGTTCTGTATATGGGTGTAGAGAGAAACTGTTTCCAAGAGTTCTGTAGCCTGGCAAGAGGCATACGCAGTCATTGGGATTTCTGTATCCTGAGTGTGGGAGACGCCGCTTATGGGAGCTCCGCTACCTGGATATAGAGAGAAGCAGTTTACCAGAGTTCTCTATGCTTTGTGTAGAGAGCAGCTGTTTACTGGTGTTTTGTAGCCTGGAATGAGGCATTACATATATGCGGGTTTTCTGTATGCTGAGTGTAGGAGACACCGCTTGTGGGAGCTCTGCTCCCTGGATATAGATAGAAGCAGTTTACTGGAGTTCTCTATGCTTTGTGTAGAAAGCAGCTGTTTACTGGATTTCTGTAGCCTGGAATGAGGCATTCGCTATATGCGGGTTTTCTCTATGCTGAGTGTAGGAGACGCCGCTTATGGGAGCTCTGCTACCTGGATAGAGAGAGAATCAATTTACCGGAATTCCTTATCCTTGTTGTAGAGCGGAGCTGTTTCCAGGAGTTCTGTGTCCTGGAATTAGGCATTCGCTATATGTGGGTATTCTGTATACTGCGTGTAGCAGATGCAGCATTCGGGAGTTCTAGACCCTAAGTGTAGAGAGATGCAGTTTCCATTAGTTCTGTATGTTGAATGTAGAGAGAAGCTGTTTCCAAGTGTTCTGTAGTCTGAGAGTAGGCATACGCTGTATATGGGATTCCTGTAGCCTGAGTGTAGCCGACGCAGCTTATGGGAGATCTGTAACCTAGAATTAGAGAGACGCAGTTTACCGAAGTTCTGTATCAGAATGTAGGACAAGCTGTTTCCAAGAATTCTGTAGCCTATGGGCATGTATTCGCTATACGCGGGTTTTCTGTATGCTGAATGTGGCAGATGAAGCTTATTGGAGTTCTGTATCGTGCTTGTAGTTCGACACAGTTTGCCAGAGTTCTGTTTTTGGGTGTAGAGAGAAACTGTTTCTAGGAGTTCTGTAGCCTGGCATAAGGCATACGCAGTAATTGGGATTTCTATATCCTGAGTGTAGGAGACGCCGCTTATGGCAGCTCCGCTACCTGGATATAGATAGAAGCAGTGTACCGGAGTTCTCTATCCTTTGTGTAGAAAGCAGCTGTTTACTGGAGTTCTGTAGCATGGAATGAGGCATTCGCTATATGCGGGTATTCTGTATACTGCGTGTAGCAGATGCAGCATTCGGGAGTTCTATACCCTAAGTGTAGAGAGATGCAGTTTCCAGTAGTTCTGTATGTTGAATGTAGAGAGAAGCTGTTTCCAAGAGTTCTGTAGTCTGAGAGTAGGCATACGCTGTATATGGGATTCCTGTAGCCTGAGTGTAGCCGACGCAGCTTATGGGAGATCTGTAACCTAGAATTAGAGAGACGCAGTTTACTGAAGTTCTGTATCAGAATGTAGGGACAAGCTGTTTCCAAGAATTCTGTAGCCTATGGGCATGTATTCACTATACGCGGGTTTTCTGTATGCTGAATGTGGCAGATGCAGCTTATTGGAGTTCTGTATCATGCTTGTAGTTCGACACAGTTTGCCAGAGTTCTGTTTTTGGGTGTAGAGAGAAACTGTTTCTAGGAGTTCTGTAGCCTGGCATAAGGCATACGCAGTAATTGGGATTTCTATATCCTGAGTGTAGGAGACGCCGCTTATGGCAGCTCCGCTACGTGGATGTAGATAGAAGCAGTTTACCGGAGTTCTCTATCCTTTGTGTAGAAAGCAGCTGTTTACTGGAGTTCTGTAGCATGGAATGAGGCATTCGCTATATGCAGGTTTTCTCTATGCTGAGTGTAGGAGACGGCGCTTATGGAAGCTCTGCTACCTGGATATAGAGAGAAGCGTTTTACCGGAGTTCCCTATCCTTGTTGTAGAGAGGAGCTGATTCCAGGAGTTCTATATCCTGGAATTAGGCATTCGCTGTATGTGGGTATTCTGTATGCTGAGTGTAGCACATGCAGCTTTCTGGAGTTCTGTCATCTAAGTGTAGAGAGATGCAGTTTCCAGGAGTTCTGTATGTTGAATGTAGAGAGAAGCTGTTTCCAAGAGTTCTGTAGTCTGAGAGTAGGCATACGCTGTATATGGGATTCCAGTAGCCTGAGTGTAGCCGATTCAGCTTATGGGAGTTCTGTAACCCTGAATTAGAAAGTTACATTTTAGCGAAGTTCTGTATCAGAGTGTAGGGAGAAGCTGTTTCCAAGAATTCTGCAGCGTATGAGCAGGTATTCGCTATATGCGGGTTTTCTGTATGCTGAGTGTAGCAGATGCAGCTTATGGAAGTTCTGTATCTTGAATGTAGTGAGACACAGTTTGCCAGAGTTCTGTATATGGGTGTAGAGAGAAACTGTTTCCAAGAGTTCTGTAGCCTGGCAAGAGGCATACGCAGTCATTGGGATTTCTGTATCCTGAGTGTGGGAGACGCCGCTTATGGGAGCTCCGCTACCTGGATATAGAGAGAAGCAGTTTACCAGAGTTCTCTATGCTTTGTGTAGAGAGCAGCTGTTTACTGGTGTTTTGTAGCCTGGAATGAGGCATTACATATATGCGGGTTTTCTGTATGCTGAGTGTAGGAGACGCCGCTTGTGGGAGCTCTGCTACCTGGATATAGATAGAACCAGTTTACTGGAGTTCTCTATGCTTTGTGTAGAAAGCAGCTGTTTACTGGATTTCTGTAGCCTGGAATGAGGCATTCGCTATATGCGGGTTTTCTCTATGCTGAGTGTAGGTGACGGCGCTTCTGGGAGCTCTGCTACCTGGATAGAGAGAGAATCAGTTTACCGGAGTTCCTTATCCTTGTTGTAGAGCGGAGCTGTTTCCAGGAGTTCTGTGTCCTGGAATTAGGCATTCGCTATATGTGGGTATTCTGTATACTGCGTGTAGCAGATGCAGCATTCGGGAGTTCTATACCCTAAGTGTAGAGAGATGCAGTTTCCATTAGTTCTGTATGTTGAATGTAGAGAGAAGCTGTTTCCAAGAGTTCTGTAGTCTGAGAGTAGGCATACGCTGTATATGGGATTCCTGTAGCCTGAGTGTAGCCGACGCAGCTTATGGGAGATCTGTAACCTAGAATTAGAGAGACGCAGTTTACCGAAGTTCTGTATCAGAATGTAGGGACAAGCTGTTTCCAAGAATTCTGTAGCCTATGGGCATGTATTCGCTATACGCGGGTTTTCTGTATGCTGAATGTGGCAGATGCAGCTTATTGGAGTTCTGTATCGTGCTTGTAGTTCAACACAGTTTGCCAGAGTTCTGTTTTTGGGTGTAGAGAGAAACTGTTTCTAGGAGTTCTGTAGCCTGGCATAAGGCATACGCAGTAATTGGGATTTCTATATCCTGAGTGTAGGAGACGCCGCTTATGGCAGCTCCGCTACGTGGATGTAGATAGAAGCAGTTTACCGGAGTTCTCTATCCTTTGTGTAGAAAGCAGCTGTTTACTGGAGTTCTGTAGCATGGAATGAGGCATTCGCTATATGCGGGTTTTCTCTATGCTGAGTGTAATAGATGCAGCTTTTGGGAATTCTATACCCTAAGTGTAGAGAGATGCAGTTTCCAGTAGTTCTGTATGTTGAATGTAGAGAGAAGCTGTTTCCAAGAGTTCTGTAGTCTGAGAGTAGGCATACGCTCTATATGGGATTCCAGTAGCCTGAGTGTAGCCGATTCAGCTTATGGGAGTTCTGTAACCCTGAATTAGAAAGTTACATTTTAGCGAAGTTCTGTATCAGAGTGTAGGGAGAAGCTGTTTCCAAGAATTCTGCGGCGTATGAGCAGGTATTCGCTATATGCGGGTTTTCTGTATGCTGAGTGTGGCAGATGCAGCTTATGGAAGTTCTGTATCTTGAATGTAGTGAGACACAGTTTGCCAGAGTTCTGTATATGGGTGTAGAGAGAAACTGTTTCCAAGAGTTCTGTAGCCTGGCAAGAGGCATACGCAGTCATTGGGATTTCTGTATCCTGAGTGTGGGAGACGCCGCTTATGGGAGCTCCGCTACCTGGATATAGAGAGAAGCAGTTTACCAGAGTTCTCTATGCTTTGTGTAGAAAGCAGCTGTTTACTGGATTTCTGTAGCCTGGAATGAGGCATTACATATATGCGGGTTTTCTGTATGCTGAGTGTAGGAGACGCCGCTTGTGGGAGCTCTGCTACCTGGATATAGATAGAAGCAGTTTACTGGAGTTCTCTATGCTTTGTGTAGAAAGCAGCTGTTTACTGGATTTCTGTAGCCTGGAATGAGGCATTCGCTATATGCGGGTTTTCTCTATGCTGAGTGTAGGAGACGCCGCTTATGGGAGCTCTGCTACCTGGATAGAGAGAGAATCAATTTACGGGAATTCCTTATCCTTGTTGTAGAGCGGAGCTGTTTCCAGGAGTTCTGTGTCCTGGAATTAGGCATTCGCTATATGTGGGTATTCTGTATACTGCGTGTAGCAGATGCAGCATTCGGGAGTTCTATACCCTAAGTGTAGAGAGATGCAGTTTCCATTAGTTCTGTATGTTGAATGTAGAGAGAAGCTGTTTCCAAGTGTTCTGTAGTCTGAGAGTAGGCATACGCTGTATATGGGATTCCTGTAGCCTGAGTGTAGCCGACGCAGCTTATGGGAGATCTGTAACCTAGAATTAGAGAGACGCAGTTTACCGAAGTTCTGTATCAGAATGTAGGACAAGCTGTTTCCAAGAATTCTGTAGCCTATGGGCATGTATTCGCTATACGCGGGTTTTCTGTATGCTGAATGTGGCAGATGCAGCTTATTGGAGTTCTGTATCGTGCTTGTAGTTCGACACAGTTTGCCAGAGTTCTGTTTTTGGGTGTAGAGAGAAACTGTTTCTAGGAGTTCTGTAGCCTGGCATAAGGCATACGCAGTAATTGGGATTTCTATATCCTGAGTGTAGGAGACGCCGCTTATGGCAGCTCCGCTACCTGGATATAGATAGAAGCAGTGTACCGGAGTTCTCTATCCTTTGTGTAGAAAGCAGCTGTTTACTGGAGTTCTGTAGCATGGAATGAGGCATTCGCTATATGCGGGTATTCTGTATACTGCGTGTAGCAGATGCAGCATTCGGGAGTTCTATACCCTAAGTGTAGAGAGATGCAGTTTCCAGTAGTTCTGTATGTTGAATGTAGAGAGAAGCTGTTTCCAAGTGTTCTGTAGTCTGAGAGTAGGCATACGCTGTATATGGGATTCCTGTAGCCTGAGTGTAGCCGACGCAGCTTATGGGAGATCTGTAACCTAGAATTAGAGAGACGCAGTTTACTGAAGTTCTGTATCAGAATGTAGGGACAAGCTGTTTCCAAGAATTCTGTAGCCTATGGGCATGTATTCGCTATACGCGGGTTTTCTGTATGCTGAATGTGGCAGATGCAGCTTATTGGAGTTCTGTATCATGCTTGTAGTTCGACACAGTTTGCCAGAGTTCTGTTTTTGGGTGTAGAGAGAAACTGTTTCTAGGAGTTCTGTAGCCTGGCATAAGGCATACGCAGTAATTGGGATTTCTATATCCTGAGTGTAGGAGACGCCGCTTATGGCAGCTCCGCTACGTGGATGTAGATAGAAGCAGTTTACCGGAGTTCTCTATCCTTTGTGTAGAAAGCAGCTGTTTACTGGAGTTCTGTAGCATGGAATGAGGCATTCGCTATATGCAGGTTTTCTCTATGCTGAGTGTAGGAGACGGCGCTTATGGAAGCTCTGCTACCTGGATATAGAGAGAAGCGTTTTACCGGAGTTCCCTATCCTTGTTGTAGAGAGGAGCTGATTCCAGGAGTTCTATATCCTGGAATTAGGCATTCGCTGTATGTGGGTATTCTGTATGCTGAGTGTAGCACATGCAGCTTTCTGGAGTTCTGTCATCTAAGTGTAGAGAGATGCAGTTTCCAGGAGTTCTGTATGTTGAATGTAGAGAGAAGCTGTTTCCAAGAGTTCTGTAGTCTGAGAGTAGGCATACGCTGTATATGGGATTCCAGTAGCCTGAGTGTAGCCGATTCAGCTTATGGGAGTTCTGTAACCCTGAATTAGAAAGTTACATTTTAGCGAAGTTCTGTATCAGAGTGTAGGGAGAAGCTGTTTCCAAGAATTCTGCAGCGTATGAGCAGGTATTCGCTATATGCGGGTTTTCTGTATGCTGAGTGTAGCAGATGCAGCTTATGGAAGTTCTGTATCTTGAATGTAGTGAGACACAGTTTGCCAGAGTTCTGTATATGGGTGTAGAGAGAAACTGTTTCCAAGAGTTCTGTAGCCTGGCAAGAGGCATACGCAGTCATTGGGATTTCTGTATCCTGAGTGTGGGAGACGCCGCTTATGGGAGCTCCGCTACCTGGATATAGAGAGAAGCAGTTTACCAGAGTTCTCTATGCTTTGTGTAGAGAGCAGCTGTTTACTGGTGTTTTGTAGCCTGGAATGAGGCATTACATATATGCGGGTTTTCTGTATGCTGAGTGTAGGAGACACCGCTTGTGGGAGCTCTGCTACCTGGATATAGATAGAAGCAGTTTACTGGAGTTCTCTATGCTTTGTGTAGAAAGCAGCTGTTTACTGGATTTCTGTAGCCTGGAATGAGGCATTCGCTATATGCGGGTTTTCTCTATGCTGAGTGTAGGAGACGCCGCTTATGGGAGCTCTGCTACCTGGATAGAGAGAGAATCAATTTACGGGAATTCCTTATCCTTGTTGTAGAGCGGAGCTGTTTCCAGGAGTTCTGTGTCCTGGAATTAGGCATTCGCTATATGTGGGTATTCTGTATACTGCGTGTAGCAGATGCAGCATTCGGGAGTTCTATACCCTAAGTGTAGAGAGATGCAGTTTCCATTAGTTCTGTATGTTGAATGTAGAGAGAAGCTGTTTCCAAGTGTTCTGTAGTCTGAGAGTAGGCATACGCTGTATATGGGATTCCTGTAGCCTGAGTGTAGCCGACGCAGCTTATGGGAGATCTGTAACCTAGAATTAGAGAGACGCAGTTTACCGAAGTTCTGTATCAGAATGTAGGACAAGCTGTTTCCAAGAATTCTGTAGCCTATGGGCATGTATTCGCTATACGCGGGTTTTCTGTATGCTGAATGTGGCAGATGCAGCTTATTGGAGTTCTGTATCATGCTTGTAGTTCGACACAGTTTGCCAGAGTTCTGTTTTTGGGTGTAGAGAGAAACTGTTTCTAGGAGTTCTGTAGCCTGGCATAAGGCATACGCAGTAATTGGGATTTCTATATCCTGAGTGTAGGAGACGCCGCTTATGGCAGCTCCGCTACGTGGATGTAGATAGAAGCAATGTACCGGAGTTCTGTATCCTTTGTGTAGAAAGCAGCTGTTTACTGGAGTTCTGTAGCATGGAATGAGGCATTCGCTGTATGCGGGTTTTCTCTATGCTGAGTGTAATAGATGCAGCTTTTGGGAATTCTATACCCTAAGTGTAGAGAGATGCAGTTTCCAGTAGTTCTGTATGTTGAATGTAGAGAGAAGCTGTTTCCAAGAGTTCTGTAGTCTGAGAGTTGGCATACGCTCTATATGGGATTCCAGTAGCCTGAGTGTAGCCGATTCAGCTTATGGGAGTTCTGTAACCCTGAATTAGAAAGTTACATTTTAGCGAAGTTCTGTATCAGAGTGTAGGGAGAAGCTGTTTCCAAGAATTCTGCGGCGTATGAGCAGGTATTCGCTATATGCGGGTTTTCTGTATGCTGAGTGTGGCAGATGCAGCTTATGGAAGTTCTGTATCTTGAATGTAGTGAGACACAGTTTGCCAGAGTTCTGTATATGGGTGTAGAGAGAAACTGTTTCCAAGAGTTCTGTAGCCTGGCAAGAGGCATACGCAGTCATTGGGATTTCTGTATCCTGAGTGTGGGAGACGCCGCTTATGGGAGCTCCGCTACCTGGATATAGAGAGAAGCAGTTTACCAGAGTTCTCTATGCTTTGTGTAGAAAGCAGCTGTTTACTGGATTTCTGTAGCCTGGAATGAGGCATTACATATATGCGGGTTTTCTGTATGCTGAGTGTAGGAGACGCCGCTTGTGGGAGCTCTGCTACCTGGATATAGATAGAAGCAGTTTACTGGAGTTCTCTATGCTTTGTGTAGAAAGCAGCTGTTTACTGGATTTCTGTAGCCTGGAATGAGGCATTCGCTATATGCGGGTTTTCTCTATGCTGAGTGTAGGAGACGCCGCTTCTGGGAGCTCTGCTACCTGGATAGAGAGAGAATCAATTTACCGGAATTCCTTATCCTTGTTGTAGAGCGGAGCTGTTTCCAGGAGTTCTGTGTCCTTTAATTAGGCATTCGCTATATGTGGGTATTCTGTATACTGCGTGTAGCAGATGCAGCATTCGGGAGTTCTATACCCTAAGTGTAGAGAGATGCAGTTTCCAGTAGTTCTGTATGTTGAATGTAGAGAGAAGCTGTTTCCAAGTGTTCTGTAGTCTGAGAGTAGGCATACGCTGTATATGGGATTCCTGTAGCCTGAGTGTAGCCGACGCAGCTTATGGGAGATCTGTAACCTAGAATTAGAGAGACGCAGTTTACCGAAGTTCTGTATCAGAATGTAGGGACAAGCTGTTTCCAAGAATTCTGTAGCCTATGGGCATGTATTCCCTATACGCGGGTTTTCTGTATGCTGAATGTGGCAGATGCAGCTTATTGGAGTTCTGTATCGTGCTTGTAGTTCGACACAGTTTGCCAGAGTTCTGTTTTTGGGTGTAGAGAGAAACTGTTTCTAGGAGTTCTGTAGCCTGGCATAAGGCATACGCAGTAATTGGGATTTCTATATCCTGAGTGTAGGAGACGCCGCTTATGGCAGCTCCGCTACGTGGATGTAGATAGAAGCAGTTTACCGGAGTTCTCTATCCTTTGTGTAGAAAGCAGCTGTTTACTGGAGTTCTGTAGCATGGAATGAGGCATTCGCTATATGCAGGTTTTCTCTATGCTGAGTGTAGGAGACGGCGCTTATGGAAGCTCTGCTACCTGGATATAGAGAGAAGCGTTTTACCGGAGTTCCCTATCCTTGTTGTAGAGAGGAGCTGATTCCAGGAGTTCTATATCCTGGAATTAGGCATTCGCTGTATGTGGGTATTCTGTATGCTGAGTGTAGCACATGCAGCTTTCTGGAGTTCTGTCATCTAAGTGTAGAGAGATGCAGTTTCCAGTAGTTCTGTATGTTGAATGTAGAGAGAAGCTGTTTCCAAGAGTTCTGTAGTCTGAGAGTAGGCATACGCTGTATATGGGATTCCAGTAGCCTGAGTGTAGCCGATTCAGCTTATGGGAGTTCTGTAACCCTGAATTAGAAAGTTACATTTTAGCGAAGTTCTGTATCAGAGTGTAGGGAGAAGCTGTTTCCAAGAATTCTGCAGCGTATGAGCAGGTATTCGCTATATGCGGGTTTTCTGTATGCTGAGTGTAGCAGATGCAGCTTATGGAAGTTCTGTATCTTGAATGTAGTGAGACACAGTTTGCCAGAGTTCTGTATATGGGTGTAGAGAGAAACTGTTTCCAAGAGTTCTGTAGCCTGGCAAGAGGCATACGCAGTCATTGGGATTTCTGTATCCTGAGTGTGGGAGACGCCGCTTATGGGAGCTCCGCTACCTGGATATAGAGAGAAGCAGTTTACCAGAGTTCTCTATGCTTTGTGTAGAGAGCAGCTGTTTACTGGTGTTTTGTAGCCTGGAATGAGGCATTACATATATGCGGGTTTTCTGTATGCTGAGTGTAGGAGACACCGCTTGTGGGAGCTCTGCTACCTGGATATAGATAGAAGCAGTTTACTGGAGTTCTCTATGCTTTGTGTAGAAAGCAGCTGTTTACTGGATTTCTGTAGCCTGGAATGAGGCATTCGCTATATGCGGGTTTTCTCTATGCTGAGTGTAGGTGACGGCGCTTATGGGAGCTCTGCTACCTGGATAGAGAGAGAATCAATTTACGGGAATTCCTTATCCTTGTTGTAGAGCGGAGCTGTTTCCAGGAGTTCTGTGTCCTGGAATTAGGCATTCGCTATATGTGGGTATTCTGTATACTGCGTGTAGCAGATGCAGCATTCGGGAGTTCTATACCCTAAGTGTAGAGAGATGCAGTTTCCATTAGTTCTGTATGTTGAATGTAGAGAGAAGCTGTTTCCAAGTGTTCTGTAGTCTGAGAGTAGGCATACGCTGTATATGGGATTCCTGTAGCCTGAGTGTAGCCGACGCAGCTTATGGGAGATCTGTAACCTAGAATTAGAGAGACGCAGTTTACCGAAGTTCTGTATCAGAATGTAGGACAAGCTGTTTCCAAGAATTCTGTAGCCTATGGGCATGTATTCGCTATACGCGGGTTTTCTGTATGCTGAATGTGGCAGATGCAGCTTATTGGAGTTCTGTATCATGCTTGTAGTTCGACACAGTTTGCCAGAGTTCTGTTTTTGGGTGTAGAGAGAAACTGTTTCTAGGAGTTCTGTAGCCTGGCATAAGGCATACGCAGTAATTGGGATTTCTATATCCTGAGTGTAGGAGACGCCGCTTATGGCAGCTCCGCTAGGTGGATGTAGATAGAAGCAATGTACCGGAGTTCTGTATCCTTTGTGTAGAAAGCAGCTGTTTACTGGAGTTCTGTAGCATGGAATGAGGCATTCGCTATATGCGGGTTTTCTCTATGCTGAGTGTAATAGATGCAGCTTTTGGGAATTCTATACCCTAAGTGTAGAGAGATGCAGTTTCCAGTAGTTCTGTATGTTGAATGTAGAGAGAAGCTGTTTCCAAGAGTTCTGTAGTCTGAGAGTAGGCATACGCTCTATATGGGATTCCAGTAGCCTGAGTGTAGCCGATTCAGCTTATGGGAGTTCTGTAACCCTGAATTAGAAAGTTACATTTTAGCGAAGTTCTGTATCAGAGTGTAGGGAGAAGCTGTTTCCAAGAATTCTGCGGCGTATGAGCAGGTATTCGCTATATGCGGGTTTTCTGTATGCTGAGTGTGGCAGATGCAGCTTATGGAAGTTCTGTATCTTGAATGTAGTGAGACACAGTTTGCCAGAGTTCTGTATATGGGTGTAGAGAGAAACTGTTTCCAAGAGTTCTGTAGCCTGGCAAGAGGCATACGCAGTCATTGGGATTTCTGTATCCTGAGTGTGGGAGACGCCGCTTATGGGAGCTCCGCTACCTGGATATAGAGAGAAGCAGTTTACCAGAGTTCTCTATGCTTTGTGTAGAAAGCAGCTGTTTACTGGATTTCTGTAGCCTGGAATGAGGCATTACATATATGCGGGTTTTCTGTATGCTGAGTGTAGGAGACGCCGCTTGTGGGAGCTCTGCTACCTGGATATAGATAGAAGCAGTTTACTGGAGTTCTCTATGCTTTGTGTAGAAAGCAGCTGTTTACTGGATTTCTGTAGCCTGGAATGAGGCATTCGCTATATGCGGGTTTTCTCTATGCTGAGTGTAGGAGACGCCGCTTATGGGAGCTCTGCTACCTGGATAGAGAGAGAATCAATTTACCGGAATTCCTTATCCTTGTTGTAGAGCGGAGCTGTTTCCAGGAGTTCTGTGTCCTGGAATTAGGCATTCGCTATATGTGGGTATTCTGTATACTGCGTGTAGCAGATGCAGCATTCGGGAGTTCTATACCCTAAGTGTAGAGAGATGCAGTTTCCATTAGTTCTGTATGTTGAATGTAGAGAGAAGCTGTTTCCAAGTGTTCTGTAGTCTGAGAGTAGGCATACGCTGTATATGGGATTCCTGTAGCCTGAGTGTAGCCGACGCAGCTTATGGGAGATCTGTAACCTAGAATTAGAGAGACGCAGTTTACCGAAGTTCTGTATCAGAATGTAGGACAAGCTGTTTCCAAGAATTCTGTAGCCTATGGGCATGTATTCGCTATACGCGGGTTTTCTGTATGCTGAATGTGGCAGATGAAGCTTATTGGAGTTCTGTATCGTGCTTGTAGTTCGACACAGTTTGCCAGAGTTCTGTTTTTGGGTGTAGAGAGAAACTGTTTCTAGGAGTTCTGTAGCCTGGCATAAGGCATACGCAGTAATTGGGATTTCTATATCCTGAGTGTAGGAGACGCCGCTTATGGCAGCTCCGCTACCTGGATATAGATAGAAGCAGTGTACCGGAGTTCTCTATCCTTTGTGTAGAAAGCAGCTGTTTACTGGAGTTCTGTAGCATGGAATGAGGCATTCGCTATATGCGGGTATTCTGTATACTGCGTGTAGCAGATGCAGCATTCGGGAGTTCTATACCCTAAGTGTAGAGAGATGCAGTTTCCAGTAGTTCTGTATGTTGAATGTAGAGAGAAGCTGTTTCCAAGAGTTCTGTAGTCTGAGAGTAGGCATACGCTGTATATGGGATTCCTGTAGCCTGAGTGTAGCCGACGCAGCTTATGGGAGATCTGTAACCTAGAATTAGAGAGACACAGTTTACCGAAGTTCTGTATCAGAATGTAGGGACAAGCTGTTTCCAAGAATTCTGTAGCCTATGGGCATGTATTCGCTATACGCGGGTTTTCTGTATGCTGAATGTGGCAGATGCAGCTTATTGGAGTTCTGTATCATGCTTGTAGTTCGACACAGTTTGCCAGAGTTCTGTTTTTGGGTGTAGAGAGAAACTGTTTCTAGGAGTTCTGTAGCCTGGCATAAGGCATACGCAGTAATTGGGATTTCTATATCCTGAGTGTAGGAGACGCCGCTTATGGCAGCTCCGCTACGTGGATGTAGATAGAAGCAGTGTACCGGAGTTCTCTATCCTTTGTGTAGAAAGCAGCTGTTTACTGGAGTTCTGTAGCATGGAATGAGGCATTCGCTATATGCAGGTTTTCTCTATGCTGAGTGTAGGAGACGGCGCTTATGGAAGCTCTGCTACCTGGATATAGAGAGAAGCGTTTTACCGGAGTTCCCTATCCTTGTTGTAGAGAGGAGCTGATTCCAGGAGTTCTATATCCTGGAATTAGGCATTCGCTGTATGTGGGTATTCTGTATGCTGAGTGTAGCACATGCAGCTTTCTGGAGTTCTGTCATCTAAGTGTAGAGAGATGCAGTTTCCAGGAGTTCTGTATGTTGAATGTAGAGAGAAGCTGTTTCCAAGAGTTCTGTAGTCTGAGAGTAGGCATACGCTCTATATGGGATTCCAGTAGCCTGAGTGTAGCCGATTCAGCTTATGGGAGTTCTGTAACCCTGAATTAGAAAGTTACATTTTAGCGAAGTTCTGTATCAGAGTGTAGGGAGAAGCTGTTTCCAAGAATTCTGCAGCGTATGAGCAGGTATTCGCTATATGCGGGTTTTCTGTATGCTGAGTGTAGCAGATGCAGCTTATGGAAGTTCTGTATCTTGAATGTAGTGAGACACAGTTTGCCAGAGTTCTGTATATGGGTGTAGAGAGAAACTGTTTCCAAGAGTTCTGTAGCCTGGCAAGAGGCATACGCAGTCATTGGGATTTCTGTATCCTGAGTGTGGGAGACGCCGCTTATGGGAGCTCCGCTACCTGGATATAGAGAGAAGCAGTTTACCAGAGTTCTCTATGCTTTGTGTAGAGAGCAGCTGTTTACTGGTGTTTTGTAGCCTGGAATGAGGCATTACATATATGCGGGTTTTCTGTATGCTGAGTGTAGGAGACGCCGCTTGTGGGAGCTCTGCTACCTGGATATAGATAGAACCAGTTTACTGGAGTTCTCTATGCTTTGTGTAGAAAGCAGCTGTTTACTGGATTTCTGTAGCCTGGAATGAGGCATTCGCTATATGCGGGTTTTCTCTATGCTGAGTGTAGGTGACGGCGCTTCTGGGAGCTCTGCTACCTGGATAGAGAGAGAATCAGTTTACCGGAGTTCCTTATCCTTGTTGTAGAGCGGAGCTGTTTCCAGGAGTTCTGTGTCCTGGAATTAGGCATTCGCTATATGTGGGTATTCTGTATACTGCGTGTAGCAGATGCAGCATTCGGGAGTTCTATACCCTAAGTGTAGAGAGATGCAGTTTCCATTAGTTCTGTATGTTGAATGTAGAGAGAAGCTGTTTCCAAGAGTTCTGTAGTCTGAGAGTAGGCATACGCTGTATATGGGATTCCTGTAGCCTGAGTGTAGCCAACGCAGCTTATGGGAGATCTGTAACCTAGAATTAGAGAGACGCAGTTTACCGAAGTTCTGTATCAGAATGTAGGGACAAGCTGTTTCCAAGAATTCTGTAGCCTATGGGCATGTATTCGCTATACGCGGGTTTTCTGTATGCTGAATGTGGCAGATGCAGCTTATTGGAGTTCTGTATCGTGCTTGTAGTTCAACACAGTTTGCCAGAGTTCTGTTTTTGGGTGTAGAGAGAAACTGTTTCTAGGAGTTCTGTAGCCTGGCATAAGGCATACGCAGTAATTGGGATTTCTATATCCTGAGTGTAGGAGACGCCGCTTATGGCAGCTCCGCTACCTGGATGTAGATAGAAGCAGTTTACCGGAGTTCTCTATCCTTTGTGTAGAAAGCAGCTGTTTACTGGAGTTCTGTAGCATGGAATGAGGCATTCGCTATATGCGGGTTTTCTCTATGCTGAGTGTAATAGATGCAGCTTTTGGGAATTCTATACCCTAAGTGTAGAGAGATGCAGTTTCCAGTAGTTCTGTATGTTGAATGTAGAGAGAAGCTGTTTCCAAGAGTTCTGTAGTCTGAGAGTAGGCATACGCTCTATATGGGATTCCAGTAGCCTGAGTGTAGCCGATTCAGCTTATGGGAGTTCTGTAACCCTGAATTAGAAAGTTACATTTTAGCGAAGTTCTGTATCAGAGTGTAGGGAGAAGCTGTTTCCAAGAATTCTGCAGCGTATGAGCAGGTATTCGCTATATGCGGGTTTTCTGTATGCTGAGTGTAGCAGATGCAGCTTATGGAAGTTCTGTATCTTGAATGTAGTGAGACACAGTTTGCCAGAGTTCTGTATATGGGTGTAGAGAGAAACTGTTTCCAAGAGTTCTGTAGCCTGGCAAGAGGCATACGCAGTCATTGGGATTTCTGTATCCTGAGTGTGGGAGACGCCGCTTATGGGAGCTCCGCTACCTGGATATAGAGAGAAGCAGTTTACCAGAGTTCTCTATGCTTTGTGTAGAGAGCAGCTGTTTACTGGTGTTTTGTAGCCTGGAATGAGGCATTACATATATGCGGGTTTTCTGTATGCTGAGTGTAGGAGACGCCGCTTGTGGGAGCTCTGCTACCTGGATATAGATAGAAGCAGTTTACTGGAGTTCTCTATGCTTTGTGTAGAAAGCAGCTGTTTACTGGATTTCTGTAGCCTGGAATGAGGCATTCGCTATATGCGGGTTTTCTGTATGCTGAGTGTAGGAGACGCCGCTTATGGGAGCTCTGCTACCTGGATAGAGAGAGAATCAATTTACCGGAATTCCTTATCCTTGTTGTAGAGCGGAGCTGTTTCCAGGAGTTCTGTGTCCTGGAATTAGGCATTCGCTATATGTGGGTATTCTGTATACTGCGTGTAGCAGATGCAGCATTCGGGAGTTCTAGACCCTAAGTGTAGAGAGATGCAGTTTCCAGTAGTTCTGTATGTTGAATGTAGAGAGAAGCTGTTTCCAAGAGTTCTGTAGTCTGAGAGTAGGCATACGCTGTATATGGGATTCCTGTAGCCTGAGTGTAGCCGACGCAGCTTATGGGAGATCTGTAACCTAGAATTAGAGAGACGCAGTTTACCGAAGTTCTGTATCAGAATGTAGGACAAGCTGTTTCCAAGAATTCTGTAGCCTATGGGCATGTATTCGCTATACGCAGGTTTTCTGTATGCTGAATGTGGCAGATGCAGCTTATTGGAGTTCTGTATCGTGCTTGTAGTTCGACACAGTTTGCCAGAGTTCTGTTTTTGGGTGTAGAGAGAAACTGTTTCTAGGAGTTCTGTAGCCTGGCATAAGGCATACGCAGTAATTGGGATTTCTATATCCTGAGTGTAGGAGACTCCGCTTATGGCAGCTCCGCTACCTGGATATAGATAGAAGCAGTGTACCGGAGTTCTCTATCCTTTGTGTAGAAAGCAGCTGTTTACTGGAGTTCTGTAGCATGGAATGAGGCATTCGCTATATGCGGGTATTCTGTATACTGCGTGTAGCAGATGCAGCATTCGGGAGTTCTATACCCTAAGTGTAGAGAGATGCAGTTTCCAGTAGTTCTGTATGTTGAATGTAGAGAGAAGCTGTTTCCAAGTGTTCTGTAGTCTGAGAGTATGCATACGCTGTATATGGGATTCCTGTAGCCTGAGTGTAGCCGACGCAGCTTATGGGAGATCTGTAACCTAGAATTAGAGAGACGCAGTTTACTGAAGTTCTGTATCAGAATGTAGGGACAAGCTGTTTCCAAGAATTCTGTAGCCTATGGGCATGTATTCGCTATACGCGGGTTTTCTGTATGCTGAATGTGGCAGATGCAGCTTATTGGAGTTCTGTATCATGCTTGTAGTTCGACACAGTTTGCCAGAGTTCTGTTTTTGGGTGTAGAGAGAAACTGTTTCTAGGAGTTCTGTAGCCTGGCATAAGGCATACGCAGTAATTGGGATTTCTATATCCTGAGTGTAGGAGACGCCGCTTATGGCAGCTCCGCTACGTGGATGTAGATAGAAGCAGTGTACCGGAGTTCTCTATCCTTTGTGTAGAAAGCAGCTGTTTACTGGAGTTCTGTAGCATGGAATGAGGCATTCGCTATATGCAGGTTTTCTCTATGCTGAGTGTAGGAGACGGCGCTTATGGAAGCTCTGCTACCTGGATATAGAGAGAAGCGTTTTACCGGAGTTCCCTATCCTTGTTGTAGAGAGGAGCTGATTCCAGGAGTTCTATATCCTGGAATTAGGCATTCGCTGTATGTGGGTATTCTGTATGCTGAGTGTAGCACATGCAGCTTTCTGGAGTTCTGTCATCTAAGTGTAGAGAGATGCAGTTTCCAGGAGTTCTGTATGTTGAATGTAGAGAGAAGCTGTTTCCAAGAGTTCTGTAGTCTGAGAGTAGGCATACGCTCTATATGGGATTCCAGTAGCCTGAGTGTAGCCGATTCAGCTTATGGGAGTTCTGTAACCCTGAATTAGAAAGTTACATTTTAGCGAAGTTCTGTATCAGAGTGTAGGGAGAAGCTGTTTCCAAGAATTCTGCAGCGTATGAGCAGGTATTCGCTATATGCGGGTTTTCTGTATGCTGAGTGTGGCAGACGCAGCTTATGGAAGTTCTGTATCTTGAATGTAGTGAGACACAGTTTGCCAGAGTTCTGTATATGGGTGTAGAGAGAAACTGTTTCCAAGAGTTCTGTAGCCTGGCAAGAGGCATACGCAGTCATTGGGATTTCTGTATCCTGAGTGTGGGAGACGCCGCTTATGGGAGCTCCGCTACCTGGATATAGAGAGAAGCAGTTTACCAGAGTTCTCTATGCTTTGTGTAGAGAGCAGCTGTTTACTGGTGTTTTGTAGCCTGGAATGAGGCATTACATATATGCGGGTTTTCTGTATGCTGAGTGTAGGAGACACCGCTTGTGGGAGCTCTGCTACCTGGATATAGATAGAAGCAGTTTACTGGAGTTCTCTATGCTTTGTGTAGAAAGCAGCTGTTTACTGGATTTCTGTAGCCTGGAATGAGGCATTCGCTATATGCGGGTTTTCTCTATGCTGAGTGTAGGAGACGCCGCTTATGGGAGCTCTGCTACCTGGATAGAGAGAGAATCAATTTACGGGAATTCCTTATCCTTGTTGTAGAGCGGAGCTGTTTCCAGGAGTTCTGTGTCCTGGAATTAGGCATTCGCTATATGTGGGTATTCTGTATACTGCGTGTAGCAGATGCAGCATTCGGGAGTTCTATACCCTAAGTGTAGAGAGATGCAGTTTCCATTAGTTCTGTATGTTGAATGTAGAGAGAAGCTGTTTCCAAGTGTTCTGTAGTCTGAGAGTAGGCATACGCTGTATATGGGATTCCTGTAGCCTGAGTGTAGCCGACGCAGCTTATGGGAGATCTGTAACCTAGAATTAGAGAGACGCAGTTTACCGAAGTTCTGTATCAGAATGTAGGACAAGCTGTTTCCAAGAATTCTGTAGCCTATGGGCATGTATTTGCTATACGCGGGTTTTCTGTATGCTGAATGTGGCAGATGCAGCTTATTGGAGTTCTGTATCATGCTTGTAGTTCGACACAGTTTGCCAGAGTTCTGTTTTTGGGTGTAGAGAGAAACTGTTTCTAGGAGTTCTGTAGCCTGGCATAAGGCATACGCAGTAATTGGGATTTCTATATCCTGAGTGTAGGAGACGCCGCTTATGGCAGCTCCGCTACGTGGATGTAGATAGAAGCAATGTACCGGAGTTCTGTATCCTTTGTGTAGAAAGCAGCTGTTTACTGGAGTTCTGTAGCATGGAATGAGGCATTCGCTGTATGCGGGTTTTCTCTATGCTGAGTGTAATAGATGCAGCTTTTGGGAATTCTATACCCTAAGTGTAGAGAGATGCAGTTTCCAGTAGTTCTGTATGTTGAATGTAGAGAGAAGCTGTTTCCAAGAGTTCTGTAGTCTGAGAGTAGGCATACACTCTATATGGGATTCCAGTAGCCTGAGTGTAGCCGATTCAGCTTATGGGAGTTCTGTAACCCTGAATTAGAAAGTTACATTTTAGCGAAGTTCTGTATCAGAGTGTAGGGAGAAGCTGTTTCCAAGAATTCTGCGGCGTATGAGCAGGTATTCGCTATATGCGGGTTTTCTGTATGCTGAGTGTGGCAGATGCAGCTTATGGAAGTTCTGTATCTTGAATGTAGTGAGACACAGTTTGCCAGAGTTCTGTATATGGGTGTAGAGAGAAACTGTTTCCAAGAGTTCTGTAGCCTGGCAAGAGGCATACGCAGTCATTGGGATTTCTGTATCCTGAGTGTGGGAAACGCCGCTTATGGGAGCTCCGCTACCTGGATATAGAGAGAAGCAGTTTACCAGAGTTCTCTATGCTTTGTGTAGAAAGCAGCTGTTTACTGGATTTCTGTAGCCTGGAATGAGGCATTACATATATGCGGGTTTTCTGTATGCTGAGTGTAGGAGACGCCGCTTGTGGGAGCTCTGCTACCTGGATATAGATAGAAGCAGTTTACTGGAGTTCTCTATGCTTTGTGTAGAAAGCAGCTGTTTACTGGAGTTCTGTAGCCTGGAATGAGGCATTCGCTATATGCGGGTTTTCTCTATGCTGAGTGTAGGAGACGCCGCTTATGGGAGCTCTGCTACCTGGATAGAGAGAGAATCAATTTACCGGAATTCCTTATCCTTGTTGTAGAGCGGAGCTGTTTCCAGGAGTTCTGTGTCCTGGAATTAGGCATTCGCTATATGTGGGTATTCTGTATACTGCGTGTAGCAGATGCAGCATTCGGGAGTTCTAGACTCTAAGTGTAGAGAGATGCAGTTTCCATTAGTTCTGTATGTTGAATGTAGAGAGAAGCTGTTTCCAAGTGTTCTGTAGTCTGAGAGTAGGCATACGCTGTATATGGGATTCCTGTAGCCTGAGTGTAGCCGACGCAGCTTATGGGAGATCTGTAACCTAGAATTAGAGAGACGCAGTTTACCGAAGTTCTGTATCAGAATGTAGGACAAGCTGTTTCCAAGAATTCTGTAGCCTATGGGCATGTATTCGCTATACGCGGGTTTTCTGTATGCTGAATGTGGCAGATGCAGCTTATTGGAGTTCTGTATCGTGCTTGTAGTTCGACACAGTTTGCCAGAGTTCTGTTTTTGGGTGTAGAGAGAAACTGTTTCTAGGAGTTCTGTAGCCTGGCATAAGGCATACGCAGTAATTGGGATTTCTATATCCTGAGTGTAGGAGACGCCGCTTATGGCAGCTCCGCTACCTGGATATAGATAGAAGCAGTGTACCCGAGTTCTCTATCCTTTGTGTAGAAAGCAGCTGTTTACTGGATTTCTGTAGCCTGGAATGAGGCATTCGCTATATGCGGGTTTTCTCTATGCTGAGTGTAGGTGACGGCGCTTCTGGGAGCTCTGCTACCTGGATAGAGAGAGAATCAGTTTACCGGAGTTCCTTATCCTTGTTGTAGAGCGGAGCTGTTTCCAGGAGTTCTGTGTCCTGGAATTAGGCATTCGCTATATGTGGGTATTCTGTATACTGCGTGTAGCAGATGCAGCATTCAGGAGTTCTATACCCTAAGTGTAGAGAGATGCAGTTTCCATTAGTTCTGTATGTTGAATGTAGAGAGAAGCTGTTTCCAAGTGTTCTGTAGTCTGAGAGTAGGCATACGCTGTATATGGGATTCCTGTAGCCTGAGTGTAGCCGACGCAGCTTATGGGAGATCTGTAACCTAGAATTAGAGAGACGCAGTTTACCGAAGTTCTGTATCAGAATGTAGGGACAAGCTGTTTCCAAGAATTCTGTAGCCTATGGGCATGTATTCGCTATACGCGGGTTTTCTGTATGCTGAATGTGGCAGATGCAGCTTATTGGAGTTCTGTATCATGCTTGTAGTTCGACACAGTTTGCCAGAGTTCTGTTTTTGGGTGTAGAGAGAAACTGTTTCTAGGAGTTCTGTAGCCTGGCATAAGGCATACGCAGTAATTGGGATTTCTATATCCTGAGTGTAGGAGACGCCGCTTATGGCAGCTCCGCTACATGGATGTAGATAGAAGCAGTTTACTGGAGTTCTCTATCCTTTGTGTAGAAAGCAGCTGTTTACTGGAGTTCTGTAGCATGGAATGAGGCATTCGCTATATGCAGGTTTTCTCTATGCTGAGTGTAGGAGACGGCGCTTATGGAAGCTCTGCTACCTGGATATAGAGAGAAGCGTTTTACCGGAGTTCCCTATCCTTGTTGTAGAGAGGAGCTGATTCCAGGAGTTCTATATCCTGGAATTAGGCATTCGCTGTATGTGGGTATTCTGTATGCTGAGTGTAGCACATGCAGCTTTCTGGAGTTCTGTCATCTAAGTGTAGAGAGATGCAGTTTCCAGGAGTTCTGTATGTTGAATGTAGAGAGAAGCTGTTTCCAAGAGTTCTGTAGTCTGAGAGTAGGCATACGCTGTATATGGGATTCCAGTAGCCTGAGTGTAGCCGATTCAGCTTATGGGAGTTCTGTAACCCTGAATTAGAAAGTTACATTTTAGCGAAGTTCTGTATCAGAGTGTAGGGAGAAGCTGTTTCCAAGAATTCTGCAGCGTATGAGCAGGTATTCGCTATATGCGGGTTTTCTGTATGCTGAGTGTGGCAGACGCAGCTTATGGAAGTTCTGTATCTTGAATGTAGTGAGACACAGTTTGCCAGAGTTCTGTATATGGGTGTAGAGAGAAACTGTTTCCAAGAGTTCTGTAGCCTGGCAAGAGGCATACGCAGTCATTGGGATTTCTGTATCCTGAGTGTGGGAGACGCCGCTTATGGGAGCTCCGCTACCTGGATATAGAGAGAAGCAGTTTACCAGAGTTCTCTATGCTTTGTGTAGAGAGCAGCTGTTTACTGGTGTTTTGTAGCCTGGAATGAGGCATTACATATATGCGGGTTTTCTGTATGCTGAGTGTAGGAGACACCGCTTGTGGGAGCTCTGCTACCTGGATATAGATAGAAGCAGTTTACTGGAGTTCTCTATGCTTTGTGTAGAAAGCAGCTGTTTACTGGATTTCTGTAGCCTGGAATGAGGCATTCGCTATATGCGGGTTTTCTCTATGCTGAGTGTAGGAGACGCCGCTTATGGGAGCTCTGCTACCTGGATAGAGAGAGAATCAGTTTACCGGAGTTCCTTATCCTTGTTGTAGAGCGGAGCTGTTTCCAGGAGTTCTGTGTCCTGGAATTAGGCATTCACTATATGTGGGTATTCTGTATACTGCGTGTAGCAGATGCAGCATTCGGGAGTTCTATACCCTAAGTGTAGAGAGATGCAGTTTCCAGTAGTTCTGTATGTTGAATGTAGAGAGAAGCTGTTTCCAAGAGTTCTGTAGTCTGAGAGTAGGCATACGCTGTATATGGGATTCCAGTAGCCTGAGTGTAGCCGATTCAGCTTATGGGAGTTCTGTAACCCTGAATTAGAAAGTTACATTTTAGCGAAGTTCTGTATCAGAGTGTAGGGAGAAGCTGTTTCCAAGAATTCTGCAGCGTATGAGCAGGTATTCGCTATATGCGGGTTTTCTGTATGCTGAGTTTGGCAGACGCAGCTTATGGAAGTTCTGTATCTTGAATGTAGTGAGACACAGTTTGCCAGAGTTCTGTATATGGGTGTAGAGAGAAACTGTTTCCAAGAGTTCTGTAGCCTGGCAAGAGGCATACGCAGTCATTGGGATTTCTGTATCCTGAGTGTGGGAGACGCCGCTTATGGGAGCTCCGCTACCTGGATATAGAGAGAAGCAGTTTACCAGAGTTCTCTATGCTTTGTGTAGAGAGCAGCTGTTTACTGGTGTTTTGTAGCCTGGAATGAGGCATTACATATATGCGGGTTTTCTGTATGCTGAGTGTAGGAGACACCGCTTGTGGGAGCTCTGCTACCTGGATATAGATAGAAGCAGTTTACTGGAGTTCTCTATGCTTTGTGTAGAAAGCAGCTGTTTACTGGATTTCTGTAGCCTGGAATGAGGCATTCGCTATATGCGGGTTTTCTCTATGCTGAGTGTAGGAGACGCCGCTTATGGGAGCTCTGCTACCTGGATAGAGAGAGAATCAGTTTACCGGAGTTCCTTATCCTTGTTGTAGAGCGGAGCTGTTTCCAGGAGTTCTGTGTCCTGGAATTAGGCATTCACTATATGTGGGTATTCTGTATACTGCGTGTAGCAGATGCAGCATTCGGGAGTTCTATACCCTAAGTGTAGAGAGATGCAGTTTCCAGGAGTTCTGTATGTTGAATGTAGAGAGAAGCTGTTTCCAAGAGTTCTGTAGTCTGAGAGTAGGCATACGCTGTATATGGGATTCCAGTAGCCTGAGTGTAGCCGATTCAGCTTATGGGAGTTCTGTAACCCTGAATTAGAAAGTTACATTTTAGCGAAGTTCTGTATCAGAGTGTAGGGAGAAGCTGTTTCCAAGAATTCTGCAGCGTATGAGCAGGTATTCGCTATATGCGGGTTTTCTGTATGCTGAGTGTGGCAGACGCAGCTTATGGAAGTTCTGTATCTTGAATGTAGTGAGACACAGTTTGCCAGAGTTCTGTATATGGGTGTAGAGAGAAACTGTTTCGAAGAGTTCTGTAGCCTGGCAAGAGGCATACGCAGTCATTGGGATTTCTGTATCCTGAGTGTGGGAGACGCCGCTTATGGGAGCTCCGCTACCTGGATATAGAGAGAAGCAGTTTACCAGAGTTCTCTATGCTTTGTGTAGAGAGCAGCTGTTTACTGGTGTTTTGTAGCCTGGAATGAGGCATTACATATATGCGGGTTTTCTGTATGCTGAGTGTAGGAGACACCGCTTGTGGGAGCTCTGCTACCTGGATATAGATAGAAGCAGTTTACTGGAGTTCTCTATGCTTTGTGTAGAAAGCAGCTGTTTACTGGATTTCTGTAGCCTGGAATGAGGCATTCGCTATATGCGGGTTTTCTCTATGCTGAGTGTAGGTGACGGCGCTTCTGGGAGCTCTGCTACCTGGATAGAGAGAGAATCAGTTTACCGGAGTTCCTTATCCTTGTTGTAGAGCGGAGCTGTTTCCAGGAGTTCTGTGTCCTGGAATTAGGCATTCGCTATATGTGGGTATTCTGTATACTGCGTGTAGCAGATGCAGCATTCAGGAGTTCTATACCCTAAGTGTAGAGAGATGCAGTTTCCATTAGTTCTGTATGTTGAATGTAGAGAGAAGCTGTTTCAAAGTGTTCTGTAGTCTGAGAGTAGGCATACGCTGTATATGGGATTCCTGTAGCCTGAGTGTAGCCGACGCAGCTTATGGGAGATCTGTAACCTAGAATTAGAGAGACGCAGTTTACCGAAGTTCTGTATCAGAATGTAGGGACAAGCTGTTTCCAAGAATTCTGTAGCCTATGGGCATGTATTCGCTATACGCGGGTTTTCTGTATGCTGAATGTGGCAGATGCAGCTTATTGGAGTTCTGTATCATGCTTGTAGTTCGACACAGTTTGCCAGAGTTCTGTTTTTGGGTGTAGAGAGAAACTGTTTCTAGGAGTTCTGTAGCCTGGCATAAGGCATACGCAGTAATTGGGATTTCTATATCCTGAGTGTAGGAGACGCCGCTTATGGCAGCTCCGCTACATGGATGTAGATAGAAGCAGTTTACTGGAGTTCTCTATCCTTTGTGTAGAAAGCAGCTGTTTACTGGAGTTCTGTAGCATGGAATGAGGCATTCGCTATATGCAGGTTTTCTCTATGCTGAGTGTAGGAGACGGCGCTTATGGAAGCTCTGCTACCTGGATAGAGAGAGAAGCGTTTTACCGGAGTTCCCTATCCTTGTTGTAGAGAGGAGCTGATTCCAGGAGTTCTATATCCTGGAATTAGGCATTCGCTGTATGTGGGTATTCTGTATGCTGAGTGTAGCACATGCAGCTTTCTGGAGTTCTGTCATCTAAGTGTAGAGAGATGCAGTTTCCAGGAGTTCTGTATGTTGAATGTAGAGAGAAGCTGTTTCCAAGAGTTCTGTAGTCTGAGAGTAGGCATACGCTGTATATGGGATTCCAGTAGCCTGAGTGTAGCCGATTCAGCTTATGGGAGTTCTGTAACCCTGAATTAGAAAGTTACATTTTAGCGAAGTTCTGTATCAGAGTGTAGGGAGAAGCTGTTTCCAAGAATTCTGCAGCGTATGAGCAGGTATTCGCTATATGCGGGTTTTCTGTATGCTGAGTGTAGCAGATGCAGCTTATGGAAGTTCTGTATCTTGAATGTAGTGAGACACTGTTTGCCAGAGTTCTGTATATGGGTGTAGAGAGAAACTGTTTCCAAGAGTTCTGTAGCCTGGCAAGAGGCATACGCAGTCATTGGGATTTCTGTATCCTGAGTGTGGGAGACGCCGCTTATGGGAGCTCCGCTACCTGGATATAGAGAGAAGCAGTTTACCAGAGTTCTCTATGCTTTGTGTAGAGAGCAGCTGTTTACTGGTGTTTTGTAGCCTGGAATGAGGCATTACATATATGCGGGTTTTCTGTATGCTGAGTGTAGGAGACACCGCTTGTGGGAGCTCTGCTACCTGGATATAGATAGAAGCAGTTTACTGGAGTTCTCTATGCTTTGTGTAGAAAGCAGCTGTTTACTGGATTTCTGTAGCCTGGAATGAGGCATTCGCTATATGCGGGTTTTCTCTATGCTGAGTGTAGGAGACGCCGCTTATGGGAGCTCTGCTACCTGGATAGAGAGAGAATCAATTTACCGGAATTCCTTATCCTTGTTGTAGAGCGGAGCTGTTTCCAGGAGTTCTGTGTCCTGGAATTAGGCATTCGCTATATGTGGGTATTGTGTATACTGCGTGTAGCAGATGCAGCATTCGGGAGTTCTATACCCTAAGTGTAGAGAGATGCAGTTTCCAGTAGTTCTGTATGTTGAATGTAGAGAGAAGCTGTTTCCAAGAGTTCTGTAGTCTGAGAGTAGGCATACGCTGTATATGGGATTCCTGTAGCCTGAGTGTAGCCGACGCAGCTTATGGGAGATCTGTAACCTAGAATTAGAGAGACACAGTTTACCGAAGTTCTGTATCAGAATGTAGGACAAGCTGTTTCCAAGAATTCTGTAGCCTATGTATTCGCTATACGCGGGTTTTCTGTATGCTGAATGTGGCAGATGCAGCTTATTGGAGTTCTGTATCATGCTTGTAGTTCGACACAGTTTGCCAGAGTTCTGTTTTTGGGTGTAGAGAGAAACTGTTTCTAGGAGTTCTGTAGCCTGGCATAAGGCATACGCAGTAATTGGGATTTCTATATCCTGAGTGTAGGAGACGCCGCTTATGGCAGCTCCGCTACCTGGATATAGATAGAAGCAGTGTACCGGAGTTCTCTATCCTTTGTGTAGAAAGCAGCTGTTTACTGGAGTTCTGTAGCATGGAATGAGGCATTCGCTATATGCGGGTATTCTGTATACTGCGTGTAGCAGATGCAGCATTCGGGAGTTCTATACCCTAAGTGTAGAGAGATGCAGTTTCCAGTAGTTCTGTATGTTGAATGTAGAGAGAAGCTGTTTCCAAGAGTTCTGTAGTCTGAGAGTAGGCATACGCTGTATATGGGATTCCAGTAGCCTGAGTGTAGCCGATTCAGCTTATGGGAGTTCTGTAACCCTGAATTAGAAAGTTACATTTTAGCGAAGTTCTGTATCAGAGTGTAGGGAGAAGCTGTTTCCAAGAATTCTGCAGCGTATGAGCAGGTATTCGCTATATGCGGGTTTTCTGTATGCTGAGTGTAGCAGATGCAGCTTAGGGAAGTTCTGTATCTTGAATGTAGTGAGACACAGTTTGCCAGAGTTCTGTATATGGGTGTAGAGAGAAACTGTTTCCAAGAGTTCTGTAGCCTGGCAAGAGGCATACGCAGTCATTGGGATTTCTGTATCCTGAGTGTGGGAGACGCCGCTTATGGGAGCTCCGCTACCTGGATATAGAGAGAAGCAGTTTACCAGAGTTCTCTATGCTTTGTGTAGAGAGCAGCTGTTTACTGGTGTTTTGTAGCCTGGAATGAGGCATTACATATATGCGGGTTTTCTGTATGCTGAGTGTAGGAGACACCGCTTGTGGGAGCTCTGCTACCTGGATATAGATAGAAGCAGTTTACTGGAGTTCTCTATGCTTTGTGTAGAAAGCAGCTGTTTACTGGATTTCTGTAGCCTGGAATGAGGCATTCGCTATATGTGGGTTTTCTCTATGCTGAGTGTAGGTGACGGCGCTTCTGGGAGCTCTGCTACCTGGATAGAGAGAGAATCAGTTTACCGGAGTTCCTTATCCTTGTTGTAGAGCGGAGCTGTTTCCAGGAGTTCTGTGTCCTGGAATTAGGCATTCGCTATATGTGGGTATTGTGTATACTGCGTGTAGCAGATGCAGCATTCGGGAGTTCTATACCCTAAGTGTAGAGAGATGCAGTTTCCAGTAGTTCTGTATGTTGAATGTAGAGAGAAGCTGTTTCCAAGAGTTCTGTAGTCTGAGAGTAGGCATACGCTGTATATGGGATTCCTGTAGCCTGAGTGTAGCCGACGCAGCTTATGGGAGATCTGTAACCTAGAATTAGAGAGACGCAGTTTACCGAAGTTCTGTATCAGAATGTAGGACAAGCTGTTTCCAAGAATTCTGTAGCCTATGTATTCGCTATACGCGGGTTTTCTGTATGCTGAATGTGGCAGATGCAGCTTATTGGAGTTCTGTATCGTGCTTGTAGTTCGACACAGTTTGCCAGAGTTCTGTTTTTGGGTGTAGAGAGAAACTGTTTCTAGGAGTTCTGTAGCCTGGCATAAGGCATACGCAGTAATTGGGATTTCTATATCCTGAGTGTAGGAGACGCCGCTTATGGCAGCTCCGCTACCTGGATATAGATAGAAGCAGTGTACCGGAGTTCTCTATCCTTTGTGTAGAAAGCAGCTGTTTACTGGAGTTCTGTAGCATGGAATGAGGCATTCGCTATATGCGGGTATTCTGTATACTGCGTGTAGCAGATGCAGCATTCGGGAGTTCTATACCCTAAGTGTAGAGAGATGCAGTTTCCAGTAGTTCTGTATGTTGAATGTAGAGAGAAGCTGTTTCCAAGAGTTCTGTAGTCTGAGAGTAGGCATACGCTGTATATGGGATTCCTGTAGCCTGAGTGTAGCCGACGCAGCTTATGGGAGATCTGTAACCTAGAATTAGAGAGACACAGTTTACCGAAGTTCTGTATCAGAATGTAGGGACAAGCTGTTTCCAAGAATTCTGTAGCCTATGGGCATGTATTCGCTATACGCGGGTTTTCTGTATGCTGAATGTGGCAGATGCAGCTTATTGGAGTTCTGTATCATGCTTGTAGTTCGACACAGTTTGCCAGAGTTCTGTTTTTGGGTGTAGAGAGAAACTGTTTCTAGGAGTTCTGTAGCCTGGCATAAGGCATACGCAGTAATTGGGATTTCTATATCCTGAGTGTAGGAGACGCCGCTTATGGCAGCTCCGCTACGTGGATGTAGATAGAAGCAGTTTACCGGAGTTCTCTATCCTTTGTGTAGAAAGCAGCTGTTTACTGGAGTTCTGTAGCATGGAATGAGGCATTCGCTATATGCAGGTTTTCTCTATGCTGAGTGTAGGAGACGGCGCTTATGGAAGCTCTGCTACCTGGATAGAGAGAGAAGCGTTTTACCGGAGTTCCCTATCCTTGTTGTAGAGAGGAGCTGATTCCAGGAGTTCTATATCCTGGAATTAGGCATTCGCTGTATGTGGGTATTCTGTATGCTGAGTGTAGCACATGCAGCTTTCTGGAGTTCTGTCATCTAAGTGTAGAGAGATGCAGTTTCCAGGAGTTCTGTATGTTGAATGTAGAGAGAAGCTGTTTCCAAGAGTTCTGTAGTCTGAGAGTAGGCATACGCTGTATATGGGATTCCAGTAGCCTGAGTGTAGCCGATTCAGCTTATGGGAGTTCTGTAACCCTGAATTAGAAAGTTACATTTTAGCGAAGTTCTGTATCAGAGTGTAGGGAGAAGCTGTTTCCAAGAATTCTGCAGCGTATGAGCAGGTATTCGCTATATGCGGGTTTTCTGTATGCTGAGTGTGGCAGACGCAGCTTATGGAAGTTCTGTATCTTGAATGTAGTGAGACACAGTTTGCCAGAGTTCTGTATATGGGTGTAGAGAGAAACTGTTTCCAAGAGTTCTGTAGCCTGGCAAGAGGCATACGCAGTCATTGGGATTTCTGTATCCTGAGTGTGGGAGACGCCGCTTATGGGAGCTCCGCTACCTGGATATAGAGAGAAGCAGTTTACCAGAGTTCTCTATGCTTTGTGTAGAGAGCAGCTGTTTACTGGTGTTTTGTAGCCTGGAATGAGGCATTACATATATGCGGGTTTTCTGTATGCTGAGTGTAGGAGACACCGCTTGTGGGAGCTCTGCTACCTGGATATAGATAGAAGCAGTTTACTGGAGTTCTCTATGCTTTGTGTAGAAAGCAGCTGTTTACTGGATTTCTGTAGCCTGGAATGAGGCATTCGCTATATGCGGGTTTTCTCTATGCTGAGTGTAGGTGACGGCGCTTCTGGGAGCTCTGCTACCTGGATAGAGAGAGAATCAGTTTACCGGAGTTCCTTATCCTTGTTGTAGAGCGGAGCTGTTTCCAGGAGTTCTGTGTCCTGGAATTAGGCATTCGCTATATGTGGGTATTGTGTATACTGCCTGTAGCAGATGCAGCATTCGGGAGTTCTATACCCTAAGTGTAGAGAGATGCAGTTTCCAGTAGTTCTGTATGTTGAATGTAGAGAGAAGCTGTTTCCAAGAGTTCTGTAGTCTGAGAGTAGGCATACGCTGTATATGGGATTCCTGTAGCCTGAGTGTAGCCGACGCAGCTTATGGGAGATCTGTAACCTAGAATTAGAGAGACGCAGTTTACCGAAGTTCTGTATCAGAATGTAGGACAAGCTGTTTCCAAGAATTCTGTAGCCTATGTATTCGCTATACGCGGGTTTTCTGTATGCTGAATGTGGCAGATGCAGCTTATTGGAGTTCTGTATCGTGCTTGTAGTTCGACACAGTTTGCCAGAGTTCTGTTTTTGGGTGTAGAGAGAAACTGTTTCTAGGAGTTCTGTAGCCTGGCATAAGGCATACGCAGTAATTGGGATTTCTATATCCTGAGTGTAGGAGACGCCGCTTATGGCAGCTCCGCTACCTGGATATAGATAGAAGCAGTGTACCGGAGTTCTCTATCCTTTGTGTAGAAAGCAGCTGTTTACTGGAGTTCTGTAGCATGGAATGAGGCATTCGCTATATGCGGGTATTCTGTATACTGCGTGTAGCAGATGCAGCATTCGGGAGTTCTATACCCTAAGTGTAGAGAGATGCAGTTTCCAGTAGTTCTGTATGTTGAATGTAGAGAGAAGCTGTTTCCAAGAGTTCTGTAGTCTGAGAGTAGGCATACGCTGTATATGGGATTCCTGTAGCCTGAGTGTAGCCGACGCAGCTTATGGGAGATCTGTAACCTAGAATTAGAGAGACGCAGTTTACCGAAGTTCTGTATCAGAATGTAGGGACAAGCTGTTTCCAAGAATTCTGTAGCCTATGGGCATGTATTCGCTATACGCGGGTTTTCTGTATGCTGAATGTGGCAGATGCAGCTTATTGGAGTTCTGTATCATGCTTGTAGTTCGACACAGTTTGCCAGAGTTCTGTTTTTGGGTGTAGAGAGAAACTGTTTCTAGGAGTTCTGTAGCCTGGCATAAGGCATACGCAGTAATTGGGATTTCTATATCCTGAGTGTAGGAGACGCCGCTTATGGCAGCTCCGCTACGTGGATGTAGATAGAAGCAGTTTACCGGAGTTCTCTATCCTTTGTGTAGAAAGCAGCTGTTTACTGGAGTTCTGTAGCATGGAATGAGGCATTCGCTATATGCAGGTTTTCTCTATGCTGAGTGTAGGAGACGGCGCTTATGGAAGCTCTGCTACCTGGATATAGAGGGAAGCGTTTTACCGGAGTTCCCTATCCTTGTTGTAGAGAGGAGCTGATTCCAGGAGTTCTATATCCTGGAATTAGGCATTCGCTGTATGTGGGTATTCTGTATGCTGAGTGTAGCACATGCAGCTTTCTGGAGTTCTGTCATCTAAGTGTAGAGAGATGCAGTTTCCAGGAGTTCTGTATGTTGAATGTAGAGAGAAGCTGTTTCCAAGAGTTCTGTAGTCTGAGAGTAGGCATACGCTGTATATGGGATTCCAGTAGCCTGAGTGTAGCCGATTCAGCTTATGGGAGTTCTGTAACCCTGAATTAGAAAGTTACATTTTAGCGAAGTTCTGTATCAGAGTGTAGGGAGAAGCTGTTTCCAAGAATTCTGCAGCGTATGAGCAGGTATTCGCTATATGCGGGTTTTCTGTATGCTGAGTGTGGCAGACGCAGCTTATGGAAGTTCTGTATCTTGAATGTAGTGAGACACAGTTTGCCAGAGTTCTGTATATGGGTGTAGAGAGAAACTGTTTCCAAGAGTTCTGTAGCCTGGCAAGAGGCATACGCAGTCATTGGGATTTCTGTATCCTGAGTGTGGGAGACGCCGCTTATGGGAGCTCCGCTACCTGGATATAGAGAGAAGCAGTTTACCGGAGTTCTCTATGCTTTGTGTAGAGAGCAGCTGTTTACTGGTGTTTTGTAGCCTGGAATGAGGCATTACATATATGCGGGTTTTCTGTATGCTGAGTGTAGGAGACACCGCTTGTGGGAGCTCTGCTACCTGGATATAGATAGAAGCAGTTTACTGGAGTTCTCTATGCTTTGTGTAGAAAGCAGCTGTTTACTGGATTTCTGTAGCCTGGAATGAGGCATTCGCTATATGCGGGTTTTCTCTATGCTGAGTGTAGGTGACGGCGCTTCTGGGAGCTCTGCTACCTGGATAGAGAGAGAATCAGTTTACCGGAGTTCCTTATCCTTGTTGTAGAGCGGAGCTGTTTCCAGGAGTTCTGTGTCCTGGAATTAGGCATTCGCTATATGTGGGTATTGTGTATACTGCCTGTAGCAGATGCAGCATTCGGGAGTTCTATACCCTAAGTGTAGAGAGATGCAGTTTCCAGTAGTTCTGTATGTTGAATGTAGAGAGAAGCTGTTTCCAAGAGTTCTGTAGTCTGAGAGTAGGCATACGCTGTATATGGGATTCCTGTAGCCTGAGTGTAGCCGACGCAGCTTATGGGAGATCTGTAACCTAGAATTAGAGAGACGCAGTTTACCGAAGTTCTGTATCAGAATGTAGGACAAGCTGTTTCCAAGAATTCTGTAGCCTATGTATTCGCTATACGCGGGTTTTCTGTATGCTGAATGTGGCAGATGCAGCTTATTGGAGTTCTGTATCGTGCTTGTAGTTCGACACAGTTTGCCAGAGTTCTGTTTTTGGGTGTAGAGAGAAACTGTTTCTAGGAGTTCTGTAGCCTGGCATAAGGCATACGCAGTAATTGGGATTTCTATATCCTGAGTGTAGGAGACGCCGCTTATGGCAGCTCCGCTACCTGGATATAGATAGAAGCAGTGTACCGGAGTTCTCTATCCTTTGTGTAGAAAGCAGCTGTTTACTGGAGTTCTGTAGCATGGAATGAGGCATTCGCTATATGCGGGTATTCTGTATACTGCGTGTAGCAGATGCAGCATTCGGGAGTTCTATACCCTAAGTGTAGAGAGATGCAGTTTCCAGTAGTTCTGTATGTTGAATGTAGAGAGAAGCTGTTTCCAAGAGTTCTGTAGTCTGAGAGTAGGCATACGCTGTATATGGGATTCCTGTAGCCTGAGTGTAGCCGACGCAGCTTATGGGAGATCTGTAACCTAGAATTAGAGAGACGCAGTTTACCGAAGTTCTGTATCAGAATGTAGGGACAAGCTGTTTCCAAGAATTCTGTAGCCTATGGGCATGTATTCGCTATACGCGGGTTTTCTGTATGCTGAATGTGGCAGATGCAGCTTATTGGAGTTCTGTATCATGCTTGTCGTTCGACACAGTTTGCCAGAGTTCTGTTTTTGGGTGTAGAGAGAAACTGTTTCTAGGAGTTCTGTAGCCTGGCATAAGGCATACGCAGTAATTGGGATTTCTATATCCTGAGTGTAGGAGACGCCGCTTATGGCAGCTCCGCTACGTGGATGTAGATAGAAGCAGTTTACCGGAGTTCTCTATCCTTTGTGTAGAAAGCAGCTGTTTACTGGAGTTCTGTAGCATGGAATGAGGCATTCGCTATATGCAGGTTTTCTCTATGCTGAGTGTAGGAGACGGCGCTTATGGAAGCTCTGCTACCTGGATATAGAGGGAAGCGTTTTACCGGAGTTCCCTATCCTTGTTGTAGAGAGGAGCTGATTCCAGGAGTTCTATATCCTGGAATTAGGCATTCGCTGTATGTGGGTATTCTGTATGCTGAGTGTAGCACATGCAGCTTTCTGGAGTTCTGTCATCTAAGTGTAGAGAGATGCAGTTTCCAGTAGTTCTGTATGTTGAATGTAGAGAGAAGCTGTTTCCAAGAGTTCTGTAGTCTGAGAGTAGGCATACGCTGTATATGGGATTCCAGTAGCCTGAGTGTAGCCGATTCAGCTTGTGGGAGTTCTGTAACCCTGAATTAGAAAGTTACATTTTAGCGAAGTTCTGTATCAGAGTGTAGGGAGAAGCTGTTTCCAAGAATTCTGCAGCGTATGAGCAGGTATTCGCTATATGCGGGTTTTCTGTATGCTGAGTGTAGCAGATGCAGCTTATGGAAGTTCTGTATCTTGAATGTAGTGAGACACAGTTTGCCAGAGTTCTGTATATGGGTGTAGAGAGAAACTGTTTCCAAGAGTTCTGTAGCCTGGCAAGAGGCATACGCAGTCATTGGGATTTCTGTATCCTGAGTGTGGGAGACGCCGCTTATGGGAGCTCCGCTACCTGGATATAGAGAGAAGCAGTTTACTGGAGTTCTCTATGCTTTGTGTAGAAAGCAGCTGTTTACTGGATTTCTGTAGCCTGGAATGAGGCATTCGCTATATGCGGGTTTTCTCTATGCTGAGTGTAGGTGACGGCGCTTCTGGGAGCTCTGCTACCTGGATAGAGAGAGAATCAGTTTACCGGAGTTCCTTATCCTTGTTGTAGAGCGGAGCTGTTTCCAGGAGTTCTGTGTCCTGGAATTAGGCATTCGCTATATGTGGGTATTCTGTATACTGCGTGTAGCAGATGCAGCATTCGGGAGTTCTATACCCTAAGTGTAGAGAGATGCAGTTTCCAGTAGTTCTGTATGTTGAATGTAGAGAGAAGCTGTTTCCAAGAGTTCTGTAGTCTGAGAGTAGGCATACGCTGTATATGGGATTCCTGTAGCCTGAGTGTAGCCGACGCAGCTTATGGGAGATCTGTAACCTAGAATTAGAGAGACGCAGTTTACCGAAGTTCTGTATCAGAATGTAGGGACAAGCTGTTTCCAAGAATTCTGTAGCCTATGGGCATGTATTCGCTATACGCGGGTTTTCTGTATGCTGAATGTGGCAGATGCAGCTTATTGGAGTTCTGTATCGTGCTTGTAGTTCGACACAGTTTGCCAGAGTTCTGTTTTTGGGTGTAGAGAGAAACTGTTTCTAGGAGTTCTGTAGCCTGGCATGAGGCATACGCAGTAATTGGGATTTCTATATCCTGAGTGTAGGAGACGCCGCTTATGGCAGCTCCGCTACGTGGATGTAGATAGAAGCAGTTTAGCGGAGTTCTCTATCCTTTGTGTAGAAAGCAGCTGTTTACTGGAGTTCTGTAGCATGGAATGAGGCATTCGCTATATGCAGGTTTTCTCTATGCTGAGTGTAGGAGACGGCGCTTATGGAAGCTCTGCTACCTGGATATAGAGAGAAGCGTTTTACCGGAGTTCCCTATCCTTGTTGTAGAGAGGAGCTGATTCCAGGAGTTCTATATCCTGGAATTAGGCATTCGCTGTATGTGGGTATTCTGTATGCTGAGTGTAGCACATGCAGCTTTCTGGAGTTCTGTCATCTAAGTGTAGAGAGATGCAGTTTCCAGTAGTTCTGTATGTTGAATGTAGAGAGAAGCTGTTTCCAAGAGTTCTGTAGTCTGAGAGTAGGCATACGCTGTATATGGGATTCCAGTAGCCTGAGTGTAGCCGATTCAGCTTATGGGAGTTCTGTAACCCTGAATTAGAAAGTTACATTTTAGCGAAGTTCTGTATCAGAGTGTAGGGAGAAGCTGTTTCCAAGAATTCTGCAGCGTATGAGCAGGTATTCGTATATGCGGGTTTTCTGTATGTTGAGTGTAGCAGATGCAGCTTATGGAAGTTCTGTATCTTGAATGTAGTGAGACACAGTTTGCCAGAGTTCTGTATATGGGTGTAGAGAGAAACTGTTTCCAAGAGTTCTGTAGCCTGGCAAGAGGCATACGCAGTCATTGGGATTTCTGTATCCTGAGTGTGGGAGACGCCGCTTATGGGAGCTCCGCTACCTGGATATAGAGAGAAGCAGTTTACCAGAGTTCTCTATGCTTTGTGTAGAGAGCAGCTGTTTACTGGTGTTTTGTAGCCTGGAATGAGGCATTACATATATGCGGGTTTTCTGTATGCTGAGTGTAGGAGACACCGCTTGTGGGAGCTCTGCTACCTGGATATAGATAGAAGCAGTTTACTGGAGTTCTCTATGCTTTGTGTAGAAAGCAGCTGTTTACTGGATTTCTGTAGCCTGGAATGAGGCATTCGCTATATGCGGGTTTTCTCTATGCTGAGTGTAGGAGACGCCGCTTATGGGAGCTCTGCTACCTGGATAGAGAGAGAATCAATTTACCGGAATTCCTTATCCTTGTTGTAGAGCGGAGCTGTTTCCAGGAGTTCTGTGTCCTGGAATTAGGCATTCGCTATATGTGGGTATTCTGTATACTGCGTGTAGCAGATGCAGCATTCGGGAGTTCTAGACCCTAAGTGTAGAGAGATGCAGTTTCCAGTAGTTCTGTATGTTGAATGTAGAGAGAAGCTGTTTCCAAGTGTTCTGTAGTCTGAGAGTAGGCATACGCTGTATATGGGATTCCTGTAGCCTGAGTGTAGCCGACGCAGCTTATGGGAGATCTGTAACCTAGAATTAGAGAGACGCAGTTTACCGAAGTTCTGTATCAGAATGTAGGACAAGCTGTTTCCAAGAATTCTGTAGCCTATGTATTCGCTATACGCGGGTTTTCTGTATGCTGAATGTGGCAGATGCAGCTTATTGGAGTTCTGTATCGTGCTTGTAGTTCGACACAGTTTGCCAGAGTTCTGTTTTTGGGTGTAGAGAGAAACTGTTTCTAGGAGTTCTGTAGCCTGGCATAAGGCATACGCAGTAATTGGGATTTCTATATCCTGAGTGTAGGAGACGCCGCTTATGGCAGCTCCGCTACCTGGATATAGATAGAAGCAGTGTACCGGAGTTCTCTATCCTTTGTGTAGAAAGCAGCTGTTTACTGGAGTTCTGTAGCATGGAATGAGGCATTCGCTATATGCGGGTATTCTGTATACTGCGTGTAGCAGATGCAGCATTCGGGAGTTCTATACCCTAAGTGTAGAGAGATGCAGTTTCCAGTAGTTCTGTATGTTGAATGTAGAGAGAAGCTGTTTCCAAGAGTTCTGTAGTCTGAGAGTAGGCATACGCTGTATATGGGATTCCTGTAGCCTGAGTGTAGCCGACGCAGCTTATGGGAGATCTGTAACCTAGAATTAGAGAGACGCAGTTTACCGAAGTTCTGTATCAGAATGTAGGGACAAGCTGTTTCCAAGAATTCTGTAGCCTATGGGCATGTATTCGCTATACGCGGGTTTTCTGTATGCTGAATGTGGCAGATGCAGCTTATTGGAGTTCTGTATCATGCTTGTAGTTCGACACAGTTTGCCAGAGTTCTGTTTTTGGGTGTAGAGAGAAACTGTTTCTAGGAGTTCTGTAGCCTGGCATAAGGCATACGCAGTAATTGGGATTTCTATATCCTGAGTGTAGGAGACGCCGCTTATGGCAGCTCCGCTACGTGGATGTAGATAGAAGCAGTGTACCGGAGTTCTCTATCCTTTGTGTAGAAAGCAGCTGTTTACTGGAGTTCTGTAGCATGGAATGAGGCATTCGCTATATGCAGGTTTTCTCTATGCTGAGTGTAGGAGACGGCGCTTATGGAAGCTCTGCTACCTGGATATAGAGAGAAGCGTTTTACCGGAGTTCCCTATCCTTGTTGTAGAGAGGAGCTGATTCCAGGAGTTCTATATCCTGGAATTAGGCATTCGCTGTATGTGGGTATTCTGTATGCTGAGTGTAGCACATGCAGCTTTCTGGAGTTCTGTCATCTAAGTGTAGAGAGATGCAGTTTCCAGTAGTTCTGTATGTTGAATGTAGAGAGAAGCTGTTTCCAAGAGTTCTGTAGTCTGAGAGTAGGCATACGCTGTATATGGGATTCCAGTAGCCTGAGTGTAGCCGATTCAGCTTATGGGAGTTCTGTAACCCTGAATTAGAAAGTTACATTTTAGCGAAGTTCTGTATCAGAGTGTAGGGAGAAGCTGTTTCCAAGAATTCTGCAGCGTATGAGCAGGTATTCGCTATATGCGGGTTTTCTGTATGCTGAGTGTAGCAGATGCAGCTTATGGAAGTTCTGTATCTTGAATGTAGTGAGACACAGTTTGCCAGAGTTCTGTATATGGGTGTAGAGAGAAACTGTTTCCAAGAGTTCTGTAGCCTGGCAAGAGGCATACGCAGTCATTGGGATTTCTGTATCCTGAGTGTGGGAGACGCCGCTTATGGGAGCTCCGCTACCTGGATATAGAGAGAAGCAGTTTACCAGAGTTCTCTATGCTTTGTGTAGAGAGCAGCTGTTTACTGGTGTTTTGTAGCCTGGAATGAGGCATTACATATATGCGGGTTTTCTGTATGCTGAGTGTAGGAGACGCCGCTTGTGGGAGCTCTGCTACCTGGATATAGATAGAAGCAGTTTACTGGAGTTCTCTATGCTTTGTGTAGAAAGCAGCTGTTTACTGGATTTCTGTAGCCTGGAATGAGGCATTCGCTATATGCTGGTTTGCTCTATGCTGAGTGTAGGTGACGGCGCTTCTGGGAGCTCTGCTACCTGGATAGAGAGAGAATCAGTTTACCGGAGTTCCTTATCCTTGTTGTAGAGCGGAGCTGTTTCCAGGAGTTCTGTGTCCTGGAATTAGGCATTCGCTATATGCGGGTATTCTGTATACTGCGTGTAGCAGATGCAGCATTCGGGAGTTCTATACCCTAAGTGTAGAGAGATGCAGTTTCCAGTAGTTCTGTATGTTGAATGTAGAGAGAAGCTGTTTCCAAGAGTTCTGTAGTCTGAGAGTAGGCATACGCTGTATATGGGATTCCTGTAGCCTGAGTGTAGCCGACGCAGCTTATGGGAGATCTGTAACCTAGAATTAGAGAGACGCAGTTTACCGAAGTTCTGTATCAGAATGTAGGGACAAGCTGTTTCCAAGAATTCTGTAGCCTATGGGCATGTATTCGCTATACGCGGGTTTTCTGTATGCTGAATGTGGCAGATGCAGCTTATTGGAGTTCTGTATCATGCTTGTAGTTCGACACAGTTTGCCAGAGTTCTGTTTTTGGGTGTAGAGAGAAACTGTTTCTAGGAGTTCTGTAGCCTGGCATAAGGCATACGCAGTAATTGGGATTTCTATATCCTGAGTGTAGGAGACGCCGCTTATGGCAGCTCCGCTACGTGGATGTAGATAGAAGCAGTTTACCGGAGTTCTCTATCCTTTGTGTAGAAAGCAGCTGTTTACTGGAGTTCTGTAGCATGGAATGAGGCATTCGCTATATGCAGGTTTTCTCTATGCTGAGTGTAGGAGACGGCGCTTATGGAAGCTCTGCTACCTGGATAGAGAGAGAAGCGTTTTACCGGAGTTCCCTATCCTTGTTGTAGAGAGGAGCTGATTCCAGGAGTTCTATATCCTGGAATTAGGCATTCGCTGTATGTGGGTATTCTGTATGCTGAGTGTAGCACATGCAGCTTTCTGGAGTTCTGTCATCTAAGTGTAGAGAGATGCAGTTTCCAGTAGTTCTGTATGTTGAATGTAGAGAGAAGCTGTTTCCAAGAGTTCTGTAGTCTGAGAGTAGGCATACGCTGTATATGGGATTCCAGTAGCCTGAGTGTAGCCGATTCAGCTTATGGGAGTTCTGTAACCCTGAATTAGAAAGTTACATTTTAGCGAAGTTCTGTATCAGAGTGTAGGGAGAAGCTGTTTCCAAGAATTCTGCAGCGTATGAGCAGGTATTCGCTATATGCGGGTTTTCTGTATGCTGAGTGTAGCAGATGCAGCTTATGGAAGTTCTGTATCTTGAATGTAGTGAGACACAGTTTGCCAGAGTTCTGTATATGGGTGTAGAGAGAAACTGTTTCCAAGAGTTCTGTAGCCTGGCAAGAGGCATACGCAGTCATTGGGATTTCTGTATCCTGAGTGTGGGAGACGCCGCTTATGGGAGCTCCGCTACCTGGATATAGAGAGAAGCAGTTTACCAGAGTTCTCTATGCTTTGTGTAGAGAGCAGCTGTTTACTGGTGTTTTGTAGCCTGGAATGAGGCATTACATATATGCGGGTTTTCTGTATGCTGAGTGTAGGAGACACCGCTTGTGGGAGCTCTGCTACCTGGATATAGATAGAAGCAGTTTACTGGAGTTCTCTATGCTTTGTGTAGAAAGCAGCTGTTTACTGGATTTCTGTAGCCTGGAATGAGGCATTCGCTATATGCGGGTTTTCTCTATGCTGAGTGTAGGAGACGCCGCTTATGGGAGCTCTGCTACCTGGATAGAGAGAGAATCAATTTACCGGAATTCCTTATCCTTGTTGTAGAGCGGAGCTGTTTCCAGGAGTTCTGTGTCCTGGAATTAGGCATTCGCTATATGTGGGTATTCTGTATACTGCGTGTAGCAGATGCAGCATTCGGGAGTTCTATACCCTAAGTGTAGAGAGATGCAGTTTCCATTAGTTCTGTATGTTGAATGTAGAGAGAAGCTGTTTCCAAGTGTTCTGTAGTCTGAGAGTAGGCATACGCTGTATATGGGATTCCTGTAGCCTGAGTGTAGCCGACGCAGCTTATGGGAGATCTGTAACCTAGAATTAGAGAGACGCAGTTTACCGAAGTTCTGTATCAGAATGTAGGGACAAGCTGTTTCCAAGAATTCTGTAGCCTATGGGCATGTATTCGCTATACGCGGGTTTTCTGTATGCTGAATGTGGCAGATGCAGCTTATTGGAGTTCTGTATCATGCTTGTAGTTCGACACAGTTTGCCAGAGTTCTGTTTTTGGGTGTAGAGAGAAACTGTTTCTAGGAGTTCTGTAGCCTGGCATAAGGCATACGCAGTAATTGGGATTTCTATATCCTGAGTGTAGGAGACGCCGCTTATGGCAGCTCCGCTACGTGGATGTAGATAGAAGCAGTTTAGCGGAGTTCTCTATCCTTTGTGTAGAAAGCAGCTGTTTACTGGAGTTCTGTAGCATGGAATGAGGCATTCGCTATATGCAGGTTTTCTCTATGCTGAGTGTAGGAGACGGCGCTTATGGAAGCTCTGCTACCTGGATAGAGAGAGAAGCGTTTTACCGGAGTTCCCTATCCTTGTTGTAGAGAGGAGCTGATTCCAGGAGTTCTATATCCTGGAATTAGGCATTCGCTGTATGTGGGTATTCTGTATGCTGAGTGTAGCACATGCAGCTTTCTGGAGTTCTGTCATCTAAGTGTAGAGAGATGCAGTTTCCAGTAGTTCTGTATGTTGAATGTAGAGAGAAGCTGTTTCCAAGAGTTCTGTAGTCTGAGAGTAGGCATACGCTCTATATGGGATTCCAGTAGCCTGAGTGTAGCCGATTCAGCTTATGGGAGTTCTGTAACCCTGAATTAGAAAGTTACATTTTAGCGAAGTTCTGTATCAGAGTGTAGGGAGAAGCTGTTTCCAAGAATTCTGCAGCGTATGAGCAGGTATTCGCTATATGCGGGTTTTCTGTATGCTGAGTGTAGCAGATGCAGCTTATGGAAGTTCTGTATCTTGAATGTAGTGAGACACAGTTTGCCAGAGTTCTGTATATGGGTGTAGAGAGAAACTGTTTCCAAGAGTTCTGTAGCCTGGCAAGAGGCATACGCAGTCATTGGGATTTCTGTATCCTGAGTGTGGGAGACGCCGCTTATGGGAGCTCCGCTACCTGGATATAGAGAGAAGCAGTTTACCAGAGTTCTCTATGCTTTGTGTAGAGAGCAGCTGTTTACTGGTGTTTTGTAGCCTGGAATGAGGCATTACATATATGCGGGTTTTCTGTATGCTGAGTGTAGGAGACACCGCTTGTGGGAGCTCTGCTACCTGGATATAGATAGAAGCAGTTTACTGGAGTTCTCTATGCTTTGTGTAGAAAGCAGCTGTTTACTGGATTTCTGTAGCCTGGAATGAGGCATTCGCTATATGCGGGTTTTCTCTATGCTGAGTGTAGGAGACGCCGCTTATGGGAGCTCTGCTACCTGGATAGAGAGAGAATCAATTTACCGGAATTCCTTATCCTTGTTGTAGAGCGGAGCTGTTTCCAGGAGTTCTGTGTCCTGGAATTAGGCATTCGCTATATGTGGGTATTCTGTATACTGCGTGTAGCAGATGCAGCATTCGGGAGTTCTATACCCTAAGTGTAGAGAGATGCAGTTTCCATTAGTTCTGTATGTTGAATGTAGAGAGAAGCTGTTTCCAAGTGTTCTGTAGTCTGAGAGTAGGCATACGCTGTATATGGGATTCCTGTAGCCTGAGTGTAGCCGACGCAGCTTATGGGAGATCTGTAACCTAGAATTAGAGAGACGCAGTTTACCGAAGTTCTGTATCAGAATGTAGGACAAGCTGTTTCCAAGAATTCTGTAGCCTATGGGCATGTATTCGCTATACGCGGGTTTTCTGTATGCTGAATGTGGCAGATGCAGCTTATTGGAGTTCTGTATCGTGCTTGTAGTTCGACACAGTTTGCCAGAGTTCTGTTTTTGGGTGTAGAGAGAAACTGTTTCTAGGAGTTCTGTAGCCTGGCATAAGGCATACGCAGTAATTGGGATTTCTATATCCTGAGTGTAGGAGACGCCGCTATGGCAGCTCCGCTACGTGGATGTAGATAGAAGCAGTTTACCGGAGTTCTCTATCCTTTGTGTAGAAAGCAGCTGTTTACTGGAGTTCTGTAGCATGGAATGAGGCATTCGCTATATGCAGGTTTTCTCTATGCTGAGTGTAGGAGACGGCGCTTATGGAAGCTCTGCTACCTGGATAGAGAGAGAAGCGTTTTACCGGAGTTCCCTATCCTTGTTGTAGAGAGGAGCTGATTCCAGGAGTTCTATATCCTGGAATTAGGCATTCGCTGTATGTGGGTATTCTGTATGCTGAGTGTAGCACATGCAGGTTTCTGGAGTTCTGTCATCTAAGTGTAGAGAGATGCAGTTTCCAGGAGTTCTGTATGTTGAATGTAGAGAGAAGCTGTTTCCAAGAGTTCTGTAGTCTGAGAGTAGGCATACGCTGTATATGGGATTCCAGTAGCCTGAGTGTAGCCGATTCAGCTTATGGGAGTTCTGTAACCCTGAATTAGAAAGTTACATTTTAGCGAAGTTCTGTATCAGAGTGTAGGGAGAAGCTGTTTCCAAGAATTCTGCAGCGTATGAGCAGGTATTCGCTATATGCGGGTTTTCTGTATGCTGAGTGTAGCAGATGCAGCTTATGGAAGTTCTGTATCTTGAATGTAGTGAGACACAGTTTGCCAGAGTTCTGTATATGGGTGTAGAGAGAAACTGTTTCCAAGAGTTCTGTAGCCTGGCAAGAGGCATACGCAGTCATTGGGATTTCTGTATCCTGAGTGTGGGAGACGCCGCTTATGGGAGCTCCGCTACCTGGATATAGAGAGAAGCAGTTTACCAGAGTTCTCTATGCTTTGTGTAGAGAGCAGCTGTTTACTGGTGTTTTGTAGCCTGGAATGAGGCATTACATATATGCGGGTTTTCTGTACGCTGAGTGTAGGAGACACCGCTTGTGGGAGCTCTGCTACCTGGATATAGATAGAAGCAGTTTACTGGAGTTCTCTATGCTTTGTGTAGAAAGCAGCTGTTTACTGGATTTCTGTAGCCTGGAATGAGGCATTCGCTATATGCGGGTTTTCTCTATGCTGAGTGTAGGTGACGGCGCTTCTGGGAGCTCTGCTACCTGGATAGAGAGAGAATCAGTTTACCGGAGTTCCTTATCCTTGTTGTAGAGCGGAGCTGTTTCCAGGAGTTCTGTGTCCTGGAATTAGGCATTCGCTATATGCGGGTATTCTGTATACTGCGTGTAGCAGATGCAGCATTCGGGAGTTCTATACCCTAAGTGTAGAGAGATGCAGTTTCCAGTAGTTCTGTATGTTGAATGTAGAGAGAAGCTGTTTCCAAGAGTTCTGTAGTCTGAGAGTAGGCATACGCTGTATATGGGATTCCTGTAGCCTGAGTGTAGCCGACGCAGCTTATGGGAGATCTGTAACCTAGAATTAGAGAGACGCAGTTTACCGAAGTTCTGTATCAGAATGTAGGGACAAGCTGTTTCCAAGAATTCTGTAGCCTATGGGCATGTATTCGCTATACGCGGGTTTTCTGTATGCTGAATGTGGCAGATGCAGCTTATTGGAGTTCTGTATCATGCTTGTAGTTCGACACAGTTTGCCAGAGTTCTGTTTTTGGGTGTAGAGAGAAACTGTTTCTAGGAGTTCTGTAGCCTGGCATAAGGCATACGCAGTAATTGGGATTTCTATATCCTGAGTGTAGGAGACGCCGCTTATGGCAGCTCCGCTACGTGGATGTAGATAGAAGCAGTTTAGCGGAGTTCTCTATCCTTTGTGTAGAAAGCAGCTGTTTACTGGAGTTCTGTAGCATGGAATGAGGCATTCGCTATATGCAGGTTTTCTCTATGCTGAGTGTAGGAGACGGCGCTTACGGAAGCTCTGCTACCTGGATATAGAGAGAAGCGTTTTACCGGAGTTCCCTATCCTTGTTGTAGAGAGGAGCTGATTCCAGGAGTTCTATATCCTGGAATTAGGCATTCGCTGTATGTGGGTATTCTGTATGCTGAGTGTAGCACATGCAGCTTTCTGGAGTTCTGTCATCTAAGTGTAGAGAGATGCAGTTTCCAGGAGTTCTGTATGTTGAATGTAGAGAGAAGCTGTTTCCAAGAGTTCTGTAGTCTGAGAGTAGGCATACGCTGTATATGGGATTCCAGTAGCCTGAGTGTAGCCGATTCAGCTTATGGGAGTTCTGTAACCCTGAATTAGAAAGTTACATTTTAGCGAAGTTCTGTATCAGAGTGTAGGGAGAAGCTGTTTCCAAGAATTCTGCAGCGTATGAGCAGGTATTCGCTATATGCGGGTTTTCTGTATGCTGAGTGTAGCAGATGCAGCTTATGGAAGTTCTGTATCTTGAATGTAGTGAGACACAGTTTGCCAGAGTTCTGTATATGGGTGTAGAGAGAAACTGTTTCCAAGAGTTCTGTAGCCTGGCAAGAGGCATACGCAGTCATTGGGATTTCTGTATCCTGAGTGTGGGAGACGCCGCTTATGGGAGCTCCGCTACCTGGATATAGAGAGAAGCAGTTTACCAGAGTTCTCTATGCTTTGTGTAGAGAGCAGCTGTTTACTGGTGTTTTGTAGCCTGGAATGAGGCATTACATATATGCGGGTTTTCTGTATGCTGAGTGTAGGAGACACCGCTTGTGGGAGCTCTGCTACCTGGATATAGATAGAAGCAGTTTACTGGAGTTCTCTATGCTTTGTGTAGAAAGCAGCTGTTTACTGGATTTCTGTAGCCTGGAATGAGGCATTCGCTATATGCGGGTTTTCTCTATGCTGAGTGTAGGAGACGCCGCTTATGGGAGCTCTGCTACCTGGATAGAGAGAGAATCAATTTACCGGAATTCCTTATCCTTGTTGTAGAGCGGAGCTGTTTCCAGGAGTTCTGTGTCCTGGAATTAGGCATTCGCTATATGTGGGTATTCTGTATACTGCGTGTAGCAGATGCAGCATTCGGGAGTTCTATACCCTAAGTGTAGAGAGATGCAGTTTCCATTAGTTCTGTATGTTGAATGTAGAGAGAAGCTGTTTCCAAGTGTTCTGTAGTCTGAGAGTAGGCATACGCTGTATATGGGATTCCTGTAGCCTGAGTGTAGCCGACGCAGCTTATGGGAGATCTGTAACCTAGAATTAGAGAGACGCAGTTTACCGAAGTTCTGTATCAGAATGTAGGACAAGCTGTTTCCAAGAATTCTGTAGCCTATGGGCATGTATTCGCTATACGCGGGTTTTCTGTATGCTGAATGTGGCAGATGCAGCTTATTGGAGTTCTGTATCGTGCTTGTAGTTCGACACAGTTTGCCAGAGTTCTGTTTTTGGGTGTAGAGAGAAACTGTTTCTAGGAGTTCTGTAGCCTGGCATAAGGCATACGCAGTAATTGGGATTTCTATATCCTGAGTGTAGGAGACGCCGCTATGGCAGCTCCGCTACGTGGATGTAGATAGAAGCAGTTTACCGGAGTTCTCTATCCTTTGTGTAGAAAGCAGCTGTTTACTGGAGTTCTGTAGCATGGAATGAGGCATTCGCTATATGCAGGTTTTCTCTATGCTGAGTGTAGGAGACGGCGCTTATGGAAGCTCTGCTACCTGGATAGAGAGAGAAGCGTTTTACCGGAGTTCCCTATCCTTGTTGTAGAGAGGAGCTGATTCCAGGAGTTCTATATCCTGGAATTAGGCATTCGCTGTATGTGGGTATTCTGTATGCTGAGTGTAGCACATGCAGCTTTCTGGAGTTCTGTCATCTAAGTGTAGAGAGATGCAGTTTCCAGGAGTTCTGTATGTTGAATGTAGAGAGAAGCTGTTTCCAAGAGTTCTGTAGTCTGAGAGTAGGCATACGCTGTATATGGGATTCCAGTAGCCTGAGTGTAGCCGATTCAGCTTATGGGAGTTCTGTAACCCTGAATTAGAAAGTTACATTTTAGCGAAGTTCTGTATCAGAGTGTAGGGAGAAGCTGTTTCCAAGAATTCTGCAGCGTATGAGCAGGTATTCGCTATATGCGGGTTTTCTGTATGCTGAGTGTAGCAGATGCAGCTTATGGAAGTTCTGTATCTTGAATGTAGTGAGACACAGTTTGCCAGAGTTCTGTATATGGGTGTAGAGAGAAACTGTTTCCAAGAGTTCTGTAGCCTGGCAAGAGGCATACGCAGTCATTGGGATTTCTGTATCCTGAGTGTGGGAGACGCCGCTTATGGGAGCTCCGCTACCTGGATATAGAGAGAAGCAGTTTACCAGAGTTCTCTATGCTTTGTGTAGAGAGCAGCTGTTTACTGGTGTTTTGTAGCCTGGAATGAGGCATTACATATATGCGGGTTTTCTGTATGCTGAGTGTAGGAGACACCGCTTGTGGGAGCTCTGCTACCTGGATATAGATAGAAGCAGTTTACTGGAGTTCTCTATGCTTTGTGTAGAAAGCAGCTGTTTACTGGATTTCTGTAGCCTGGAATGAGGCATTCGCTATATGCGGGTTTTCTCTATGCTGAGTGTAGGTGACGGCGCTTCTGGGAGCTCTGCTACCTGGATAGAGAGAGAATCAGTTTACCGGAGTTCCTTATCATTGTTGTAGAGCGGAGCTGTTTCCAGGAGTTCTGTGTCCTGGAATTAGGCATTCGCTATATGCGGGTATTCTGTATACTGCGTGTAGCAGATGCAGCATTCGGGAGTTCTATACCCTAAGTGTAGAGAGATGCAGTTTCCAGTAGTTCTGTATGTTGAATGTAGAGAGAAGCTGTTTCCAAGAGTTCTGTAGTCTGAGAGTAGGCATACGCTGTATATGGGATTCCTGTAGCCTGAGTGTAGCCGACGCAGCTTATGGGAGATCTGTAACCTAGAATTAGAGAGACGCAGTTTACCGAAGTTCTGTATCAGAATGTAGGGACAAGCTGTTTCCAAGAATTCTGTAGCCTATGGGCATGTATTCGCTATACGCGGGTTTTCTGTATGCTGAATGTGGCAGATGCAGCTTATTGGAGTTCTGTATCATGCTTGTAGTTCGACACAGTTTGCCAGAGTTCTGTTTTTGGGTGTAGAGAGAAACTGTTTCTAGGAGTTCTGTAGCCTGGCATAAGGCATACGCAGTAATTGGGATTTCTATATCCTGAGTGTAGGAGACGCCGCTTATGGCAGCTCCGCTACGTGGATGTAGATAGAAGCAGTTTACCGGAGTTCTCTATCCTTTGTGTAGAAAGCAGCTGTTTACTGGAGTTCTGTAGCATGGAATGAGGCATTCGCTATATGCAGGTTTTCTCTATGCTGAGTGTAGGAGACGGCGCTTACGGAAGCTCTGCTACCTGGATATAGAGAGAAGTGTTTTACCGGAGTTCCCTATCCTTGTTGTAGAGAGGAGCTGATTCCAGGAGTTCTATATCCTGGAATTAGGCATTCGCTGTATGTGGGTATTCTGTATGCTGAGTGTAGCACATGCAGCTTTCTGGAGTTCTGTCATCTAAGTGTAGAGAGATGCAGTTTCCAGGAGTTCTGTATGTTGAATGTAGAGAGAAGCTGTTTCCAAGAGTTCTGTAGTCTGAGAGTAGGCATACGCTGTATATGGGATTCCAGTAGCCTGAGTGTAGCCGATTCAGCTTATGGGAGTTCTGTAACCCTGAATTAGAAAGTTACATTTTAGCGAAGTTCTGTATCAGAGTGTAGGGAGAAGCTGTTTCCAAGAATTCTGCAGCGTATGAGCAGGTATTCGCTATATGCGGGTTTTCTGTATGCTGAGTGTAGCAGATGCAGCTTAGGGAAGTTCTGTATCTTGAATGTAGTGAGACACAGTTTGCCAGAGTTCTGTATATGGGTGTAGAGAGAAACTGTTTCCAAGAGTTCTGTAGCCTGGCAAGAGGCATACGCAGTCATTGGGATTTCTGTATCCTGAGTGTGGGAGACGCCGCTTATGGGAGCTCCGCTACCTGGATATAGAGAGAAGCAGTTTACCAGAGTTCTCTATGCTTTGTGTAGAGAGCAGCTGTTTACTGGTGTTTTGTAGCCTGGAATGAGGCATTACATATATGCGGGTTTTCTGTATGCTGAGTGTAGGAGACACCGCTTGTGGGAGCTCTGCTACCTGGATATAGATAGAAGCAGTTTACTGGAGTTCTCTATGCTTTGTGTAGAAAGCAGCTGTTTACTGGATTTCTGTAGCCTGGAATGAGGCATTCGCTATATGCGGGTTTTCTCTATGCTGAGTGTAGGTGACGGCGATTATGGGAGCTCTGCTACCTGGATAGAGAGAGAATCAATTTACGGGAATTCCTTATCCTTGTTGTAGAGCGGAGCTGTTTCCAGGAGTTCTGTGTCCTGGAATTAGGCATTCGCTATATGTGGGTATTCTGTATACTGCGTGTAGCAGATGCAGCATTCGGGAGTTCTATACCCTAAGTGTAGAGAGATGCAGTTTCCATTAGTTCTGTATGTTGAATGTAGAGAGAAGCTGTTTCCAAGTGTTCTGTAGTCTGAGAGTAGGCATACGCTGTATATGGGATTCCTGTAGCCTGAGTGTAGCCGACGCAGCTTATGGGAGATCTGTAACCTAGAATTAGAGAGACGCAGTTTACCGAAGTTCTGTATCAGAATGTAGGACAAGCTGTTTCCAAGAATTCTGTAGCCTATGGGCATGTATTCGCTATACGCGGGTTTTCTGTATGCTGAATGTGGCAGATGCAGCTTATTGGAGTTCTGTATCATGCTTGTAGTTCGACACAGTTTGCCAGAGTTCTGTTTTTGGGTGTAGAGAGAAACTGTTTCTAGGAGTTCTGTAGCCTGGCATAAGGCATACGCAGTAATTGGGATTTCTATATCCTGAGTGTAGGAGACGCCGCTTATGGCAGCTCCGCTACGTGGATGTAGATAGAAGCAGTTTAGCGGAGTTCTCTATCCTTTGTGTAGAAAGCAGCTGTTTACTGGAGTTCTGTAGCATGGAATGAGGCATTCGCTATATGCAGGTTTTCTCTATGCTGAGTGTAGGAGACGGCGCTTACGGAAGCTCTGCTACCTGGATATAGAGAGAAGCGTTTTACCGGAGTTCCCTATCCTTGTTGTAGAGAGGAGCTGATTCCAGGAGTTCTATATCCTGGAATTAGGCATTCGCTGTATGTGGGTATTCTGTATGCTGAGTGTAGCACATGCAGCTTTCTGGAGTTCTGTCATCTAAGTGTAGAGAGATGCAGTTTCCAGGAGTTCTGTATGTTGAATGTAGAGAGAAGCTGTTTCCAAGAGTTCTGTAGTCTGAGAGTAGGCATACGCTGTATATGGGATTCCAGTAGCCTGAGTGTAGCCGATTCAGCTTATGGGAGTTCTGTAACCCTGAATTAGAAAGTTACATTTTAGCGAAGTTCTGTATCAGAGTGTAGGGAGAAGCTGTTTCCAAGAATTCTGCAGCGTATGAGCAGGTATTCGCTATATGCGGGTTTTCTGTATGCTGAGTGTAGCAGATGCAGCTTAGGGAAGTTCTGTATCTTGAATGTAGTGAGACACAGTTTGCCAGAGTTCTGTATATGGGTGTAGAGAGAAACTGTTTCCAAGAGTTCTGTAGCCTGGCAAGAGGCATACGCAGTCATTGGGATTTCTGTATCCTGAGTGTGGGAGACGCCGCTTATGGGAGCTCCGCTACCTGGATATAGAGAGAAGCAGTTTACCAGAGTTCTCTATGCTTTGTGTAGAGAGCAGCTGTTTACTGGTGTTTTGTAGCCTGGAATGAGGCATTACATATATGCGGGTTTTCTGTATGCTGAGTGTAGGAGACACCGCTTGTGGGAGCTCTGCTACCTGGATATAGATAGAAGCAGTTTACTGGAGTTCTCTATGCTTTGTGTAGAAAGCAGCTGTTTACTGGATTTCTGTAGCCTGGAATGAGGCATTCGCTATATGCGGGTTTTCTCTATGCTGAGTGTAGGTGACGGCGCTTCTGGGAGCTCTGCTACCTGGATAGAGAGAGAATCAGTTTACCGGAGTTCCTTATCCTTGTTGTAGAGCGGAGCTGTTTCCAGGAGTTCTGTGTCCTGGAATTAGGCATTCGCTATATGTGGGTATTCTGTATACTGCGTGTAGCAGATGCAGCATTCGGGAGTTCTATACCCTAAGTGTAGAGAGATGCAGTTTCCATTAGTTCTGTATGTTGAATGTAGAGAGAAGCTGTTTCCAAGTGTTCTGTAGTCTGAGAGTAGGCATACGCTGTATATGGGATTCCTGTAGCCTGAGTGTAGCCGACGCAGCTTATGGGAGATCTGTAACCTAGAATTAGAGAGACGCAGTTTACCGAAGTTCTGTATCAGAATGTAGGACAAGCTGTTTCCAAGAATTCTGTAGCCTATGGGCATGTATTCGCTATACGCGGGTTTTCTGTATGCTGAATGTGGCAGATGCAGCTTATTGGAGTTCTGTATCGTGCTTGTAGTTCGACACAGTTTGCCAGAGTTCTGTTTTTGGGTGTAGAGAGAAACTGTTTCTAGGAGTTCTGTAGCCTGGCATAAGGCATACGCAGTAATTGGGATTTCTATATCCTGAGTGTAGGAGACGCCGCTTATGGCAGCTCCGCTACCTGGATATAGATAGAAGCAATGTACCGGAGTTCTCTATCCTTTGTGTAGAAAGCAGCTGTTTACTGGAGTTCTGTAGCATGGAATGAGGCATTCGCTATATGCGGGTTTTCTCTATGCTGAGTGTAGCAGATGCAGCTTTTGGGAATTCTATACCCTAAGTGTAGAGAGATGCAGTTTCCAGGAGTTCTGTATGTTGAATGTAGAGAGAAGCTGTTTCCAAGAGTTCTGTAGTCTGAGAGTAGGCATACGCTGTATATTGGATTCCAGTAGCCTGAGTGTAGCCGATTCAGCTTATGGGAGTTCTGTAACCCTGAATTAGAAAGTTACATTTTAGTGAAGTTCTGTATCAGAGTGTAGGGGGAAGCTGTTTCCAAGAATTCTGCAGCGTATGAGCAGGTATTCGCTATATGCGGGTTTTCTGTATGCTGAGTGTAGCAGATGCAGCTTAGGGAAGTTCTGTATCTTGAATGTAGTGAGACACAGTTTGCCAGAGTTCTGTATATGGGTGTAGAGAGAAACTGTTTCCAAGAGTTCTGTAGCCTGGCAAGAGGCATACGCAGTCATTGGGATTTCTGTATCCTGAGTGTGGGAGACGCCGCTTATGGGAGCTCCGCTACCTGGATATAGAGAGAAGCAGTTTACCAGAGTTCTCTATGCTTTGTGTAGAGAGCAGCTGTTTACTGGTGTTTTGTAGCCTGGAATGAGGCATTACATATATGCGGGTTTTCTGTATGCTGAGTGTAGGAGACACCGCTTGTGGGAGCTCTGCTACCTGGATATAGATAGAAGCAGTTTACTGGAGTTCTCTATGCTTTGTGTAGAAAGCAGCTGTTTACTGGATTTCTGTAGCCTGGAATGAGGCATTCGCTATATGCGGGTTTTCTCTATGCTGAGTGTAGGAGACGCCGCTTATGGGAGCTCTGCTACCTGGATAGAGAGAGAATCAATTTACCGGAATTCCTTATCCTTGTTGTAGAGCGGAGCTGTTTCCAGGAGTTCTGTGTCCTGGAATTAGGCATTCGCTATATGTGGGTATTCTGTATACTGCGTGTAGCAGATGCAGCATTCGGGAGTTCTATACCCTAAGTGTAGAGAGATGCAGTTTCCATTAGTTCTGTATGTTGAATGTAGAGAGAAGCTGTTTCCAAGAGTTCTGTAGTCTGAGAGTAGGCATACGCTGTATATGGGATTCCTGTAGCCTGAGTGTAGCCGACGCAGCTTATGGGAGATCTGTAACCTAGAATTAGAGAGACGCAGTTTACCGAAGTTCTGTATCAGAATGTAGGACAAGCTGTTTCCAAGAATTCTGTAGCCTATGGGCATGTATTCGCTATACGCGGGTTTTCTGTATGCTGAATGTGGCAGATGCAGCTTATTGGAGTTCTGTATCATGCTTGTAGTTCGACACAGTTTGCCAGAGTTCTGTTTTTGGGTGTAGAGAGAAACTGTTTCTAGGAGTTCTGTAGCCTGGCATAAGGCATACGCAGTAATTGGGATTTCTATATCCTGAGTGTAGGAGACGCCGCTTATGGCAGCTCCGCTACATGGATGTAGATAGAAGCAGTGTACCAGAGTTCTCTATCCTTTGTGTAGAAAGCAGCTGTTTACTGGAGTTCTGTAGCATGGAATGAGGCATTCGCTATATGCAGGTTTTCTCTATGCTGAGTGTAGGAGACGGCGCTTATGGAAGCTCTGCTACCTGGATATAGAGAGAAGCGTTTTACCGGAGTTCCCTATCCTTGTTGTAGAGAGGAGCTGATTCCAGGAGTTCTATATCCTGGAATTAGGCATTCGCTGTATGTGGGTATTCTGTATGCTGAGTGTAGCACATGCAGCTTTCTGGAGTTCTGTCATCTAAGTGTAGAGAGATGCAGTTTCCAGGAGTTCTGTATGTTGAATGTAGAGAGAAGCTGTTTCCAAGAGTTCTGTAGTCTGAGAGTAGGCATACGCTGTATATGGGATTCCAGTAGCCTGAGTGTAGCCGATTCAGCTTATGGGAGTTCTGTAACCCTGAATTAGAAAGTTACATTTTAGCGAAGTTCTGTATCAGAGTGTAGGGAGAAGCTGTTTCCAAGAATTCTGCAGCGTATGAGCAGGTATTCGCTATATGCGGGTTTTCTGTATGCTGAGTGTAGCAGATGCAGCTTATGGAAGTTCTGTATCTTGAATGTAGTGAGACACAGTTTGCCAGAGTTCTGTATATGGGTGTAGAGAGAAACTGTTTCCAAGAGTTCTGTAGCCTGGCAAGAGGCATACGCAGTCATTGGGATTTCTGTATCCTGAGTGTGGGAGACGCCGCTTATGGGAGCTCCGCTACCTGGATATAGAGAGAAGCAGTTTACCAGAGTTCTCTATGCTTTGTGTAGAGAGCAGCTGTTTACTGGTGTTTTGTCGCCTGGAATGAGGCATTACATATATGCGGGTTTTCTGTATGCTGAGTGTAGGAGACACCGCTTGTGGGAGCTCTGCTACCTGGATATAGATAGAAGCAGTTTACTGGAGTTCTCTATGCTTTGTGTAGAAAGCAGCTGTTTACTGGATTTCTGTAGCCTGGAATGAGGCATTCGCTATAAGCGGGTTTTCTCTATGCTGAGTGTAGGAGACGCCGCTTATGGGAGCTCTGCTACCTGGATAGAGAGAGAATCAATTTACCGGAATTCCTTATCCTTGTTGTAGAGCGGAGCTGTTTCCAGGAGTTCTGTGTCCTGGAATTAGGCATTCGCTATATGTGGGTATTCTGTATACTGCGTGTAGCAGATGCAGCATTCGGGAGTTCTATACCCTAAGTGTAGAGAGATGCAGTTTCCATTAGTTCTGTATGTTGAATGTAGAGAGAAGCTGTTTCCAAGTGTTCTGTAGTCTGAGAGTAGGCATACGCTGTATATGGGATTCCTGTAGCCTGAGTGTAGCCGACGCAGCTTATGGGAGATCTGTAACCTAGAATTAGAGAGACGCAGTTTACCGAAGTTCTGTATCAGAATGTAGGACAAGCTGTTTCCAAGAATTCTGTAGCCTATGGGCATGTATTCGCTATACGCGGGTTTTCTGTATGCTGAATGTGGCAGATGCAGCTTATTGGAGTTCTGTATCGTGCTTGTAGTTCGACACAGTTTGCCAGAGTTCTGTTTTTGGGTGTAGAGAGAAACTGTTTCTAGTTCTGTAGCCTGGCATAAGGCATACGCAGTAATTGGGATTTCTATATCCTGAGTGTAGGAGACGCCGCTTATGGCAGCTCCGCTAGGTGGATATAGATAGAAGCAATGTACCGGAGTTCTCTATCCTTTGTGTAGAAAGCAGCTGTTTACTGGAGTTCTGTAGCATGGAATGAGGCATTCGCTATATGCGGGTTTTCTCTATGCTGAGTGTAGCAGATGCAGCTTTTGGGAATTCTATACCCTAAGTGTAGAGAGATGCAGTTTCCAGTAGTTCTGTATGTTGAATGTAGAGAGAAGCTGTTTCCAAGAGTTCTGTAGTCTGAGAGTAGGCATACGCTCTATATGGGATTCCAGTAGCCTGAGTGTAGCCGATTCAGCTTATGGGAGTTCTGTAACCCTGAATTAGAAAGTTACATTTTAGCGAAGTTCTGTATCAGAGTGTAGGGAGAAGCTGTTTCCAAGAATTCTGCAGCGTATGAGCAGGTATTCGCTATATGCGGGTTTTCTGTATGCTGAGTGTGGCAGACGCAGCTTATGGAAGTTCTGTATCTTGAATGTAGTGAGACACAGTTTGCCAGAGTTCTGTATATGGGTGTAGAGAGAAACTGTTTCCAAGAGTTCTGTAGCCTGGCAAGAGGCATACGCAGTCATTGGGATTTCTGTATCCTGAGTGTGGGAGACGCCGCTTATGGGAGCTCCGCTACCTGGATATAGAGAGAAGCAGTTTACCAGAGTTCTCTATGCTTTGTGTAGAGAGCAGCTGTTTACTGGTGTTTTGTAGCCTGGAATGAGGCATTACATATATGCGGGTTTTCTGTATGCTGAGTGTAGGAGACACCGCTTGTGGGAGCTCTGCTACCTGGATATAGATAGAAGCAGTTTACTGGAGTTCTCTATGCTTTGTGTAGAAAGCAGCTGTTTACTGGATTTCTGTAGCCTGGAATGAGGCATTCGCTATATGCGGGTTTTCTCTATGCTGAGTGTAGGAGACGCCGCTTATGGGAGCTCTGCTACCTGGATAGAGAGAGAATCAGTTTACCGGAGTTCCTTATCCTTGTTGTAGAGCGGAGCTGTTTCCAGGAGTTCTGTGTCCTGGAATTAGGCATTCACTATATGTGGGTATTCTGTATACTGCGTGTAGCAGATGCAGCATTCGGGAGTTCTATACCCTAAGTGTAGAGAGATGCAGTTTCCAGTAGTTCTGTATGTTGAATGTAGAGAGAAGCTGTTTCCAAGAGTTCTGTAGTCTGAGAGTAGGCATACGCTGTATATGGGATTCCTGTAGCCTGAGTGTAGCCGACGCAGCTTAAGGGAGATCTGTAACCTAGAATTAGAGAGACGCAGTTTACCGAAGTTCTGTATAAGAATGTAGGGACAAGCTGTTTCCAAGAATTCTGTAGCCTATGGGCATGTATTCGCTATACGCGGGTTTTCTGTATGCTGAATGTGGCAGATGCAGCTTATTGGAGTTCTGTAGCATGCTTGTAGTTCGACACAGTTTGCCAGAGTTCTGTTTTTGGGTGTAGAGAGAAACTGTTTCTAGGAGTTCTGTAGCCTGGCATAAGGCATACGCAGTAATTGGGATTTCTATATCCTGAGTGTAGGAGACGCCGCTTATGGCAGCTCCGCTACGTGGATGTAGATAGAAGCAGTTTACCGGAGTTCTCTATCCTTTGTGTAGAAAGCAGCTGTTTACTGGAGTTCTGTAGCATGGAATGAGGCATTCGCTATATGCAGGTTTTCTCTATGCTGAGTGTAGGAGACGGCGCTTATGGAAGCTCTGCTACCTGGATATAGAGAGAAGCGTTTTACCGGAGTTCCCTATCCTTGTTGTAGAGAGGAGCTGATTCCAGGAGTTCTATATCCTGGAATTAGGCATTCGCTGTATGTGGGTATTCTGTATGCTGAGTGTAGCACATGCAGCTTTCTGGAGTTCTGTCATCTAAGTGTAGAGAGATGCAGTTTCCAGGAGTTCTGTATGTTGAATGTAGAGAGAAGCTGTTTCCAAGAGTTCTGTAGTCTGAGAGTAGGCATACGCTGTATATGGGATTCCAGTAGCCTGAGTGTAGCCGATTCAGCTTATGGGAGTTCTGTAACCCTGAATTAGAAAGTTACATTTTAGCGAAGTTCTGTATCAGAGTGTAGGGAGAAGCTGTTTCCAAGAATTCTGCAGCGTATGAGCAGGTATTCGCTATATGCGGGTTTTCTGTATGCTGAGTGTGGCAGATGCAGCTTATGGAAGTTCTGTATCTTGAATGTAGTGAGACACAGTTTGCCAGAGTTCTGTATATGGGTGTAGAGAGAAACTGTTTCCAAGAGTTCTGTAGCCTGGCAAGAGGCATACGCTGTCATTGGGATTTCTGTATCCTGAGTGTGGGAGACGCCGCTTATGGGAGCTCCGCTACCTGGATATAGAGAGAAGCAGTTTACCAGAGTTCTCTATGCTTTGTGTAGAGAGCAGCTGTTTACTGGTGTTTTGTAGCCTGGAATGAGGCATTACATATATGCGGGTTTTCTGTATGCTGAGTGTAGGAGACACCGCTTGTGGGAGCTCTGCTACCTGGATATAGATAGAAGCAGTTTACTGGAGTTCTCTATGCTTTGTGTAGAAAGCAGCTGTTTACTGGATTTCTGTAGCCTGGAATGAGGCATTCGCTATATGCGGGTTTTCTCTATGCTGAGTGTAGGAGACGCCGCTTATGGGAGCTCTGCTACCTGGATAGAGAGAGAATCAATTTACCGTATTCCTTATCCTTGTTGTAGAGCGGAGCTGTTTCCAGGAGTTCTGTGTCCTGGAATTAGGCATTCGCTATATGTGGGTATTCTGTATACTGCGTGTAGCAGATGCAGCATTCGGGAGTTCTAGACCCTAAGTGTAGAGAGATGCAGTTTCCATTAGTTCTGTATGTTGAATGTAGAGAGAAGCTGTTTCCAAGTGTTCTGTAGTCTGAGAGTAGGCATACGCTGTATATGGGATTCCTGTAGCCTGAGTGTAGCCGACGCAGCTTATGGGAGATCTGTAACCTAGAATTAGAGAGACGCAGTTTACCGAAGTTCTGTATCAGAATGTAGGACAAGCTGTTTCCAAGAATTCTGTAGCCTATGTATTCGCTATACGCGGGTTTTCTGTATGCTGAATGTGGCAGATGCAGCTTATTGGAGTTCTGTATCGTGCTTGTAGTTCGACACAGTTTGCCAGAGTTCTGTTTTTGGGTGTAGAGAGAAACTGTTTCTAGGAGTTCTGTAGCCTGGCATAAGGCATACGCAGTAATTGGGATTTCTATATCCTGAGTGTAGGAGATGCCGCTTATGGCAGCTCCGCTACCTGGATATAGATAGAAGCAGTGTACCGGAGTTCTCTATCCTTTGTGTAGAAAGCAGCTGTTTACTGGAGTTCTGTAGCATGGAATGAGGCATTCGCTATATGCGGGTATTCTGTATACTGCGTGTAGCAGATTCAGCATTCGGGAGTTCTATACCCTAAGTGTAGAGAGATGCAGTTTCCATTAGTTCTGTATGTTGAATGTAGAGAGAAGCTGTTTCCAAGAGTTCTGTAGTCTGAGAGTAGGCATACGCTGTATATGGGATTCCTGTAGCCTGAGTGTAGCCGACGCAGCTTATGGGAGATCTGTAACCTAGAATTAGAGAGACGCAGTTTACCGAAGTTCTGTATCAGAATGTAGGGACAAGCTGTTTCCAAGAATTCTGTAGCCTATGGGCATGTATTCGCTATACGCGGGTTTTCTGTATGCTGAATGTGGCAGATGCAGCTTATTGGAGTTCTGTATCATGCTTGTAGTTCGACACAGTTTGCCAGAGTTCTGTTTTTGGGTGTAGAGAGAAACTGTTTCTAGGAGTTCTGTAGCCTGGCATAAGGCATACGCAGTAATTGGGATTTCTATATCCTGAGTGTAGGAGACGCCGCTTATGGCAGCTCCGCTACGTGGATGTAGATAGAAGCAGTTTACCGGAGTTCTCTATCCTTTGTGTAGAAAGCAGCTGTTTACTGGAGTTCTGTAGCATGGAATGAGGCATTCGCTATATGCAGGTTTTCTCTATGCTGAGTGTAGGAGACGGCGCTTATGGAAGCTCTGCTACCTGGATATAGAGAGAAGCGTTTTACCGGAGTTCCCTATCCTTGTTGTAGAGAGGAGCTGATTCCAGGAGTTCTATATCCTGGAATTAGGCATTCGCTGTATGTGGGTATTCTGTATGCTGAGTGTAGCACATGCAGCTTTCTGGAGTTCTGTCATCTAAGTGTAGAGAGATGCAGTTTCCAGGAGTTCTGTATGTTGAATGTAGAGAGAAGCTGTTTCCAAGAGTTCTGTAGTCTGAGAGTAGGCATACGCTCTATATGGGATTCTAGTAGCCTGAGTGTAGCCGATTCAGCTTATGGGAGTTCTGTAACCCTGAATTAGAAAGTTACATTTTAGCGAAGTTCTGTATCAGAGTGTAGGGAGAAGCTGTTTCCAAGAATTCTGCAGCGTATGAGCAGGTATTCGCTATATGCGGGTTTTCTGTATGCTGAGTGTAGCAGATGCAGCTTATGGAAGTTCTGTATCTTGAATGTAGTGAGACACAGTTTGCCAGAGTTCTGTATATGGGTGTAGAGAGAAACTGTTTCCAAGAGTTCTGTAGCCTGGCAAGAGGCATACGCAGTCATTGGGATTTCTGTATCCTGAGTGTGGGAGACGCCGCTTATGGGAGCTCCGCTACCTGGATATAGAGAGAAGCAGTTTACCAGAGTTCTCTATGCTTTGTGTAGAGAGCAGCTGTTTACTGGTGTTTTGTAGCCTGGAATGAGGCATTACATATATGCGGGTTTTCTGTATGATGAGTGTGGATGAGACACCACTTGTGGGAGCTCTGCTACCTGGATATAGATAGAAGCAGTTTACTGGAGTTCTCTATGCTTTGTGTAGAAAGCAGCTGTTTACTGGATTTCTGTAGCCTGGAATGAGGCATTCGCTATATGCGGGTTTTCTCTATGCTGAGTGTAGGAGACGCCGCTTATGGGAGCTCTGCTACCTGGATAGAGAGAGAATCAATTTACCGTATTCCTTATCCTTGTTGTAGAGCGGAGCTGTTTCCAGGAGTTCTGTGTCCTGGAATTAGGCATTCGCTATATGTGGGTATTCTGTATACTGCGTGTAGCAGATGCAGCATTCGGGAGTTCTAGACCCTAAGTGTAGAGAGATGCAGTTTCCAGTAGTTCTGTATGTTGAATGTAGAGAGAAGCTGTTTCCAAGTGTTCTGTAGTCTGAGAGTAGGCATACGCTGTATATGGGATTCCTGTAGCCTGAGTGTAGCCGACGCAGCTTATGGGAGATCTGTAACCTAGAATTAGAGAGACGCAGTTTACCGAAGTTCTGTATCAGAATGTAGGACAAGCTGTTTCCAAGAATTCTGTAGCCTATGTATTCGCTATACGCGGGTTTTCTGTATGCTGAATGTGGCAGATGCAGCTTATTGGAGTTCTGTATCGTGCTTGTAGTTCGACACAGTTTGCCAGAGTTCTGTTTTTGGGTGTAGAGAGAAACTGTTTCTAGGAGTTCTGTAGCCTGGCATAAGGCATACGCAGTAATTGGGATTTCTATATCCTGAGTGTAGGAGACGCCGCTTATGGCAGCTCCGCTACCTGGATATAGATAGAAGCAGTGTACCGGAGTTCTCTATCCTTTGTGTAGAAAGCAGCTGTTTACTGGAGTTCTGTAGCATGGAATGAGGCATTCGCTATATGCGGGTATTCTGTATACTGCGTGTAGCAGATGCAGCATTCGGGAGTTCTATACCCTAAGTGTAGAGAGATGCAGTTTCCAGTAGTTCTGTATGTTGAATGTAGAGAGAAGCTGTTTCCAAGAGTTCTGTAGTCTGAGAGTAGGCATACGCTGTATATGGGATTCCTGTAGCCTGAGTGTAGCCGACGCAGCTTATGGGAGATCTGTAACCTAGAATTAGAGAGACGCAGTTTACCGAAGTTCTGTATCAGAATGTAGGGACAAGCTGTTTCCAAGAATTCTGTAGCCTATGGGCATGTATTCGCTATACGCGGGTTTTCTGTATGCTGAATGTGGCAGATGCAGCTTATTGGAGTTCTGTAGCATGCTTGTAGTTCGACACAGTTTGCCAGAGTTCTGTTTTTGGGTGTAGAGAGAAACTGTTTCTAGGAGTTCTGTAGCCTGGCATAAGGCATACGCAGTAATTGGGATTTCTATATCCTGAGTGTAGGAGACGCCGCTTATGGCAGCTCCGCTACGTGGATGTAGATAGAAGCAGTTTACCGGAGTTCTCTATCCTTTGTGTAGAAAGCAGCTGTTTACTGGAGTTCTGTAGCATGGAATGAGGCATTCGCTATATGCAGGTTTTCTCTATGCTGAGTGTAGGAGACGGCGCTTATGGAAGCTCTGCTACCTGGATAGAGAGAGAAGCGTTTTACCGGAGTTCCCTATCCTTGTTGTAGAGAGGAGCTGATTCCAGGAGTTCTATATCCTGGAATTAGGCATTCGCTGTATGTGGGTATTCTGTATGCTGAGTGTAGCACATGCAGCTTTCTGGAGTTCTGTCATCTAAGTGTAGAGAGATGCAGTTTCCAGGAGTTCTGTATGTTGAATGTAGAGAGAAGCTGTTTCCAAGAGTTCTGTAGTCTGAGAGTAGGCATACGCTGTATATGGGATTCCAGTAGCCTGAGTGTAGCCGATTCAGCTTATGGGAGTTCTGTAACCCTGAATTAGAAAGTTACATTTTAGCGAAGTTCTGTATCAGAGTGTAGGGAGAAGCTGTTTCCAAGAATTCTGCAGCGTATGAGCAGGTATTCGCTATATGCGGGTTTTCTGTATGCTGAGTGTAGCAGATGCAGCTTATGGAAGTTCTGTATCTTGAATGTAGTGAGACACAGTTTGCCAGAGTTCTGTATATGGGTGTAGAGAGAAACTGTTTCCAAGAGTTCTGTAGCCTGGCAAGAGGCATACGCAGTCATTGGGATTTCTGTATCCTGAGTGTGGGAGACGCCGCTTATGGGAGCTCCGCTACCTGGATATAGAGAGAAGCAGTTTACCAGAGTTCTCTATGCTTTGTGTAGAGAGCAGCTGTTTACTGGTGTTTTGTAGCCTGGAATGAGGCATTACATATATGCGGGTTTTCTGTATGCTGAGTGTAGGAGACACCGCTTGTGGGAGCTCTGCTACCTGGATATAGATAGAAGCAGTTTACTGGAGTTCTCTATGCTTTGTGTAGAAAGCAGCTGTTTACTGGATTTCTGTAGCCTGGAATGAGGCATTCGCTATATGCGGGTTTTCTCTATGCTGAGTGTAGCAGATGCAGCTTTTGGGAATTCTATACCCTAAGTGTAGAGAGATGCAGTTTCCAGTAGTTCTGTATGTTGAATGTAGAGAGAAGCTGTTTCCAAGAGTTCTGTAGTCTGAGAGTAGGCATACGCTCTATATGGGATTCCAGTAGCCTGAGTGTAGCCGATTCAGCTTATGGGAGTTCTGTAACCCTGAATTAGAAAGTTACATTTTAGCGAAGTTCTGTATCAGAGTGTAGGGAGAAGCTGTTTCCAAGAATTCTGCAGCGTATGAGCAGGTATTCGCTATATGCGGGTTTTCTGTATGCTGAGTGTGGCAGACGCAGCTTACGGAAGTTCTGTATCTTGACTGTAGTGAGACACAGTTTGCCAGAGTTCTGTTTTTGGGTGTAGAGAGAAACTGTTTCTAGGAGTTCTGTAGCCTGGCATAAGGCATACGCAGTAATTGGGATTTCTATATCCTGAGTGTAGGAGACGCCGCTTATGGCAGCTCCGCTACCTGGATATAGATAGAAGCAGTGTACCGGAGTTCTCTATGCTTTGTGTAGAAAGCAGCTGTTTACTGGATTTCTGTAGCCTGGAATGAGGCATTCGCTATATGCGGGTTTTCTCTATGCTGAGTGTAGGTGACGGCGCTTCTGGGAGCTCTGCTACCTGGATAGAGAGAGAATCAGTTTACCGGAGTTCCTTATCCTTGTTGTAGAGCGGAGCTGTTTCCAGGAGTTCTGTGTCCTGGAATTAGGCATTCGCTATATGTGGGTATTCTGTATACTGCGTGTAGCAGATGCAGCATTCGGGAGTTCTATACCCTAAGTGTAGAGAGATGCAGTTTCCAGTAGTTCTGTATGTTGAATGTAGAGAGAAGCTGTTTCCAAGAGTTCTGTAGTCTGAGAGTAGGCATACGCTGTATATGGGATTCCTGTAGCCTGAGTGTAGCCGACGCAGCTTATGGGAGATCTGTAACCTAGAATTAGAGAGACGCAGTTTACCGAAGTTCTGTATCAGAATGTAGGACAAGCTGTTTCCAAGAATTCTGTAGCCTATGGGCATGTATTCGCTATACGCGGGTTTTCTGTATGCTGAATGTGGCAGATGCAGCTTATTGGAGTTCTGTATCGTGCTTGTAGTTCGACACAGTTTGCCAGAGTTCTGTTTTTGGGTGTAGAGAGAAACTGTTTCTAGGAGTTCTGTAGCCTGGCATAAGGCATACGCAGTAATTGGGATTTCTATATCCTGAGTGTAGGAGACGCCGCTTATGGCAGCTCCGCTACGTGGATGTAGATAGAAGCAGTGTACCGGAGTTCTCTATCCTTTGTGTAGAAAGCAGCTGTTTACTGGAGTTCTGTAGCATGGAATGAGGCATTCGCTATATGCAGGTTTTCTCTATGCTGAGTGTAGGAGACGGCGCTTATGGAAGCTGTGCTACCTGGATATAGAGAGAAGCGTTTTACCGGAGTTCCCTATCCTTGTTGTAGAGAGGAGCTGATTCCAGGAGTTCTATATCCTGGAATTAGGCATTCGCTGTATGTGGGTATTCTGTATGCTGAGTGTAGCACATGCAGCTTTCTGGAGTTCTGTCATCTAAGTGTAGAGAGATGCAGTTTCCAGTAGTTCTGTATGTTGAATGTAGAGAGAAGCTGTTTCCAAGAGTTCTGTAGTCTGAGAGTAGGCATACGCTGTATATGGGATTCCAGTAGCCTGAGTGTAGCCGATTCAGCTTATGGGAGTTCTGTAACCCTGAATTAGAAAGTTACATTTTAGCGAAGTTCTGTATCAGAGTGTAGGGAGAAGCTGTTTCCAAGAATTCTGCAGCGTATGAGCAGGTATTCGCTATATGCGGGTTTTCTGTATGCTGAGTGTAGCAGATGCAGCTTATGGAAGTTCTGTATCTTGAATGTAGTGAGACACAGTTTGCCAGAGTTCTGTATATGGGTGTAGAGAGAAACTGTTTCCAAGAGTTCTGTAGCCTGGCAAGAGGCATACGCAGTCATTGGGATTTCTGTATCCTGAGTGTGGGAGACGCCGCTTATGGGAGCTCCGCTACCTGGATATAGAGAGAAGCAGTTTACCAGAGTTCTCTATGCTTTGTGTAGAGAGCAGCTGTTTACTGGTGTTTTGTAGCCTGGAATGAGGCATTACATATATGCGGGTTTTCTGTATGCTGAGTGTAGGAGACACCGCTTGTGGGAGCTCTGCTACCTGGATATAGATAGAAGCAGTTTACTGGAGTTCTCTATGCTTTGTGTAGAAAGCAGCTGTTTACTGGATTTCTGTAGCCTGGAATGAGGCATTCGCTATATGCGGGTTTTCTCTATGCTGAGTGTAGGAGACGCCGCTTATGGGAGCTCTGCTACCTGGATAGAGAGAGAATCAATTTACCGGAATTCCTTATCCTTGTTGTAGAGCGGAGCTGTTTCCAGGAGTTCTGTGTCCTGGAATTAGGCATTCGCTATATGTGGGTATTCTGTATACTGCGTGTAGCAGATGCAGCATTCGTGAGTTCTATTCCCTAAGTGTAGAGAGATGCAGTTTCCAGTAGTTCTGTATGTTGAATGTAGAGAGAAGCTGTTTCCAAGAGTTCTGTAGTCTGAGAGTAGGCATACGCTGTATATGGGATTCCTGTAGCCTGAGTGTAGCCGACGCAGCTTATGGGAGATCTGTAACCTAGAATTAGAGAGACGCAGTTTACCGAAGTTCTGTATCAGAATGTAGGACAAGCTGTTTCCAAGAATTCTGTAGCCTATGTATTCGCTATACGCGGGTTTTCTGTATGCTGAATGTGGCAGATGCAGCTTATTGGAGTTCTGTATCGTGCTTGTAGTTCGACACAGTTTGCCAGAGTTCTGTTTTTGGGTGTAGAGAGAAACTGTTTCTAGGAGTTCTGTAGCCTGGCATAAGGCATACGCAGTAATTGGGATTTCTATATCCTGAGTGTAGGAGACGCCGCTTATGGCAGCTCCGCTACCTGGATATAGATAGAAGCAGTGTACCGGAGTTCTCTATCCTTTGTGTAGAAAGCAGCTGTTTACTGGAGTTCTGTAGCATGGAATGAGGCATTCGCTATATGCGGGTATTCTGTATACTGCGTGTAGCAGATGCAGCATTCGGGAGTTCTATACCCTAAGTGTAGAGAGATGCAGTTTCCAGTAGTTCTGTATGTTGAATGTAGAGAGAAGCTGTTTCCAAGAGTTCTGTAGTCTGAGAGTAGGCATACGCTGTATATGGGATTCCTGTAGCCTGAGTGTAGCCGACGCAGCTTATGGGAGATCTGTAACCCTGAATTAGAAAGTTACATTTTAGCGAAGTTCTGTATCAGAGTGTAGGGAGAAGCTGTTTCCAAGAATTCTGCAGCGTATGAGCAGGTATTCGCTATATGCGGGTTTTCTGTATGCTGAGTGTAGCAGATGCAGCTTATGGAAGTTCTGTATCTTGAATGTAGTGAGACACAGTTTGCCAGAGTTCTGTATATGGGTGTAGAGAGAAACTGTTTCCAAGAGTTCTGTAGCCTGGCAAGAGGCATACGCAGTCATTGGGATTTCTGTATCCTGAGTGTGGGAGACGCCGCTTATGGGAGCTCCGCTACCTGGATATAGAGAGAAGCAGTTTACCAGAGTTCTCTATGCTTTGTGTAGAGAGCAGCTGTTTACTGGTGTTTTGTAGCCTGGAATGAGGCATTACATATATGCGGGTTTTCTGTATGCTGAGTGTAGGAGACGCCGCTTGTGGGAGCTCTGCTACCTGGATATAGATAGAAGCAGTTTACTGGAGTTCTCTATGCTTTGTGTAGAAAGCAGCTGTTTACTGGATTTCTGTAGCCTGGAATGAGGCATTCGCTATATGCGGGTTTTCTCTATGCTGAGTGTAGGAGACGCCGCTTATGGGAGCTCTGCTACCTGGATAGAGAGAGAATCAATTTACCGGAATTCCTTATCCTTGTTGTAGAGCGGAGCTGTTTCCAGGAGTTCTGTGTCCTGGAATTAGGCATTCGCTATATGTGGGTATTCTGTATACTGCGTGTAGCAGATGCAGCATTCGGGAGTTCTATACCCTAAGTGTAGAGAGATGCAGTTTCCAGTAGTTCTGTATGTTGAATGTAGAGAGAAGCTGTTTCCAAGAGTTCTGTAGTCTGAGAGTAGGCATACGCTGTATATGGGATTCCTGTAGCCTGAGTGTAGCCGACGCAGCTTATGGGAGATCTGTAACCTAGAATTAGAGAGACGCAGTTTACCGAAGTTCTGTATCAGAATGTAGGACAAGCTGTTTCCAAGAATTCTGTAGCCTATGTATTCGCTATACGCGGGTTTTCTGTATGCTGAATGTGGCAGATGCAGCTTATTGGAGTTCTGTATCGTGCTTGTAGTTCGACACAGTTTGCCAGAGTTCTGTTTTTGGGTGTAGAGAGAAACTGTTTCTAGGAGTTCTGTAGCCTGGCATAAGGCATACGCAGTAATTGGGATTTCTATATCCTGAGTGTAGGAGACGCCGCTTATGGCAGCTCCGCTACCTGGATATAGATAGAAGCAGTGTACCGGAGTTCTCTATCCTTTGTGTAGAAAGCAGCTGTTTACTGGAGTTCTGTAGCATGGAATGAGGCATTCGCTATATGCGGGTATTCTGTATACTGCGTGTAGCAGATGCAGCATTCGGGAGTTCTATACCCTAAGTGTAGAGAGATGCAGTTTCCAGTAGTTCTGTATGTTGAATGTAGAGAGAAGCTGTTTCCAAGAGTTCTGTAGTCTGAGAGTAGGCATACGCTGTATATGGGATTCCTGTAGCCTGAGTGTAGCCGACGCAGCTTATGGGAGATCTGTAACCTAGAATTAGAGAGACGCAGTTTACCGAAGTTCTGTATCAGAATGTAGGGACAAGCTGTTTCCAAGAATTCTGTAGCCTATGGGCATGTATTCGCTATACGCGGGTTTTCTGTATGCTGAATGTGGCAGATGCAGCTTATTGGAGTTCTGTATCATGCTTGTAGTTCGACACAGTTTGCCAGAGTTCTGTTTTTGGGTGTAGAGAGAAACTGTTTCTAGGAGTTCTGTAGCCTGGCATAAGGCATACGCAGTAATTGGGATTTCTATATCCTGAGTGTAGGAGACGCCGCTTATGGCAGCTCCGCTACGTGGATGTAGATAGAAGCAGTTTACTGGAGTTCTCTATCCTTTGTGTAGAAAGCAGCTGTTTACTGGAGTTCTGTAGCATGGAATGAGGCATTCGCTATATGCAGGTTTTCTCTATGCTGAGTGTAGGAGACGGCGCTTATGGAAGCTCTGCTACCTGGATATAGAGAGAAGCGTTTTACCGGAGTTCCCTATCCTTGTTGTAGAGAGGAGCTGATTCCAGGAGTTCTATATCCTGGAATTAGGCATTCGCTGTATGTGGGTATTCTGTATGCTGAGTGTAGCACATGCAGCTTTCTGGAGTTCTGTCATCTAAGTGTAGAGAGATGCAGTTTCCAGGAGTTCTGTATGTTGAATGTAGAGAGAAGCTGTTTCCAAGAGTTCTGTAGTCTGAGAGTAGGCATACGCTGTATATGGGATTCCAGTAGCCTGAGTGTAGCCGATTCAGCTTATGGGAGTTCTGTAACCCTGAATTAGAAAGTTACATTTTAGCGAAGTTCTGTATCAGAGTGTAGGGAGAAGCTGTTTCCAAGAATTCTGCAGCGTATGAGCAGGTATTCGCTATATGCGGGTTTTCTGTATGCTGAGTGTAGCAGATGCAGCTTATGGAAGTTCTGTATCTTGAATGTAGTGAGACACAGTTTGCCAGAGTTCTGTATATGGGTGTAGAGAGAAACTGTTTCCAAGAGTTCTGTAGCCTGGCAAGAGGCATACGCAGTCATTGGGATTTCTGTATCCTGAGTGTGGGAGACGCCGCTTATGGGAGCTCCGCTACCTGGATATAGAGAGAAGCAGTTTACCAGAGTTCTCTATGCTTTGTGTAGAGAGCAGCTGTTTACTGGTGTTTTGTAGCCTGGAATGAGGCATTACATATATGCGGGTTTTCTGTATGCTGAGTGTAGGAGACACCGCTTGTGGGAGCTCTGCTACCTGGATATAGATAGAAGCAGTTTACTGGAGTTCTCTATGCTTTGTGTAGAAAGCAGCTGTTTACTGGATTTCTGTAGCCTGGAATGAGGCATTCGCTATATGCGGGTTTTCTCTATGCTGAGTGTAGGAGACGCCGCTTCTGGGAGCTCTGCTACCTGGATAGAGAGAGAATCAATTTACCAGAATTCCTTATCCTTGTTGTAGAGCGGAGCTGTTTCCAGGAGTTCTGTGTCCTGGAATTAGGCATTCGCTATATGTGGGTATTCTGTATACTGCGTGTAGCAGATGCAGCATTCGGGAGTTCTAGACCCTAAGTGTAGAGAGATGCAGTTTCCAGTAGTTCTGTATGTTGAATGTAGAGAGAAGCTGTTTCCAAGAGTTCTGTAGTCTGAGAGTAGGCATACGCTGTATATGGGATTCCTGTAGCCTGAGTGTAGCCGACGCAGCTTATGGGAGATCTGTAACCTAGAATTAGAGAGACGCAGTTTACCGAAGTTCTGTATCAGAATGTAGGACAAGCTGTTTCCAAGAATTCTGTAGCCTATGTATTCGCTATACGCGGGTTTTCTGTATGCTGAATGTGGCAGATGCAGCTTATTGGAGTTCTGTATCGTGCTTGTAGTTCGACACAGTTTGCCAGAGTTCTGTTTTTGGGTGTAGAGAGAAACTGTTTCTAGGAGTTCTGTAGCCTGGCATAAGGCATACGCAGTAATTGGGATTTCTATATCCTGAGTGTAGGAGACGCCGCTTATGGCAGCTCCGCTACCTGGATATAGATAGAAGCAGTGTACCGGAGTTCTCTATCCTTTGTGTAGAAAGCAGCTGTTTACTGGAGTTCTGTAGCATGGAATGAGGCATTCGCTATATGCGGGTATTCTGTATACTGCGTGTAGCAGATGCAGCATTCGGGAGTTCTATACCCTAAGTGTAGAGAGATGCAGTTTCCAGTAGTTCTGTATGTTGAATGTAGAGAGAAGCTGTTTCCAAGAGTTCTGTAGTCTGAGAGTAGGCATACGCTGTATATGGGATTCCTGTAGCCTGAGTGTAGCCGACGCAGCTTATGGGAGATCTGTAACCTAGAATTAGAGAGACGCAGTTTACCGAAGTTCTGTATCAGAATGTAGGGACAAGCTGTTTCCAAGAATTCTGTAGCCTATGGGCATGTATTCGCTATACGCGGGTTTTCTGTATGCTGAATGTGGCAGATGCAGCTTATTGGAGTTCTGTATCATGCTTGTAGTTCGACACAGTTTGCCAGAGTTCTGTTTTTGGGTGTAGAGAGAAACTGTTTCTAGGAGTTCTGTAGCCTGGCATAAGGCATACGCAGTAATTGGGATTTCTATATCCTGAGTGTAGGAGACGCCGCTTATGGCAGCTCCGCTACGTGGATGTAGATAGAAGCAGTTTACTGGAGTTCTCTATCCTTTGTGTAGAAAGCAGCTGTTTACTGGAGTTCTGTAGCATGGAATGAGGCATTCGCTATATGCAGGTTTTCTCTATGCTGAGTGTAGGAGACGGCGCTTATGGAAGCTCTGCTACCTGGATATAGAGAGAAGCGTTTTACCGGAGTTCCCTATCCTTGTTGTAGAGAGGAGCTGATTCCAGGAGTTCTATATCCTGGAATTAGGCATTCGCTGTATGTGGGTATTCTGTATGCTGAGTGTAGCACATGCAGCTTTCTGGAGTTCTGTCATCTAAGTGTAGAGAGATGCAGTTTCCAGGAGTTCTGTATGTTGAATGTAGAGAGAAGCTGTTTCCAAGAGTTCTGTAGTCTGAGAGTAGGCATACGCTGTATATGGGATTCCAGTAGCCTGAGTGTAGCCGATTCAGCTTATGGGAGTTCTGTAACCCTGAATTAGAAAGTTACATTTTAGCGAAGTTCTGTATCAGAGTGTAGGGAGAAGCTGTTTCCAAGAATTCTGCAGCGTATGAGCAGGTATTCGCTATATGCGGGTTTTCTGTATGCTGAGTGTAGCAGATGCAGCTTATGGAAGTTCTGTATCTTGAATGTAGTGAGACACAGTTTGCCAGAGTTCTGTATATGGGTGTAGAGAGAAACTGTTTCCAAGAGTTCTGTAGCCTGGCAAGAGGCATACGCAGTCATTGGGATTTCTGTATCCTGAGTGTGGGAGACGCCGCTTATGGGAGCTCCGCTACCTGGATATAGAGAGAAGCAGTTTACCAGAGTTCTCTATGCTTTGTGTAGAGAGCAGCTGTTTACTGGTGTTTTGTCGCCTGGAATGAGGCATTACATATATGTGGGTTTTCTGTATGCTGAGTGTAGGAGACACCGCTTGTGGGAGCTCTGCTACCTGGATATAGATAGAAGCAGTTTACTGGAGTTCTCTATGCTTTGTGTAGAAAGCAGCTGTTTACTGGATTTCTGTAGCCTGGAATGAGGCATTCGCTATATGCGGGTTTTCTCTATGCTGAGTGTAGGAGACGCCGCTTCTGGGAGCTCTGCTACCTGGATAGAGAGAGAATCAATTTACCAGAATTCCTTATCCTTGTTGTAGAGCGGAGCTGTTTCCAGGAGTTCTGTGTCCTGGAATTAGGCATTCGCTATATGTGGGTATTCTGTATACTGCGTGTAGCAGATGCAGCATTCGGGAGTTCTAGACCCTAAGTGTAGAGAGATGCAGTTTCCAGTAGTTCTGTATGTTGAATGTAGAGAGAAGCTGTTTCCAAGAGTTCTGTAGTCTGAGAGTAGGCATACGCTGTATATGGGATTCCTGTAGCCTGAGTGTAGCCGACGCAGCTTATGGGAGATCTGTAACCTAGAATTAGAGAGACGCAGTTTACCGAAGTTCTGTATCAGAATGTAGGACAAGCTGTTTCCAAGAATTCTGTAGCCTATGTATTCGCTATACGCGGGTTTTCTGTATGCTGAATGTGGCAGATGCAGCTTATTGGAGTTCTGTATCGTGCTTGTAGTTCGACACAGTTTGCCAGAGTTCTGTTTTTGGGTGTAGAGAGAAACTGTTTCTAGGAGTTCTGTAGCCTGGCATAAGGCATACGCAGTAATTGGGATTTCTATATCCTGAGTGTAGGAGACGCCGCTTATGGCAGCTCCGCTACCTGGATATAGATAGAAGCAGTGTACCGGAGTTCTCTATCCTTTGTGTAGAAAGCAGCTGTTTACTGGAGTTCTGTAGCATGGAATGAGGCATTTGCTATATGCGGGTATTCTGTATACTGCGTGTAGCAGATGCAGCATTCGGGAATTCTATACCCTAAGTGTAGAGAGATGCAGTTTCCAGTAGTTCTGTATGTTGAATGTAGAGAGAAGCTGTTTCCAAGAGTTCTGTAGTCTGAGAGTAGGCATACGCTGTATATGGGATTCCTGTAGCCTGAGTGTAGCCGACGCAGCTTATGGGAGATCTGTAACCTAGAATTAGAGAGACGCAGTTTACCGAAGTTCTGTATCAGAATGTAGGGACAAGCTGTTTCCAAGAATTCTGTAGCCTATGGGCATGTATTCGCTATACGCGGGTTTTCTGTATGCTGAATGTGGCAGATGCAGCTTATTGGAGTTCTGTATCATGCTTGTCGTTCGACACAGTTTGCCAGAGTTCTGTTTTTGGGTGTAGAGAGAAACTGTTTCTAGGAGTTCTGTAGCCTGGCATAAGGCATACGCAGTAATTGGGATTTCTATATCCTGAGTGTAGGAGACGCCGCTTATGGCAGCTCCGCTACCTGGATGTAGATAGAAGCAGTTTACCGGAGTTCTCTATCCTTTGTGTAGAAAGCAGCTGTTTACTGGAGTTCTGTAGCATGGAATGAGGCATTCGCTATATGCAGGTTTTCTCTATGCTGAGTGTAGGAGACGGCGCTTATGGAAGCTCTGCTACCTGGATATAGAGAGAAGCGTTTTACCGGAGTTCCCTATCCTTGTTGTAGAGAGGAGCTGATTCCAGGAGTTCTATATCCTGGAATTAGGCATTCGCTGTATGTGGGTATTCTGTATGCTGAGTGTAGCACATGCAGCTTTCTGGAGTTCTGTCATCTAAGTGTAGAGAGATGCAGTTTCCAGGAGTTCTGTATGTTGAATGTAGAGAGAAGCTGTTTCCAAGAGTTCTGTAGTCTGAGAGTAGGCATACGCTGTATATGGGATTCCAGTAGCCTGAGTGTAGCCGATTCAGCTTATGGGAGTTCTGTAACCCTGAATTAGAAAGTTACATTTTAGCGAAGTTCTGTATCAGAGTGTAGGGAGAAGCTGTTTCCAAGAATTCTGCAGCGTATGAGCAGGTATTCGCTATATGCGGGTTTTCTGTATGCTGAGTGTAGCAGATGCAGCTTATGGAAGTTCTGTATCTTGAATGTAGTGAGACACAGTTTGCCAGAGTTCTGTATATGGGTGTAGAGAGAAACTGTTTCCAAGAGTTCTGTAGCCTGGCAAGAGGCATACGCAGTCATTGGGATTTCTGTATCCTGAGTGTGGGAGACGCCGCTTATGGGAGCTCCGCTACCTGGATATAGAGAGAAGCAGTTTACCAGAGTTCTCTATGCTTTGTGTAGAGAGCAGCTGTTTACTGGTGTTTTGTAGCCTGGAATGAGGCATTACATATATGCGGGTTTTCTGTATGCTGAGTGTAGGAGACACCGCTTGTGGGAGCTCTGCTACCTGGATATAGATAGAAGCAGTTTACTGGAGTTCTCTATGCTTTGTGTAGAAAGCAGCTGTTTACTGGATTTCTGTAGCCTGGAATGAGGCATTCGCTATATGCGGGTTTTCTCTATGCTGAGTGTAGGAGACGCCGCTTATGGGAGCTCTGCTACCTGGATAGAGAGAGAATCAATTTACCGGAATTCCTTATCCTTGTTGTAGAGCGGAGCTGTTTCCAGGAGTTCTGTGTCCTGGAATTAGGCATTCGCTATATGTGGGTATTCTGTATACTGCGTGTAGCAGATGCAGCATTCGGGAGTTCTAGACCCTAAGTGTAGAGAGATGCAGTTTCCAGTAGTTCTGTATGTTGAATGTAGAGAGAAGCTGTTTCCAAGAGTTCTGTAGTCTGAGAGTAGGCATACGCTGTATATGGGATTCCTGTAGCCTGAGTGTAGCCGACGCAGCTTATGGGAGATCTGTAACCTAGAATTAGAGAGACGCAGTTTACCGAAGTTCTGTATCAGAATGTAGGACAAGCTGTTTCCAAGAATTCTGTAGCCTACGTATTCGCTATACGCGGGTTTTCTGTATGCTGAATGTGGCAGATGCAGCTTATTGGAGTTCTGTATCGTGCTTGTAGTTTGACACAGTTTGCCAGAGTTCTGTTTTTGGGTGTAGAGAGAAACTGTTTCTAGGAGTTCTGTAGCCTGGCATAAGGCATACGCAGTAATTGGGATTTCTATATCCTGAGAGTAGGAGACGCCGCTTATGGCAGCTCCGCTACCTGGATATAGATAGAAGCAGTGTACCGGAGTTCTCTATCTATTGTGTAGAAAGCAGCTGTTTACTGGAGTTCTGTAGCATGGAATGAGGCATTCGCTATATGCGGGTATTCTGTATACTGCGTGTAGCAGATGCAGCATTCGGGAGTTCTATACCCTAAGTGTAGAGAGATGCAGTTTCCAGTAGTTCTGTATGTTGAATGTAGAGAGAAGCTGTTTCCAAGACTTCTGTAGTCTGAGAGTAGGCATACGCTGTATATGGGATTCCTGTAGCCTGAGTGTAGCCGACGCAGCTTATGGGAGATCTGTAACCTAGAATTAGAGAGACGCAGTTTACCGAAGTTCTGTATCAGAATGTAGGGACAAGCTGTTTCCAAGAATTCTGTAGCCTATGGGCATGTATTCGCTATACGCGGGTTTTCTGTATGCTGAATGTGGCAGATGCAGCTTATTGGAGTTCTGTATCGTGCTTGTAGTTCGACACAGTTTGCCAGAGTTCTGTTTTTGGGTGTAGAGAGAAACTGTTTCTAGGAGTTCTGTAGCCTGGCATAAGGCATACGCAGTAATTGGGATTTCTATATCCTGAGTGTAGGAGACGCCGCTTATGGCAGCTCCGCTACGTGGATGTAGATAGAAGCAGTTTAGCGGAGTTCTCTATCCTTTGTGTAGAAAGCAGCTGTTTACTGGAGTTCTGTAGCATGGAATGAGGCATTCGCTATATGCAGGTTTTCTCTATGCTGAGTGTAGGAGACGGCGCTTATGGAAGCTCTGCTACCTGGATATAGAGAGAAGCGTTTTACCGGAGTTCCCTATCCTTGTTGTAGAGAGGAGCTGATTCCAGGAGTTCTATATCCTGGAATTAGGCATTCGCTGTATGTGGGTATTCTGTATGCTGAGTGTAGCACATGCAGCTTTCTGGAGTTCTGTCATCTAAGTGTAGAGAGATGCAGTTTCCAGGAGTTCTGTATGTTGAATGTAGAGAGAAGCTGTTTCCAAGAGTTCTGTAGTCTGAGAGTAGGCATACGCTGTATATGGGATTCCAGTAGCCTGAGTGTAGCCGATTCAGCTTATGGGAGTTCTGTAACCCTGAATTAGAAAGTTACATTTTAGCGAAGTTCTGTATCAGAGTGTAGGGAGAAGCTGTTTCCAAGAATTCTGCAGCGTATGAGCAGGTATTCGCTATATGCGGGTTTTCTGTATGCTGAGTGTAGCAGATGCAGCTTATGGAAGTTCTGTATCTTGAATGTAGTGAGACACAGTTTGCCAGAGTTCTGTATATGGGTGTAGAGAGAAACTGTTTCCAAGAGTTCTGTAGCCTGGCAAGAGGCATACGCAGTCATTGGGATTTCTGTATCCTGAGTGTGGGAGACGCCGCTTGTGGGAGCTCCGCTACCTGGATATAGAGAGAAGCAGTTTACCAGAGTTCTCTATGCTTTGTGTAGAGAGCAGCTGTTTACTGGTGTTTTGTAGCCTGGAATGAGGCATTACATATATGCGGGTTTTCTGTATGCTGAGTGTAGGAGACACCGCTTGTGGGAGCTCTGCTATCTGGATATAGATAGAAGCAGTTTACTGGAGTTCTCTATGCTTTGTGTAGAAAGCAGCTGTTTACTGGATTTCTGTAGCCTGGAATGAGGCATTCGCTATATGCGGGTTTTCTCTATGCTGAGTGTAGGAGACGCCGCTTATGGGAGCTCTGCTACCTGGATAGAGAGAGAATCAATTTACCAGAATTCCTTATCCTTGTTGTAGAGCGGAGCTGTTTCCAGGAGTTCTGTGTCCTGGAATTAGGCATTCGCTATATGTGGGTATTCTGTATACTGCGTGTAGCAGATGCAGCATTCGGGAGTTCTAGACCCTAAGTGTAGAGAGATGCAGTTTCCAGTAGTTCTGTATGTTGAATGTAGAGAGAAGCTGTTTCCAAGAGTTCTGTAGTCTGAGAGTAGGCATACGCTGTATATGGGATTCCTGTAGCCTGAGTGTAGCCGACGCAGCTTATGGGAGATCTGTAACCTAGAATTAGAGAGACGCAGTTTACCGAAGTTCTGTATCAGAATGTAGGACAAGCTGTTTCCAAGAATTCTGTAGCCTACGTATTCGCTATACGCGGGTTTTCTGTATGCTGAATGTGGCAGATGCAGCTTATTGGAGTTCTGTATCATGCTTGTAGTTCGACACAGTTTGCCAGAGTTCTGTTTTTGGGTGTAGAGAGAAACTGTTTCTAGGAGTTCTGTAGCCTGGCATAAGGCATACGCAGTAATTGGGATTTCTATATCCTGAGTGTAGGAGACGCCGCTTATGGCAGCTCCGCTACCTGGATATAGATAGAAGCAGTGTACCGGAGTTCTCTATCCTTTGTGTAGAAAGCAGCTGTTTACTGGAGTTCTGTAGCATGGAATGAGGCATTCGCTATATGCGGGTATTCTGTATACTGCGTGTAGCAGATGCAGCATTCGGGAGTTCTATACCCTAAGTGTAGAGAGATGCAGTTTCCAGTAGTTCTGTATGTTGAATGTAGAGAGAAGCTGTTTCCAAGAGTTCTGTAGTCTGAGAGTAGGCATACGCTGTATATGGGATTCCTGTAGCCTGAGTGTAGCCGACGCAGCTTATGGGAGATCTGTAACCCTGAATTAGAAAGTTACATTTTAGCGAAGTTCTGTATCAGAGTGTAGGGAGAAGCTGTTTCCAAGAATTCTGCAGCGTATGAGCAGGTATTCGCTATATGCGGGTTTTCTGTATGCTGAGTGTAGCAGATGCAGCTTATGGAAGTTCTGTATCTTGAATGTAGTGAGACACAGTTTGCCAGAGTTCTGTATATGGGTGTAGAGAGAAACTGTTTCCAAGAGTTCTGTAGCCTGGCAAGAGGCATAGGCAGTCATTGGGATTTCTGTATCCTGAGTGTGGGAGACGCCGCTTATGGGAGCTCCGCTACCTGGATATAGAGAGAAGCAGTTTACCAGAGTTCTCTATGCTTTGTGTAGAGAGCAGCTGTTTACTGGTGTTTTGTAGCCTGGAATGAGGCATTACATATATGCGGGTTTTCTGTATGCTGAGTGTAGGAGACGCCGCTTGTGGGAGCTCTGCTACCTGGATATAGATAGAAGCAGTTTACTGGAGTTCTCTATGCTTTGTGTAGAAAGCAGCTGTTTACTGGATTTCTGTAGCCTGGAATGAGGCATTCGCTATATGCGGGTTTTCTCTATGCTGAGTGTAGGAGACGCCGCTTATGGGAGCTCTGCTACCTGGATAGAGAGAGAATCAATTTACCGGAATTCCTTATCCTTGTTGTAGAGCGGAGCTGTTTCCAGGAGTTCTGTGTCCTGGAATTAGGCATTCGCTATATGTGGGTTTTCTGTATACTGCGTGTAGCAGATGCAGCATTCGGGAGTTCTATACCCTAAGTGTAGAGAGATGCAGTTTCCATTAGTTCTGTATGTTGAATGTAGAGAGAAGCTGTTTCCAAGTGTTCTGTAGTCTGAGAGTAGGCATACGCTGTATATGGGATTCCTGTAGCCTGAGTGTAGCCGACGCAGCTTATGGGAGATCTGTAACCTAGAATTAGAGAGACGCAGTTTACCGAAGTTCTGTATCAGAATGTAGGACAAGCTGTTTCCAAGAATTCTGTAGCCTATGGGCATGTATTCGCTATACGTGGGTTTTCTGTATGCTGAATGTGGCAGATGCAGCTTATTGGAGTTCTGTATCGTGCTTGTAGTTCGACACAGTTTGCCAGAGTTCTGTTTTTGGGTGTAGAGAGAAACTGTTTCTAGGAGTTCTGTAGCCTGGCATAAGGCATACGCAGTAATTAGGATTTCTATATCCTGAGTGTAGGAGACGCCGCTTATGGCAGCTCCGCTACCTGGATATAGATAGAAGCAATGTACCGGAGTTCTCTATCCTTTGTGTAGAAAGCAGCTGTTTACTGGAGTTCTGTAGCATGGAATGAGGCATTCGCTATATGCGGGTTTTCTCTATGCTGAGTGTAGCACATGCAGCTTTTGGGAATTCTATACCCTAAGTGTAGAGAGATGCAGTTTCCAGTAGTTCTGTATGTTGAATGTAGAGAGAAGCTGTTTCCAAGAGTTCTGTAGCCTGAGAGTAGGCATACGCTCTATATGGGATTCCAGTAGACTGAGTGTAGCCGATTCAGCTTATGGGAGTTCTGTAACCCTGAATTAGAAAGTTACATTTTAGCGAAGTTCTGTATCAGAGTGTAGGGAGAAGCTGTTTCCAAGAATTCTGCAGCGTATGAGCAGGTATTCGCTATATGCGGGTTTTCTGTATGCTGAGTGTGGCAGACGCAGCTTATGGAAGTTCTGTATCTTGAATGTAGTGAGACACAGTTTGCCAGAGTTCTGTATATGGGTGTAGAGAGAAACTGTTTCCAAGAGTTCTGTAGCCTGGCAAGAGGCATACGCAGTCATTGGGATTTCTGTATCCTGAGTGTGGGAGACGCCGCTTATGGGAGCTCCGCTACCTGGATATAGAGAGAAGCAGTTTACCAGAGTTCTCTATGCTTTGTGTAGAGAGCAGCTGTTTACTGGTGTTTTGTAGCCTGGAATGAGGCATTACATATATGCGGGTTTTCTGTATGCTGAGTGTAGGAGACGCCGCTTGTGGGAGCTCTGCTACCTGGATATAGATAGAAGCAGTTTACTGGAGTTCTCTATGCTTTGTGTAGAAAGCAGCTGTTTACTGGATTTCTGTAGCCTGGAATGAGGCATTCGCTATATGCGGGTTTTCTCTATGCTGAGTGTAGGTGACGGCGCTTCTGGGAGCTCTGCTACCTGGATAGAGAGAGAATCAGTTTACCGGAGTTCCTTATCCTTGTTGTAGAGCGGAGCTGTTTCCAGGAGTTCTGTGTCCTGGAATTAGGCATTCACTATATGTGGGTATTCTGTATACTGCGTGTAGCAGATGCAGCATTCGGGAGTTCTATACCCTAAGTGTAGAGAGATGCAGTTTCCAGTAGTTCTGTATGTTGAATGTAGAGAGAAGCTGTTTCCAAGAGTTCTGTAGTCTGAGAGTAGGCATACGCTGTATATGGGATTCCTGTAGCCTGAGTGTAGCCGACGCAGCTTATGGGAGATCTGTAACCTAGAATTAGAGAGACGCAGTTTACCGAAGTTCTGTATCAGAATGTAGGGACAAGCTGTTTCCAAGAATTCTGTAGCCTATGGGCATGTATTCGCTATACGCGGGTTTTCTGTATGCTGAATGTGGCAGATGCAGCTTATTGGAGTACTGTATCATGCTTGTAGTTCGACACAGTTTGCCAGAGTTCTGTTTTTGGGTGTAGAGAGAAACTGTTTCTAGGAGTTCTGTAGCCTGGCATAAGGCATACGCAGTAATTGGGATTTCTATATCCTGAGTGTAGGAGACGCCGCTTATGGCAGCTCCGCTACATGGATGTAGATAGAAGCAGTTTACCGGAGTTCTCTATCTATTGTGTAGAAAGCAGCTGTTTACTGGAGTTCTGTAGCATGGAATGAGGCATTCGCTATATGCAGGTTTTCTCTATGCTGAGTGTAGGAGACGGCGCTTATGGAAGCTCTGCTACCTGGATATAGAGAGAAGCGTTTTACCGGAGTTCCCTATCCTTGTTGTAGAGAGGAGCTGATTCCAGGAGTTCTATATCCTGGAATTAGGCATTCGCTGTATGTGGGTATTCTGTATGCTGAGTGTAGCACATGCAGCTTTCTGGAGTTCTGTCATCTAAGTGTAGAGAGATGCAGTTTCCAGGAGTTCTGTATGTTGAATGTAGAGAGAAGCTGTTTCCAAGAGTTCTGTAGTCTGAGAGTAGGCATACGCTGTATATGGGATTCCAGTAGCCTGAGTGTAGCCGATTCAGCTTATGGGAGTTCTGTAACCCTGAATTAGAAAGTTACATTTTAGCGAAGTTCTGTATCAGAGTGTAGGGAGAAGCTGTTTCCAAGAATTCTGCAGCGTATGAGCAGGTATTCGCTATATGCGGGTTTTCTGTATGCTGAGTGTAGCAGATGCAGCTTATGGAAGTTCTGTATCTTGAATGTAGTGAGACACAGTTTGCCAGAGTTCTGTATATGGGTGTAGAGAGAAACTGTTTCCAAGAGTTCTGTAGCCTGGCAAGAGGCATACGCAGTCATTGGGATTTCTGTATCCTGAGTGTGGGAGACGCCGCTTATGGGAGCTCCGCTACCTGGATATAGAGAGAAGCAGTTTACCAGAGTTCTCTATGCTTTGTGTAGAGAGCAGCTGTTTACTGGTGTTTTGTAGCCTGGAATGAGGCATTACATATATGCGGGTTTTCTGTATGCTGAGTGTAGGAGACGCCGCTTGTGGGAGCTCTGCTACCTGGATATAGATAGAAGCAGTTTACTGGAGTTCTCTATGCTTTGTGTAGAAAGCAGCTGTTTACTGGATTTCTGTAGCCTGGAATGAGGCATTCGCTATATGCGGGTTTTCTCTATGCTGAGTGTAGGAGACGCCGCTTATGGGAGCTCTGCTACCTGGATAGAGAGAGAATCAATTTACCGGAATTCCTTATCCTTGTTGTAGAGCGGAGCTGTTTCCAGGAGTTCTGTGTCCTGGAATTAGGCATTCGCTATATGTGGGTTTTCTGTATACTGCGTGTAGCAGATGCAGCATTCGGGAGTTCTATACCCTAAGTGTAGAGAGATGCAGTTTCCATTAGTTCTGTATGTTGAATGTAGAGAGAAGCTGTTTCCAAGTGTTCTGTAGTCTGAGAGTAGGCATACGCTGTATATGGGATTCCTGTAGCCTGAGTGTAGCCGACGCAGCTTATGGGAGATCTGTAACCTAGAATTAGAGAGACGCAGTTTACCGAAGTTCTGTATCAGAATGTAGGACAAGCTGTTTCCAAGAATTCTGTAGCCTATGGGCATGTATTCGCTATACGCGGGTTTTCTGTATGCTGAATGTGGCAGATGCAGCTTATTGGAGTTCTGTATCGTGCTTGTAGTTCGACACAGTTTGCCAGAGTTCTGTTTTTGGGTGTAGAGAGAAACTGTTTCTAGGAGTTCTGTAGCCTGGCATAAGGCATACGCAGTAATTGGGATTTCTATATCCTGAGTGTAGGAGACGCCGCTTATGGCAGCTCCGCTACCTGGATATAGATAGAAGCAGTGTACCGGAGTTCTCTATCCTTTGTGTAGAAAGCAGCTGTTTACTGGAGTTCTGTAGCATGGAATGAGGCATTCGCTATATGCGGGTATTCTGTATACTGCGTGTAGCAGATGCAGCATTCGGGAGTTCTATACCCTAAGTGTAGAGAGATGCAGTTTCCAGTAGTTCTGTATGTTGAATGTAGAGAGAAGCTGTTTCCAAGTGTTCTGTAGTCTGAGAGTAGGCATACGCTGTATATGGGATTCCTGTAGCCTGAGTGTAGCCGACGCAGCTTATGGGAGATCTGTAACCTAGAATTAGAGAGACGCAGTTTACCGAAGTTCTGTATCAGAATGTAGGACAAGCTGTTTCCAAGAATTCTGTAGCCTATGGGCATGTATTCGCTATACGCGGGTTTTCTGTATGCTGAATGTGGCAGATGCAGCTTATTGGAGTTCTGTATCGTGCTTGTAGTTTGACACAGTTTGCCAGAGTTCTGTTTTTGGGTGTAGAGAGAAACTGTTTCTAGGAGTTCTGTAGCCTGGCATAAGGCATACGCAGTAATTGGGATTTCTATATCCTGAGTGTAGGAGACGCCGCTTATGGCAGCTCCGCTACCTGGATATAGATAGAAGCAGTGTACCGGAGTTCTCTATCCTTTGTGTAGAAAGCAGCTGTTTACTGGAGTTCTGTAGCATGGAATGAGGCATTCGCTATATGCGGGTTTTCTCTATGCTGAGTGTAGCAGATGCAGCTTTTGGGAATTCTATACCCTAAGTGTAGAGAGATGCAGTTTCCAGTAGTTCTGTATGTTGAATGTAGAGAGAAGCTGTTTCCAAGAGTTCTGTAGTCTGAGAGTAGGCATACGCTCTATATGGGATTCCAGTAGCCTGAGTGTAGCCGATTCAGCTTATGGGAGTTCTGTAACCCTGAATTAGAAAGTTACATTTTAGCGAAGTTCTGTATCAGAGTGTAGGGAGAAGCTGTTTCCAAGAATTCTGCAGCGTATGAGCAGGTATTCGCTATATGCGGGTTTTCTGTATGCTGAGTGTGGCAGACGCAGTTTACGGAAGTTCTGTATCTTGACTGTAGTGAGACACAGTTTGCCAGAGTTCTGTTTTTGGGTGTAGAGAGAAACTGTTTCTAGGAGTTCTGTAGCCGGCCATAAGGCATACGCAGTAATTGGGATTTCTATATCCTGAGTGTAGGAGACGCCGCTTATGGCAGCTCCGCTACCTGGATATAGATAGAAGCAGTTTACTGGAGTTCTCTATGCTTTGTGTAGAAAGCAGCTGTTTACTGGATTTCTGTAGCCTGGAATGAGGCATTCGCTATATGCGGGTTTTCTCTATGCTGAGTGTAGGTGACGGCGCTTCTGGGAGCTCTGCTACCTGGATAGAGAGAGAATCAGTTTACCGGAGTTCCTTATCCTTGTTGTAGAGCGGAGCTGTTTCCAGGAGTTCTGTGTCCTGGAATTAGGCATTCGCTATATGTGGGTATTCTGTATACTGCGTGTAGCAGATGCAGCATTCGGGAGTTCTAGACCCTAAGTGTAGAGAGATGCAGTTTCCAGTAGTTCTGTATGTTGAATGTAGAGAGAAGCTGTTTCCAAGAGTTCTGTAGTCTGAGAGTAGGCATACGCTGTATATGGGATTCCTGTAGCCTGAGTGTAGCCGACGCAGCTTATGGGAGATCTGTAACCTAGAATTAGAGAGACGCAGTTTACCGAAGTTCTGTATCAGAATGTAGGACAAGCTGTTTCCAAGAATTCTGTAGCCTATGTATTCGCTATACGCGGGTTTTCTGTATGCTGAATGTGGCAGATGCAGCTTATTGGAGTTCTGTATCGTGCTTGTAGTTTGACACAGTTTGCCAGAGTTCTGTTTTTGGGTGTAGAGAGAAACTGTTTCTAGGAGTTCTGTAGCCTGGCATAAGGCATACGCAGTAATTGGGATTTCTATATCCTGAGTGTAGGAGACGCCGCTTATGGCAGCTCCGCTACCTGGATATAGATAGAATCAATGTACCGGAGTTCTCTATCCTTTGTGTAGAAAGCAGCTGTTTACTGGAGTTCTGTAGCATGGAATGAGGCATTCGCTATATGCGGGTATTCTGTATACTGCGTGTAGCAGATGCAGCATTCGGGAGTTCTATACCCTAAGTGTAGAGAGATGCAGTTTCCAGTAGTTCTGTATGTTGAATGTAGAGAGAAGCTGTTTCCAAGAGTTCTGTAGTCTGAGAGTAGGCATACGCTGTATATGGGATTCCTGTAGCCTGAGTGTAGCCGACGCAGCTTATGGGAGATCTGTAACCTAGAATTAGAGAGACGCAGTTTACCGAAGTTCTGTATCAGAATGTAGGGACAAGCTGTTTCCAAGAATTCTGTAGCCTATGGGCATGTATTCGCTATACGCGGGTTTTCTGTATGCTGAATGTGGCAGATGCAGCTTATTGGAGTTCTGTATCATGCTTGTCGTTGGACACAGTTTGCCAGAGTTCTGTTTTTGGGTGTAGAGAGAAACTGTTTCTAGGAGTTCTGTAGCCTGGCATAAGGCATACGCAGTAATTGGGATTTCTATATCCTGAGTGTAGGAGACGCCGCTTATGGCAGCTCCGCTACGTGGATGTAGATAGAAGCAGTTTACTGGAGTTCTCTATCCTTTGTGTAGAAAGCAGCTGTTTACTGGAGTTCTGTAGCATGGAATGAGGCATTCGCTATATGCAGGTTTTCTCTATGCTGAGTGTAGGAGACGGCGCTTATGGAAGCTCTGCTACCTGGATAGAGAGAGAAGCGTTTTACCGGAGTTCCCTATCCTTGTTGTAGAGAGGAGCTGATTCCAGGAGTTCTATATCCTGGAATTAGGCATTCGCTGTATGTGGGTATTCTGTATGCTGAGTGTAGCACATGCAGCTTTCTGGAGTTCTGTCATCTAAGTGTAGAGAGATGCAGTTTCCAGTAGTTCTGTATGTTGAATGTAGAGAGAAGCTGTTTCCAAGAGTTCTGTAGTCTGAGAGTAGGCATACGCTGTATATGGGATTCCAGTAGCCTGAGTGTAGCCGATTCAGCTTATGGGAGTTCTGTAACCCTGAATTAGAAAGTTACATTTTAGCGAAGTTCTGTATCAGAGTGTAGGGAGAAGCTGTTTCCAAGAATTCTGCAGCGTATGAGCAGGTATTCGCTATATGCGGGTTTTCTGTATGCTGAGTGTAGCAGATGCAGCTTATGGAAGTTCTGTATCTTGAATGTAGTGAGACACAGTTTGCCAGAGTTCTGTATATGGGTGTAGAGAGAAACTGTTTCCAAGAGTTCTGTAGCCTGGCAAGAGGCATACGCAGTCATTGGGATTTCTGTATCCTGAGTGTGGGAGACGCCGCTTATGGGAGCTCCGCTACCTGGATATAGAGAGAAGCAGTTTACCAGAGTTCTCTATGCTTTGTGTAGAGAGCAGCTGTTTACTGGTGTTTTGTAGCCTGGAATGAGGCATTACATATATGCGGGTTTTCTGTATGCTGAGTGTAGGAGACACCGCTTGTGGGAGCTCTGCTACCTGGATATAGATAGAAGCAGTTTACTGGAGTTCTCTATGCTTTGTGTAGAAAGCAGCTGTTTACTGGATTTCTGTAGCCTGGAATGAGGCATTCGCTATATGCGGGTTTTCTCTATGCTGAGTGTAGGTGACGGCGCTTCTGGGAGCTCTGCTACCTGGATAGAGAGAGAATCAGTTTACCGGAGTTCCTTATCCTTGTTGTAGAGCGGAGCTGTTTCCAGGAGTTCTGTGTCCTGGAATTAGGCATTCGCTATATGTGGGTATTCTGTATACTGCGTGTAGCAGATGCAGCATTCGGGAGTTCTAGACCCTAAGTGTAGAGAGATGCAGTTTCCAGTAGTTCTGTATGTTGAATGTAGAGAGAAGCTGTTTCCAAGAGTTCTGTAGTCTGAGAGTAGGCATACGCTGTATATGGGATTCCTGTAGCCTGAGTGTAGCCGACGCAGCTTATGGGAGATCTGTAACCTAGAATTAGAGAGACGCAGTTTACCGAAGTTCTGTATCAGAATGTAGGACAAGCTGTTTCCAAGAATTCTGTAGCCTATGTATTCGCTATACGCGGGTTTTCTGTATGCTGAATGTGGCAGATGCAGCTTATTGGAGTTCTGTATCGTGCTTGTAGTTTGACACAGTTTGCCAGAGTTCTGTTTTTGGGTGTAGAGAGAAACTGTTTCTAGGAGTTCTGTAGCCTGGCATAAGGCATACGCAGTAATTGGGATTTCTATATCCTGAGTGTAGGAGACGCCGCTTATGGCAGCTCCGCTACCTGGATATAGATAGAATCAATGTACCGGAGTTCTCTATCCTTTGTGTAGAAAGCAGCTGTTTACTGGAGTTCTGTAGCATGGAATGAGGCATTCGCTATATGCGGGTATTCTGTATACTGCGTGTAGCAGATGCAGCATTCGGGAGTTCTATACCCTAAGTGTAGAGAGATGCAGTTTCCAGTAGTTCTGTATGTTGAATGTAGAGAGAAGCTGTTTCCAAGAGTTCTGTAGTCTGAGAGTAGGCATACGCTGTATATGGGATTCCTGTAGCCTGAGTGTAGCCGACGCAGCTTATGGGAGATCTGTAACCTAGAATTAGAGAGACGCAGTTTACCGAAGTTCTGTATCAGAATGTAGGGACAAGCTGTTTCCAAGAATTCTGTAGCCTATGGGCATGTATTCGCTATACGCGGGTTTTCTGTATGCTGAATGTGGCAGATGCAGCTTATTGGAGTTCTGTATCATGCTTGTCGTTGGACACAGTTTGCCAGAGTTCTGTTTTTGGGTGTAGAGAGAAACTGTTTCTAGGAGTTCTGTAGCCTGGCATAAGGCATACGCAGTAATTGGGATTTCTATATCCTGAGTGTAGGAGACGCCGCTTATGGCAGCTCCGCTACGTGGATGTAGATAGAAGCAGTTTACTGGAGTTCTCTATCCTTTGTGTAGAAAGCAGCTGTTTACTGGAGTTCTGTAGCATGGAATGAGGCATTCGCTATATGCAGGTTTTCTCTATGCTGAGTGTAGGAGACGGCGCTTATGGAAGCTCTGCTACCTGGATAGAGAGAGAAGCGTTTTACCGGAGTTCCCTATCCTTGTTGTAGAGAGGAGCTGATTCCAGGAGTTCTATATCCTGGAATTAGGCATTCGCTGTATGTGGGTATTCTGTATGCTGAGTGTAGCACATGCAGCTTTCTGGAGTTCTGTCATCTAAGTGTAGAGAGATGCAGTTTCCAGTAGTTCTGTATGTTGAATGTAGAGAGAAGCTGTTTCCAAGAGTTCTGTAGTCTGAGAGTAGGCATACGCTGTATATGGGATTCCAGTAGCCTGAGTGTAGCCGATTCAGCTTATGGGAGTTCTGTAACCCTGAATTAGAAAGTTACATTTTAGCGAAGTTCTGTATCAGAGTGTAGGGAGAAGCTGTTTCCAAGAATTCTGCAGCGTATGAGCAGGTATTCGCTATATGCGGGTTTTCTGTATGCTGAGTGTAGCAGATGCAGCTTATGGAAGTTCTGTATCTTGAATGTAGTGAGACACAGTTTGCCAGAGTTCTGTATATGGGTGTAGAGAGAAACTGTTTCCAAGAGTTCTGTAGCCTGGCAAGAGGCATACGCAGTCATTGGGATTTCTGTATCCTGAGTGTGGGAGACGCCGCTTATGGGAGCTCCGCTACCTGGATATAGAGAGAAGCAGTTTACCAGAGTTCTCTATGCTTTGTGTAGAGAGCAGCTGTTTACTGGTGTTTTGTAGCCTGGAATGAGGCATTACATATATGCGGGTTTTCTGTATGCTGAGTGTAGGAGACACCGCTTGTGGGAGCTCTGCTACCTGGATATAGATAGAAGCAGTTTACTGGAGTTCTCTATGCTTTGTGTAGAAAGCAGCTGTTTACTGGATTTCTGTAGCCTGGAATGAGGCATTCGCTATATGCGGGTTTTCTCTATGCTGAGTGTAGGAGACGCCGCTTATGGGAGCTCTGCTACCTGGATAGAGAGAGAATCAATTTACCGGAATTCCTTATCCTTGTTGTAGAGCGGTGCTGTTTCCAGGAGTTCTGTGTCCTGGAATTAGGCATTCGCTATATGTGGGTATTCTGTATACTGCGTGTAGCAGATGCAGCATTCGGGAGTTCTAGACCCTAAGTGTAGAGAGATGCAGTTTCCAGTAGTTCTGTATGTTGAATGTAGAGAGAAGCTGTTTCCAAGTGTTCTGTAGTCTGAGAGTAGGCATACGCTGTATATGGGATTCCTGTAGCCTGAGTGTAGCCGACGCAGCTTATGGGAGATCTGTAACCTAGAATTAGAGAGACGCAGTTTACCGAAGTTCTGTATCAGAATGTAGGACAAGCTGTTTCCAAGAATTCTGTAGCCTATGTATTCGCTATACGTGGGTTTTCTGTATGCTGAATGTGGCAGATGCAGCTTATTGGAGTTCTGTATCGTGCTTGTAGTTCGACACAGTTTGCCAGAGTTCTGTTTTTGGGTGTAGAGAGAAACTGTTTCTAGGAGTTCTGTAGCCTGGCATAAGGCATACGCAGTAATTGGGATTTCTATATCCTGAGTGTAGGAGACACCGCTTGTGGGAGCTCTGCTACCTGGATATAGATAGAATCAATGTACCGGAGTTCTCTATGCTTTGTGTAGAAAGCAGCTGTTTACTGGATTTCTGTAGCCTGGAATGAGGCATTCGCTATATGCGGGTTTTCTCTATGCTGAGTGTAGGAGACGCCGCTTCTGGGAGCTCTGCTACCTGGATAGAGAGAGAATCAATTTACCGGAATTCCTTATCCTTGTTGTAGAGCGGTGCTGTTTCCAGGAGTTCTGTGTCCTGGAATTAGGCATTCGCTGTATGTGGGTATTCTGTATACTGCGTGTAGCAGATGCAGCATTCGGGAGTTCTATACCCTAAGTGTAGAGAGATGCAGTTTCCAGTAGTTCTGTATGTTGAATGTAGAGAGAAGCTGTTTCCAAGTGTTCTGTAGTCTGAGAGTAGGCATACGCTGTATATGGGATTCCTGTAGCCTGAGTGTAGCCGACGCAGCTTATGGGAGATCTGTAACCTAGAATTAGAGAGACGCAGTTTACCGAAGTTCTGTATCAGAATGTAGGACAAGCTGTTTCCAAGAATTCTGTAGCCTATGGGCATGTATTCGCTATACGCGGGTTTTCTGTATGCTGAATGTGGCAGATGCAGCTTATTGGAGTTCTGTATCGTGCTTGTAGTTCGACACAGTTTGCCAGAGTTCTGTTTTTGGGTGTAGAGAGAAACTGTTTCTAGGAGTTCTGTAGCCTGGCATAAGGCATACGCAGTAATTGGGATTTCTATATCCTGAGTGTAGGAGACGCCGCTTATGGCAGCTCCGCTACCTGGATATAGATAGAATCAATGTACCGGAGTTCTCTATCCTTTGTGTAGAAAGCAGCTGTTTACTGGAGTTCTGTAGCATGGAATGAGGCATTCGCTATATGCAGGTTTTCTCTATGCTGAGTGTAGGAGACGGCGCTTATGGAAGCTCTGCTACCTGGATATAGAGAGAAGCGTTTTACCGGAGTTCCCTATCCTTGTTGTAGAGAGGAGCTGATTCCAGGAGTTCTATATCCTGGAATTAGGCATTCGCTGTATGTGGGTATTCTGTATGCTGAGTGTAGCACATGCAGCTTTCTGGAGTTCTGTCATCTAAGTGTAGAGAGATGCAGTTTCCAGGAGTTCTGTATGTTGAATGTAGAGAGAAGCTGTTTCCAAGAGTTCTGTAGTCTGAGAGTAGGCATACGCTGTATATGGGATTCCAGTAGCCTGAGTGTAGCCGATTCAGCTTATGGGAGTTCTGTAACCCTGAATTAGAAAGTTACATTTTAGCGAAGTTCTGTATCAGAGTGTAGGGAGAAGCTGTTTCCAAGAATTCTGCAGCGTATGAGCAGGTATTCGCTATATGCGGGTTTTCTGTATGCTGAGTGTAGCAGATGCAGCTTATGGAAGTTCTGTATCTTGAATGTAGTGAGACACAGTTTGCCAGAGTTCTGTATATGGGTGTAGAGAGAAACTGTTTCCAAGAGTTCTGTAGCCTGGCAAGAGGCATACGCAGTCATTGGGATTTCTGTATCCTGAGTGTGGGAGACGCCGCTTATGGGAGCTCTGCTACCTGGATATAGAGAGAAGCAGTTTACCAGAGTTCTCTATGCTTTGTGTAGAGAGCAGCTGTTTACTGGTGTTTTGTAGCCTGGAATGAGGCATTACATATATGCGGGTTTTCTGTATGCTGAGTGTAGGAGACACCGCTTGTGGGAGCTCTGCTACCTGGATATAGATAGAAGCAGTTTACTGGAGTTCTCTATGCTTTGTGTAGAAAGCAGCTGTTTACTGGATTTCTGTAGCCTGGAATGAGGCATTCGCTATATGCGGGTTTTCTCTATGCTGAGTGTAGGAGACGCCGCTTATGGGAGCTCTGCTACCTGGATAGAGAGAGAATCAATTTACCGGAATTCCTTATCCTTGTTGTAGAGCGGAGCTGTTTCCAGGAGTTCTGTGTCCTGGAATTAGGCATTCGCTATATGTGGGTATTCTGTATACTGCGTGTAGCAGATGCAGCATTCGGGAGTTCTAGACCCTAAGTGTAGAGAGATGCAGTTTCCAGTAGTTCTGTATGTTGAATGTAGAGAGAAGCTGTTTCCAAGTGTTCTGTAGTCTGAGAGTAGGCATACGCTGTATATGGGATTCCTGTAGCCTGAGTGTAGCCGACGCAGCTTATGGGAGATCTGTAACCTAGAATTAGAGAGACGCAGTTTACCGAAGTTCTGTATCAGAATGTAGGACAAGCTGTTTTCAAGAATTCTGTAGCCTATGTATTCGCTATACGCGGGTTTTCTGTATGCTGAATGTGGCAGATGCAGCTTATTGGAGTTCTGTATCGTGCTTGTAGTTTGACACAGTTTGCCAGAGTTCTGTTTTTGGGTGTAGAGAGAAACTGTTTCTAGGAGTTCTGTAGCCTGGCATAAGGCATACGCAGTAATTGGGATTTCTATATCCTGAGTGTAGGAGACGCCGCTTATGGCAGCTCCGCTACCTGGATATAGATAGAAGCAGTGTACCGGAGTTCTCTATCCTTTGTGTAGAAAGCAGCTGTTTACTGGAGTTCTGTAGCATGGAATGAGGCATTCGCTATATGCGGGTATTCTGTATACTGCGTGTAGCAGATGCAGCATTCGGGAGTTCTATACCCTAAGTGTAGAGAGATGCAGTTTCCAGTAGTTCTGTATGTTGAATGTAGAGAGAAGCTGTTTCCAAGAGTTCTGTAGTCTGAGAGTAGGCATACGCTGTATATGGGATTCCTGTAGCCTGAGTGTAGCCGACGCAGCTTATGGGAGATCTGTAACCTAGAATTAGAGAGACGCAGTTTACCGAAGTTCTGTATCAGAATGTAGGGACAAGCTGTTTCCAAGAATTCTGTAGCCTATGGGCATGTATTCGCTATACGCGGGTTTTCTGTATGCTGAATGTGGCAGATGCAGCTTATTGGAGTTCTGTATCGTGCTTGTCGTTCGACACAGTTTGCCAGAGTTCTGTTTTTGGGTGTAGAGAGAAACTGTTTCTAGGAGTTCTGTAGCCTGGCATAAGGCATACGCAGTAATTGGGATTTCTATATCCTGAGTGTAGGAGACGCCGCTTATGGCAGCTCCGCTACGTGGATGTAGATAGAAGCAGTTTACCGGAGTTCTCTATCCTTTGTGTAGAAAGCAGCTGTTTACTGGAGTTCTGTAGCATGGAATGAGGCATTCGCTATATGCAGGTTTTCTCTATGCTGAGTGTAGGAGACGGCGCTTATGGAAGCTCTGCTACCTGGATAGAGAGAGAAGCGTTTTACCGGAGTTCCCTATCCTTGTTGTAGAGAGGAGCTGATTCCAGGAGTTCTATATCCTGGAATTAGGCATTCGCTGTATGTGGGTATTCTGTATGCTGAGTGTAGCACATGCAGCTTTCTGGAGTTCTGTCATCTAAGTGTAGAGAGATGCAGTTTCCAGGAGTTCTGTATGTTGAATGTAGAGAGAAGCTGTTTCCAAGAGTTGTGTAGTCTGAGAGTAGGCATACGCTGTATATGGGATTCCAGTAGCCTGAGTGTAGCCGATTCAGCTTATGGGAGTTCTGTAACCCTGAATTAGAAAGTTACATTTTAGCGAAGTTCTGTATCAGAGTGTAGGGAGAAGCTGTTTCCAAGAATTCTGCAGCGTATGAGCAGGTATTCGCTATATGCGGGTTTTCTGTATGCTGAGTGTAGCAGATGCAGCTTATGGAAGTTCTGTATCTTGAATGTAGTGAGACACAGTTTGCCAGAGTTCTGTATATGGGTGTAGAGAGAAACTGTTTCCAAGAGTTCTGTAGCCTGGCAAGAGGCATACGCAGTCATTGGGATTTCTGTATCCTGAGTGTGGGAGACGCCGCTTATGGGAGCTCCGCTACCTGGATATAGAGAGAAGCAGTTTACCAGAGTTCTCTATGCTTTGTGTAGAGAGCAGCTGTTTACTGGTGTTTTGTAGCCTGGAATGAGGCATTACATATATGCGGGTTTTCTGTATGCTGAGTGTAGGAGACACCGCTTGTGGGAGCTCTGCTACCTGGATATAGATAGAAGCAGTTTACTGGAGTTCTCTATGCTTTGTGTAGAAAGCAGGTGTTTACTGGATTTCTGTAGCCTGGAATGAGGCATTCGCTATATGCGGGTTTTCTCTATGCTGAGTGTAGGAGACGCCGCTTATGGGAGCTCTGCTACCTGGATAGAGAGAGAATCAATTTACCGGAATTCCTTATCCTTGTTGTAGAGCGGAGCTGTTTCCAGGAGTTCTGTGTCCTGGAATTAGGCATTCGCTATATGTGGGTATTCTGTATACTGCGTGTAGCAGATGCAGCATTCGGGAGTTCTAGACCCTAAGTGTAGAGAGATGCAGTTTCCAGTAGTTCTGTATGTTGAATGTAGAGAGAAGCTGTTTCCAAGAGTTCTGTAGTCTGAGAGTAGGCATACGCTGTATATGGGATTCCTGTAGCCTGAGTGTAGCCGACGCAGCTTATGGGAGATCTGTAACCTAGAATTAGAGAGACGCAGTTTACCGAAGTTCTGTATCAGAATGTAGGACAAGCTGTTTCCAAGAATTCTGTAGCCTATGTATTCGCTATACGCGGGTTTTCTGTATGCTGAATGTGGCAGATGCAGCTTATTGGAGTTCTGTATCGTGCTTGTAGTTTGACACAGTTTGCCAGAGTTCTGTTTTTGGGTGTAGAGAGAAACTGTTTCTAGGAGTTCTGTAGCCTGGCATAAGGCATACGCAGTAATTGGGATTTCTATATCCTGAGTGTAGGAGACGCCGCTTATGGCAGCTCCGCTACCTGGATATAGATAGAAGCAGTGTACCGGAGTTCTCTATCCTTTGTGTAGAAAGCAGCTGTTTACTGGAGTTCTGTAGCATGGAATGAGGCATTCGCTATATGCGGGTATTCTGTATACTGCGTGTAGCAGATGCAGCAATCTGGAGTTCTATACCCTAAGTGTAGAGAGATGCAGTTTCCAGTAGTTCTGTATGTTGAATGTAGAGAGAAGCTGTTTCCAAGAGTTCTGTAGTCTGAGAGTAGGCATACGCTGTATATGGGATTCCTGTAGCCTGAGTGTAGCCGACGCAGCTTATGGGAGATCTGTAACCTAGAATTAGAGAGACGCAGTTTACCGAAGTTCTGTATCAGAATGTAGGGACAAGCTGTTTCCAAGAATTCTGTAGCCTATGGGCATGTATTCGCTATACGCGGGTTTTCTGTATGCTGAATGTGGCAGATGCAGCTTATTGGAGTTCTGTATCATGCTTGTAGTTCGACACAGTTTGCCAGAGTTCTGTTTTTGGGTGTAGAGAGAAACTGTTTCTAGGAGTTCTGTAGCCTGGCATAAGGCATACGCAGTAATTGGGATTTCTATATCCTGAGTGTAGGAGACGCCGCTTATGGCAGCTCCGCTACGTGGATGTAGATAGAAGCAGTTTACCGGAGTTCTCTATCCTTTGTGTAGAAAGCAGCTGTTTACTGGAGTTCTGTAGCATGGAATGAGGCATTCGCTATATGCGGGTATTCTGTATACTGCGTGTAGCAGATGCAGCATTCGGGAGTTCTATACCCTAAGTGTAGAGAGATGCAGTTTCCAGTAGTTCTGTATGTTGAATGTAGAGAGAAGCTGTTTCCAAGAGTTCTGTAGTCTGAGAGTAGGCATACGCTGTATATGGGATTCCTGTAGCCTGAGTGTAGCCGACGCAGCTTATGGGAGATCTGTAACCTAGAATTAGAGAGACGCAGTTTACCGAAGTTCTGTATCAGAATGTAGGGACAAGCTGTTTCCAAGAATTCTGTAGCCTATGGGCATGTATTCGCTATACGCGGGTTTTCTGTATGCTGAATGTGGCAGATGCAGCTTATTGGAGTTCTGTATCGTGCTTGTAGTTCGACACAGTTTGCCAGAGTTCTGTTTTTGGGTGTAGAGAGAAACTGTTTCTAGGAGTTCTGTAGCCTGGCATAAGGCATACGCAGTAATTGGGATTTCTATATCCTGAGTGTAGGAGACGCCGCTTATGGCAGCTCCGCTACGTGGATGTAGATAGAAGCAGTTTACCGGAGTTCTCTATCCTTTGTGTAGAAAGCAGCTGTTTACTGGAGTTCTGTAGCATGGAATGAGGCATTCGCTATATGCAGGTTTTCTCTATGCTGAGTGTAGGAGACGGCGCTTATGGAAGCTCTGCTACCTGGATATAGAGAGAAGCGTTTTACCGGAGTTCCCTATCCTTGTTGTAGAGAGGAGCTGATTCCAGGAGTTCTATATCCTGGAATTAGGCATTCGCTGTATGTGGGTATTCTGTATGCTGAGTGTAGCACATGCAGCTTTCTGGAGTTCTGTCATCTAAGTGTAGAGAGATGCAGTTTCCAGGAGTTCTGTATGTTGAATGTAGAGAGAAGCTGTTTCCAAGAGTTCTGTAGTCTGAGAGTAGGCATACGCTGTATATGGGATTCCAGTAGCCTGAGTGTAGCCGATTCAGCTTATGGGAGTTCTGTAACCCTGAATTAGAAAGTTACATTTTAGCGAAGTTCTGTATCAGAGTGTAGGGAGAAGCTGTTTCCAAGAATTCTGCAGCGTATGAGCAGGTATTCGCTATATGCGGGTTTTCTGTATGCTGAGTGTAGCAGATGCAGCTTATGGAAGTTCTGTATCTTGAATGTAGTGAGACACAGTTTGCCAGAGTTCTGTATATGGGTGTAGAGAGAAACTGTTTCCAAGAGTTCTGTAGCCTGGCAAGAGGCATACGCAGTCATTGGGATTTCTGTTTCAAAAGTGTGGGAGACGCCGCTTATGGGAGCTCCGCTACCTGGATATAGAGAGAAGCAGTTTACCAGAGTTCTCTATGCTTTGTGTAGAGAGCAGCTGTTTACTGGTGTTTTGTAGCCTGGAATGAGGCATTACATATATGCGGGTTTTCTGTATGCTGAGTGTAGGAGACACCGCTTGTGGGAGCTCTGCTACCTGGATATAGATAGAAGCAGTTTACTGGAGTTCTCTATGCTTTGTGTAGAAAGCAGCTGTTTACTGGATTTCTGTAGCCTGGAATGAGGCATTCGCTATATGCGGGTTTTCTCTATGCTGAGTGTAGGAGACGCCGCTTATGGGAGCTCTGCTACCTGGATAGAGAGAGAATCAATTTACCGGAATTCCTTATCTTTGTTGTAGAGTGGAGCTGTTTCCAGGAGTTCTGTGTCCTGGAATTAGGCATTCGCTATATGTGGGTATTCTGTATACTGCGTGTAGCAGATGCAGTATTCGGGAGTTCTGGACCCTAAGTGTAGAGAGATGCAGTTTCCAGTAGTTCTGTATGTTGAATGTAGAGAGAAGCTGTTTCCAAGAGTTCTGTAGTCTGAGAGTAGGCATACGCTGTATATGGGATTCCTGTAGCCTGAGTGTAGCCGATGCAGCTTATGGGAGATCTGTAACCTAGAATTAGAGAGATGCAGTTTACCGAAGTTCTGTATCAGAATGTAGGACAAGCTGTTTCCAAGAATTCTGTAGCCTATGTATTCGCTGTACGCAGGTTTTCTGTATGCTGAATGTGGCAGATGCAGCTTATTGGAGTTCTGTATCGTGCTTGTAGTTTGACACAGTTTGCCAGAGTTCTGTTTTTGGGTGTAGAGAGAAACTGTTTCTAGGAGTTCTGTAGCCTGGCATAAGGCATACGCAGTAATTGGGATTTCTATATCCTGAGTGTAGGAGATGCCGCTTATGGCAGCTCCGCTACCTGGATATAGATAGAAGCAGTGTACCGGAGTTCTCTATCCTTTGTGTAGAAAGCAGCTGTTTACTGGAGTTCTGTAGCATGGAATGAGGCATTCGCTATATGCGGGTATTCTGTATACTGCGTGTAGCAGATGCAGCATTCGGGAGTTCTATACCCTAAGTGTAGAGAGATGCAGTTTCCAGTAGTTCTGTATGTTGAATGTAGAGAGAAGCTGTTTCCAAGAATTCTGTAGTCTGAGAGTAGGCATACGCTGTATATGGGATTCCTGTAGCCTGAGTGTAGCCGACGCAGCTTATGGGAGATCTGTAACCTAGAATTAGAGAGACGCAGTTTACCGAAGTTCTGTATCAGAATGTAGGGACAAGCTGTTTCCAAGAATTCTGTAGCCTATGGGCATGTATTCGCTATACGCGGGTTTTCTGTATGCTGAATGTGGCAGATGCAGCTTATTGGAGTTCTGTATCATGCTTGTAGTTCGACACAGTTTGCCAGAGTTCTGTTTTTGGGTGTAGAGAGAAACTGTTTCTAGGAGTTCTGTAGCCTGGCATAAGGCATACGCAGTAATTGGGATTTCTATATCCTGAGTGTAGGAGACGCCGCTTATGGCAGCTCCGCTACGTGGATGTAGATAGAAGCAGTTTACCGGAGTTCTCTATCCTTTGTGTAGAAAGCAGCTGTTTACTGGAGTTCTGTAGCATGGAATGAGGCATTCGCTATATGCAGGTTTTCTCTATGCTGAGTGTAGGAGACGGCGCTTATGGAAGCTCTGCTACCTGGATATAGAGAGAAGCGTTTTACCGGAGTTCCCTATCCTTGTTGTAGAGAGGAGCTGATTCCAGGAGTTCTATATCCTGGAATTAGGCATTCGCTGTATGTGGGTATTCTGTATGCTGAGTGTAGCACATGCAGCTTTCTGGAGTTCTGTCATCTAAGTGTAGAGAGATGCAGTTTCCAGTAGTTCTGTATGTTGAATGTAGAGAGAAGCTGTTTCCAAGAGTTCTGTAGTCTGAGAGTAGGCATACGCTGTATATGGGATTCCAGTAGCCTGAGTGTAGCCGATTCAGCTTATGGGAGTTCTGTAACCCTGAATTAGAAAGTTACATTTTAGCGAAGTTCTGTATCAGAGTGTAGGGAGAAGCTGTTTCCAAGAATTCTGCAGCGTATGAGCAGGTATTCGCTATATGCGGGTTTTCTGTATGCTGAGTGTAGCAGATGCAGCTTATGGAAGTTCTGTATCTTGAATGTAGTGAGACACAGTTTGCCAGAGTTCTGTATATGGGTGTAGAGAGAAACTGTTTCCAAGTATTCTGTAGCCTATGGGCATGTATTCGCTATACGCGGGTTTTCTGTATGCTGAATGTGGCAGATGCAGCTTATTGGAGTTCTGTATCGTGCTTGTAGTTCGACACAGTTTGCCAGAGTTCTGTTTTTGGGTGTAGAGAGAAACTGTTTCTAGGAGTTCTGTAGCCTGGCATAAGGCATACGCAGTAATTGGGATTTCTATATCCTGAGTGTAGGAGACGCCGCTTATGGCAGCTCCGCTACGTGGATGTAGATAGAAGCAGTTTACCGGAGTTCTCTATCCTTTGTGTAGAAAGCAGCTGTTTACTGGAGTTCTGTAGCATGGAATGAGGCATTCGCTATATGCAGGTTTTCTCTATGCTGAGTGTAGGAGACGGCGCTTATGGAAGCTCTGCTACCTGGATATAGAGAGAAGCGTTTTACCGGAGTTCCCTATCCTTGTTGTAGAGAGGAGCTGATTCCAGGAGTTCTATATCCTGGAATTAGGCATTCGCTGTATGTGGGTATTCTGTATGCTGAGTGTAGCACATGCAGCTTTCTGGAGTTCTGTCATCTAAGTGTAGAGAGATGCAGTTTCCAGGAGTTCTGTATGTTGAATGTAGAGAGAAGCTGTTTCCAAGAGTTCTGTAGTCTGAGAGTAGGCATACGCTGTATATGGGATTCCAGTAGCCTGAGTGTAGCCGATTCAGCTTATGGGAGTTCTGTAACCCTGAATTAGAAAGTTACATTTTAGCGAAGTTCTGTATCAGAGTGTAGGGAGAAGCTGTTTCCAAGAATTCTGCAGCGTATGAGCAGGTATTCGCTATATGCGGGTTTTCTGTATGCTGAGTGTAGCAGATGCAGCTTATGGAAGTTCTGTATCTTGAATGAAGTGAGACAAAGTTTGCCAGAGTTCTGTATATGGGTGTAGAGAGAAACGGTTTCCAAGAATTCTGTAGCCTATGGGCATGTATTCGCTATACGCGGGTTTTCTGTATGCTGAATGTGGCAGATGCAGCTTATTGGAGTTCTGTATCGTGCTTGTAGTTCGACACAGTTTGCCAGAGTTCTGTTTTTGGGTGTAGAGAGAAACTGTTTCTAGGAGTTCTGTAGCCTGGCATAAGGCATACGCAGTAATTGGGATTTCTATATCCTGAGTGTAGGAGACGCCGCTTATGGCAGCTCCGCTACGTGGATGTAGATAGAAGCAGTTTACCGGAGTTCTCTATCCTTTGTGTAGAAAGCAGCTGTTTACTGGAGTTCTGTAGCATGGAATGAGGCATTCGCTATATGCAGGTTTTCTCTATGCTGAGTGTAGGAGACGGCGCTTATGGAAGCTCTGCTACCTGGATAGAGAGAGAAGCGTTTTACCGGAGTTCCCTATCCTTGTTGTAGAGAGGAGCTGATTCCAGGAGTTCTATATCCTGGAATTAGGCATTCGCTGTATGTGGGTATTCTGTATGCTGAGTGTAGCACATGCAGCTTTCTGGAGTTCTGTCATCTAAGTGTAGAGAGATGCAGTTTCCAGGAGTTCTGTATGTTGAATGTAGAGAGAAGCTGTTTCCAAGAGTTCTGTAGTCTGAGAGTAGGCATACGCTGTATATGGGATTCCAGTAGCCTGAGTGTAGCCGATTCAGCTTATGGGAGTTCTGTAACCCTGAATTAGAAAGTTACATTTTAGCGAAGTTCTGTATCAGAGTGTAGGGAGAAGCTGTTTCCAAGAATTCTGCAGCGTATGAGCAGGTATTCGCTATATGCGGGTTTTCTGTATGCTGAGTGTAGCAGATGCAGCTTATGGAAGTTCTGTATCTTGAATGTAGTGAGACACAGTTTGCCAGAGTTCTGTATATGGGTGTAGAGAGAAACTGTTTCCAAGAGTTCTGTAGCCTGGCAAGAGGCATACGCAGTCATTGGGATTTCTGTATCCTGAGTGTGGGAGACGCCGCTTATGGGAGCTCCGCTACCTGGATATAGAGAGAAGCAGTTTACCAGAGTTCTCTATGCTTTGTGTAGAGAGCAGCTGTTTACTGGTGTTTTGTAGCCTGGAATGAGGCATTACATATATGCGGGTTTTCTGTATGCTGAGTGTAGGAGACACCGCTTGTGGGAGCTCTGCTACCTGGATATAGATAGAAGCAGTTTACTGGAGTTCTCTATGCTTTGTGTAGAAAGCAGGTGTTTACTGGATTTCTGTAGCCTGGAATGAGGCATTCGCTATATGCGGGTTTTCTCTATGCTGAGTGTAGGAGACGCCGCTTATGGGAGCTCTGCTACGTGGATAGAGAGAGAATCAATTTACCGGAATTCCTTATCCTTGTTGTAGAGCGGAGCTGTTTCCAGGAGTTCTGTGTCCTGGAATTAGGCATTCGCTATATGTGGGTATTCTGTATACTGCGTGTAGCAGATGCAGCATTCGGGAGTTCTATACCCTAAGTGTAGAGAGATGCAGTTTCCAGTAGTTCTGTATGTTGAATGTAGAGAGAAGCTGTTTCCAAGAGTTCTGTAGTCTGAGAGTAGGCATACGCTGTATATGGGATTCCTGTAGCCTGAGTGTAGCCGACGCAGCTTATGGGAGATCTGTAACCTAGAATTAGAGAGACGCAGTTTACCGAAGTTCTGTATCAGAATGTAGGACAAGCTGTTTCCAAGAATTCTGTAGCCTATGTATTCGCTATACGCGGGTTTTCTGTATGCTGAATGTGGCAGATGCAGCTTATTGGAGTTCTGTATCGTGCTTGTAGTTTGACACAGTTTGCCAGAGTTCTGTTTTTGGGTGTAGAGAGAAACTGTTTCTAGGAGTTCTGTAGCCTGGCATAAGGCATACGCAGTAATTGGGATTTCTATATCCTGAGTGTAGGAGACGCCGCTTATGGCAGCTCCGCTACCTGGATATAGATAGAAGCAGTGTACCGGAGTTCTCTATCCTTTGTGTAGAAAGCAGCTGTTTACTGGAGTTCTGTAGCATGGAATGAGGCATTCGCTATATGCGGGTATTCTGTATACTGCGTGTAGCAGATGCAGCATTCGGGAGTTCTATACCCTAAGTGTAGAGAGATGCAGTTTCCAGTAGTTCTGTATGTTGAATGTAGAGAGAAGCTGTTTCCAAGACTTCTGTAGTCTGAGAGTAGGCATACGCTGTATATGGGATTCCTGTAGCCTGAGTGTAGCCGACGCAGCTTATGGGAGATCTGTAACCTAGAATTAGAGAGACGCAGTTTACCGAAGTTCTGTATCAGAATGTAGGGACAAGCTGTTTCCAAGAATTCTGTAGCCTATGGGCATGTATTCGCTATACGCGGGTTTTCTGTATGCTGAATGTGGCAGATGCAGCTTATTGGAGTTCTGTATCGTGCTTGTCGTTCGACACAGTTTGCCAGAGTTCTGTTTTTGGGTGTAGAGAGAAACTGTTTCTAGGAGTTCTGTAGCCTGGCATAAGGCATACGCAGTAATTGGGATTTCTATATCCTGAGTGTAGGAGACGCCGCTTATGGCAGCTCCGCTACGTGGATGTAGATAGAAGCAGTTTACCGGAGTTCTCTATCCTTTGTGTAGAAAGCAGCTGTTTACTGGAGTTCTGTAGCATGGAATGAGGCATTCGCTATATGCAGGTTTTCTCTATGCTGAGTGTAGGAGACGGCGCTTATGGAAGCTCTGCTACCTGGATATAGAGAGAAGCGTTTTACCGGAGTTCCCTATCCTTGTTGTAGAGAGGAGCTGATTCCAGGAGTTCTATATCCTGGAATTAGGCATTCGCTGTATGTGGGTATTCTGTATGCTGAGTGTAGCACATGCAGCTTTCTGGAGTTCTGTCATCTAAGTGTAGAGAGATGCAGTTTCCAGTAGTTCTGTATGTTGAATGTAGAGAGAAGCTGTTTCCAAGAGTTCTGTAGTCTGAGAGTAGGCATACGCTGTATATGGGATTCCAGTAGCCTGAGTGTAGCCGATTCAGCTTATGGGAGTTCTGTAACCCTGAATTAGAAAGTTACATTTTAGCGAAGTTCTGTATCAGAGTGTAGGGAGAAGCTGTTTCCAAGAATTCTGCAGCGTATGAGCAGGTATTCGCTATATGCGGGTTTTCTGTATGCTGAGTGTAGCAGATGCAGCTTATGGAAGTTCTGTATCTTGAATGTAGTGAGACACAGTTTGCCAGAGTTCTGTATATGGGTGTAGAGAGAAACTGTTTCCAAGAGTTCTGTAGCCTGGCAAGAGGCATACGCAGTCATTGGGATTTCTGTATCCTGAGTGTGGGAGACGCCGCTTATGGGAGCTCCGCTACCTGGATATAGAGAGAAGCAGTTTACCAGAGTTCTCTATGCTTTGTGTAGAGAGCAGCTGTTTACTGGTGTTTTGTAGCCTGGAATGAGGCATTACATATATGCGGGTTTTCTGTATGCTGAGTGTAGGAGACACCGCTTGTGGGAGCTCTGCTACCTGGATATAGATAGAAGCAGTTTACTGGAGTTCTCTATGCTTTGTGTAGAAAGCAGGTGTTTACTGGATTTCTGTAGCCTGGAATGAGGCATTCGCTATATGCGGGTTTTCTCTATGCTGAGTGTAGGAGACGCCGCTTATGGGAGCTCTGCTACCTGGATAGAGAGAGAATCAATTTACCGGAATTCCTTATCCTTGTTGTAGAGCGGAGCTGTTTCCAGGAGTTCTGTGTCCTGGAATTAGGCATTCGCTATATGTGGGTATTCTGTATACTGCGTGTAGCAGATGCAGCATTCGGGAGTTCTAGACCCTAAGTGTAGAGAGATGCAGTTTCCAGTAGTTCTGTATGTTGAATGTAGAGAGAAGCTGTTTCCAAGAGTTCTGTAGTCTGAGAGTAGGCATACGCTGTATATGGGATTCCTGTAGCCTGAGTGTAGCCGACGCAGCTTATGGGAGATCTGTAACCTAGAATTAGAGAGACGCAGTTTACCGAAGTTCTGTATCAGAATGTAGGACAAGCTGTTTCCAAGAATTCTGTAGCCTATGTATTCGCTATACGCGGGTTTTCTGTATGCTGAATGTGGCAGATGCAGCTTATTGGAGTTCTGTATCGTGCTTGTAGTTTGACACAGTTTGCCAGAGTTCTGTTTTTGGGTGTAGAGAGAAACTGTTTCTAGGAGTTCTGTAGCCTGGCATAAGGCATACGCAGTAATTGGGATTTCTATATCCTGAGTGTAGGAGACGCCGCTTATGGCAGCTCCGCTACCTGGATATAGATAGAAGCAGTGTACCGGAGTTCTCTATCCTTTGTGTAGAAAGCAGCTGTTTACTGGAGTTCTGTAGCATGGAATGAGGCATTCGCTATATGCGGGTATTCTGTATACTGCGTGTAGCAGATGCAGCATTCGGGAGTTCTATACCCTAAGTGTAGAGAGATGCAGTTTCCAGTAGTTCTGTATGTTGAATGTAGAGAGAAGCTGTTTCCAAGAGTTCTGTAGTCTGAGAGTAGGCATACGCTGTATATGGGATTCCTGTAGCCTGAGTGTAGCCGACGCAGCTTATGGGAGATCTGTAACCTAGAATTAGAGAGACGCAGTTTACCGAAGTTCTGTATCAGAATGTAGGGACAAGCTGTTTCCAAGAATTCTGTAGCCTATGGGCATGTATTCGCTATACGCGGGTTTTCTGTATGCTGAATGTGGCAGATGCAGCTTATTGGAGTTCTGTATCATGCTTGTCGTTCGACACAGTTTGCCAGAGTTCTGTTTTTGGGTGTAGAGAGAAACTGTTTCTAGGAGTTCTGTAGCCTGGCATAAGGCATACGCAGTAATTGGGATTTCTATATCCTGAGTGTAGGAGACGCCGCTTATGGCAGCTCCGCTACGTGGATGTAGATAGAAGCAGTTTACCGGAGTTCTCTATCCTTTGTGTAGAAAGCAGCTGTTTACTGGAGTTCTGTAGCATGGAAAGAGGCATTCGCTATATGCAGGTTTTCTCTATGCTGAGTGTAGGAGACGGCGCTTATGGAAGCTCTGCTACCTGGATATAGAGAGAAGCGTTTTACCGGAGTTCCCTATCCTTGTTGTAGAGAGGAGCTGATTCCAGGAGTTCTATATCCTGGAATTAGGCATTCGCTGTATGTGGGTATTCTGTATGCTGAGTGTAGCACATGCAGCTTTCTGGAGTTCTGTCATCTAAGTGTAGAGAGATGCAGTTTCCAGGAGTTCTGTATGTTGAATGTAGAGAGAAGCTGTTTCCAAGAGTTCTGTAGTCTGAGAGTAGGCATACGCTGTATATGGGATTCCAGTAGCCTGAGTGTAGCCGATTCAGCTTATGGGAGTTCTGTAACCCTGAATTAGAAAGTTACATTTTAGCGAAGTTCTGTATCAGAGTGTAGGGAGAAGCTGTTTCCAAGAATTCTGCAGCGTATGAGCAGGTATTCGCTATATGCGGGTTTTCTGTATGCTGAGTGTAGCAGATGCAGCTTATGGAAGTTCTGTATCTTGAATGTAGTGAGACACAGTTTGCCAGAGTTCTGTATATGGGTGTAGAGAGAAACTGTTTCCAAGAATTCTGTAGCCTATGGGCATGTATTCGCTATACGCGGGTTTTCTGTATGCTGAATGTGGCAGATGCAGCTTATTGGAGTTCTGTATCGTGCTTGTAGTTCGACACAGTTTGCCAGAGTTCTGTTTTTGGGTGTAGAGAGAAACTGTTTCTAGGAGTTCTGTAGCCTGGCATAAGGCATACGCAGTAATTGGGATTTCTATATCCTGAGTGTAGGAGACGCCGCTTATGGCAGCTCCGCTACGTGGATGTAGATAGTAGCAGTTTACCGGAGTTCTCTATCCTTTGTGTAGAAAGCAGCTGTTTACTGGAGTTCTGTAGCATGGAATGAGGCATTCGCTATATGCAGGTTTTCTCTATGCTGAGTGTAGGAGACGGCGCTTATGGAAGCTCTGCTACCTGGATATAGAGAGAAGCGTTTTACCGGAGTTCCCTATCCTTGTTGTAGAGAGGAGCTGATTCCAGGAGTTCTATATCCTGGAATTAGGCATTCGCTGTATGTGGGTATTCTGTATGCTGAGTGTAGCACATGCAGCTTTCTGGAGTTCTGTCATCTAAGTGTAGAGAGATGCAGTTTCCAGGAGTTCTGTATGTTGAATGTAGAGAGAAGCTGTTTCCAAGAGTTCTGTAGTCTGAGAGTAGGCATACGCTGTATATGGGATTCCAGTAGCCTGAGTGTAGCCGATTCAGCTTATGGGAGTTCTGTAACCCTGAATTAGAAAGTTACATTTTAGCGAAGTTCTGTATCAGAGTGTAGGGAGAAGCTGTTTCCAAGAATTCTGCAGCGTATGAGCAGGTATTCGCTATATGCGGGTTTTCTGTATGCTGAGTGTAGCAGATGCAGCTTATGGAAGTTCTGTATCTTGAATGTAGTGAGACACAGTTTGCCAGAGTTCTGTATATGGGTGTAGAGAGAAACTGTTTCCAAGAGTTCTGTAGCCTGGCAAGAGGCATACGCAGTCATTGGGATTTCTGTATCCTGAGTGTGGGAGACGCCGCTTATGGGAGCTCCGCTACCTGGATATAGAGAGAAGCAGTTTACCAGAGTTCTCTATGCTTTGTGTAGAGAGCAGCTGTTTACTGGTGTTTTGTAGCCTGGAATGAGGCATTACATATATGCGGGTTTTCTGTATGCTGAGTGTAGGAGACACCGCTTGTGGGAGCTCTGCTACCTGGATATAGATAGAAGCAGTTTACTGGAGTTCTCTATGCTTTGTGTAGAAAGCAGGTGTTTACTGGATTTCTGTAGCCTGGAATGAGGCATTCGCTATATGCGGGTTTTCTCTATGCTGAATGTAGGAGACGCCGCTTATGGGAGCTCTGCTACCTGGATAGAGAGAGAATCAATTTACCGGAATTCCTTATCCTTGTTGTAGAGCGGAGCTGTTTCCAGGAGTTCTGTGTCCTGGAATTAGGCATTCGCTATATGTGGGTATTCTGTATACTGCGTGTAGCAGATGCAGCATTCGGGAGTTCTAGACCCTAAGTGTAGAGAGATGCAGTTTCCAGTAGTTCTGTATGTTGAATGTAGAGAGAAGCTGTTTCCAAGAGTTCTGTAGTCTGAGAGTAGGCATACGCTGTATATGGGATTCCTGTAGCCTGAGTGTAGCCGACGCAGCTTATGGGAGATCTGTAACCTAGAATTAGAGAGACGCAGTTTACCGAAGTTCTGTATCAGAATGTAGGACAAGCTGTTTCCAAGAATTCTGTAGCCTATGTATTCGCTATACGCGGGTTTTCTGTATGCTGAATGTGGCAGATGCAGCTTATTGGAGTTCTGTATCGTGCTTGTAGTTTGACACAGTTTGCCAGAGTTCTGTTTTTGGGTGTAGAGAGAAACTGTTTCTAGGAGTTCTGTAGCCTGGCATAAGGCATACGCAGTAATTGGGATTTCTATATCCTGAGTGTAGGAGACGCCGCTTATGGCAGCTCCGCTACCTGGATATAGATAGAAGCAGTGTACCGGAGTTCTCTATCCTTTGTGTAGAAAGCAGCTGTTTACTGGAGTTCTGTAGCATGGAATGAGGCATTCGCTATATGCGGGTATTCTGTATACTGCGTGTAGCAGATGCAGCATTCGGGAGTTCTATACCCTAAGTGTAGAGAGATGCAGTTTCCAGTAGTTCTGTATGTTGAATGTAGAGAGAAGCTGTTTCCAAGAGTTCTGTAGTCTGAGAGTAGGCATACGCTGTATATGGGATTCCTGTAGCCTGAGTGTAGCCGACGCAGCTTATGGGAGATCTGTAACCTAGAATTAGAGAGACGCAGTTTACCGAAGTTCTGTATCAGAATGTAGGGACAAGCTGTTTCCAAGAATTCTGTAGCCTATGGGCATGTATTCGCTATACGCGGGTTTTCTGTATGCTGAATGTGGCAGATGCAGCTTATTGGAGTTCTGTATCATGCTTGTCGTTCGACACAGTTTGCCAGAGTTCTGTTTTTGGGTGTAGAGAGAAACTGTTTCTAGGAGTTCTGTAGCCTGGCATAAGGCATACGCAGTAATTGGGATTTCTATATCCTGAGTGTAGGAGACGCCGCTTATGGCAGCTCCGCTACGTGGATGTAGATAGAAGCAGTTTACCGGAGTTCTCTATCCTTTGTGTAGAAAGCAGCTGTTTACTGGAGTTCTGTAGCATGGAAAGAGGCATTCGCTATATGCAGGTTTTCTCTATGCTGAGTGTAGGAGACGGCGCTTATGGAAGCTCTGCTACCTGGATATAGAGAGAAGCGTTTTACCGGAGTTCCCTATCCTTGTTGTAGAGAGGAGCTGATTCCAGGAGTTCTATATCCTGGAATTAGGCATTCGCTGTATGTGGGTATTCTGTATGCTGAGTGTAGCACATGCAGCTTTCTGGAGTTCTGTCATCTAAGTGTAGAGAGATGCAGTTTCCAGGAGTTCTGTATGTTGAATGTAGAGAGAAGCTGTTTCCAAGAGTTCTGTAGTCTGAGAGTAGGCATATGCTGTATATGGGATTCCAGTAGCCTGAGTGTAGCCGATTCAGCTTATGGGAGTTCTGTAACCCTGAATTAGAAAGTTACATTTTAGCGAAGTTCTGTATCAGAGTGTAGGGAGAAGCTGTTTCCAAGAATTCTGCAGCGTATGAGCAGGTATTCGCTATATGCGGGTTTTCTGTATGCTGAGTGTAGCAGATGCAGCTTATGGAAGTTCTGTATCTTGAATGTAGTGAGACACAGTTTGCCAGAGTTCTGTATATGGGTGTAGAGAGAAACTGTTTCCAAGAATTCTGTAGCCTATGGGCATGTATTCGCTATACGCGGGTTTTCTGTATGCTGAATGTGGCAGATGCAGCTTATTGGAGTTCTGTATCGTGCTTGTAGTTCGACACAGTTTGCCAGAGTTCTGTTTTTGGGTGTAGAGAGAAACTGTTTCTAGGAGTTCTGTAGCCTGGCATAAGGCATACGCAGTAATTGGGATTTCTATATCCTGAGTGTAGGAGACGCCGCTTATGGCAGCTCCGCTACGTGGATGTAGATAGAAGCAGTTTACCGGAGTTCTCTATCCTTTGTGTAGAAAGCAGCTGTTTACTGGAGTTCTGTAGCATGGAATGAGGCATTCGCTATATGCAGGTTTTCTCTATGCTGAGTGTAGGAGACGGCGCTTATGGAAGCTCTGCTACCTGGATATAGAGAGAAGCGTTTTACTGGAGTTCCCTATCCTTGTTGTAGAGAGGAGCTGATTCCAGGAGTTCTATATCCTGGAATTAGGCATTCGCTGTATGTGGGTATTCTGTATGCTGAGTGTAGCAGATGCAGCTTTCTGGAGTTCTGTCATCTAAGTGTAGAGAGATGCAGTTTCCAGTAGTTCTGTATGTTGAATGTAGAGAGAAGCTGTTTCCAAGAGTTCTGTAGTCTGAGAGTAGGCATACGCTGTATATGGGATTCCAGTAGCCTGAGTGTAGCCGATTCAGCTTATGGGAGTTCTGTAACCCTGAATTAGAAAGTTACATTTTAGCGAAGTTCTGTATCAGAGTGTAGGGAGAAGCTGTTTCCAAGAATTCTGCAGCGTATGAGCAGGTATTCGCTATATGCGGGTTTTCTGTATGCTGAGTGTAGCAGATGCAGCTTATGGAAGTTCTGTATCTTGAATGTAGTGAGACACAGTTTGCCAGAGTTCTGTATATGGGTGTAGAGAGAAACTGTTTCCAAGTGTTCTGTAGCCTGGCAAGAGGCATACGCAGTCATTGGGATTTCTGTATCCTGAGTGTGGGAGACGCCGCTTATGGGAGCTCCGCTACCTGGATATAGAGAGAAGCAGTTTACCAGAGTTCTCTATGCTTTGTGTAGAGAGCAGCTGTTTACTGGTGTTTTGTAGCCTGGAATGAGGCATTACATATATGCGGGTTTTCTGTATGCTGAGTGTAGGAGACACCGCTTGTGGGAGCTCTGCTACCTGGATATAGATAGAAGCAGTTTACTGGAGTTCTCTATGCTTTGTGTAGAAAGCAGCTGTTTACTGGATTTCTGTAGCCTGGAATGAGGCATTCGCTATATGCGGGTTTTCTCTATGCTGAGTGTAGGAGACGCCGCTTATGGGAGCTCTGCTACCTGGATAGAGAGAGAATCAATTTACCGGAATTCCTTATCCTTGTTGTAGAGCGGAGCTGTTTCCAGGAGTTCTGTGTCCTGGAATTAGGCATTCGCTATATGTGGGTATTCTGTATACTGCGTGTAGCAGATGCAGCATTCGGGAGTTCTAGACCCTAAGTGTAGAGAGATGCAGTTTCCAGTAGTTCTGTATGTTGAATGTAGAGAGAAGCTGTTTCCAAGAGTTCTGTAGTCTGAGAGTAGGCATACGCTGTATATGGGATTCCTGTAGCCTGAGTGTAGCCGACGCAGCTTATGGGAGATCTGTAACCTAGAATTAGAGAGACGCAGTTTACCGAAGTTCTGTATCAGAATGTAGGACAAGCTGTTTCCAAGAATTCTGTAGCCTATGTATTCGCTATACGCGGGTTTTCTGTATGCTGAATGTGGCAGATGCAGCTTATTGGAGTTCTGTATCGTGCTTGTAGTTTGACACAGTTTGCCAGAGTTCTGTTTTTGGGTGTAGAGAGAAACTGTTTCTAGGAGTTCTGTAGCCTGGCATAAGGCATACGCAGTAATTGGGATTTCTATATCCTGAGTGTAGGAGACGCCGCTTATGGCAGCTCCGCTACCTGGATATAGATAGAAGCAGTGTACCGGAGTTCTCTATCCTTTGTGTAGAAAGCAGCTGTTTACTGGAGTTCTGTAGCATGGAATGAGGCATTCGCTATATGCGGGTATTCTGTATACTGCGTGTAGCAGATGCAGCATTCGGGAGTTCTAGACCCTAAGTGTAGAGAGATGCAGTTTCCAGTAGTTCTGTATGTTGAATGTAGAGAGAAGCTATTTCCAAGAGTTCTGTAGTCTGAGAGTAGGCATACGCTGTATATGGGATTCCTGTAGCCTGAGTGTAGCCGACGCAGCTTATGGGAGATCTGTAACCTAGAATTAGAGAGACGCAGTTTACCGAAGTTCTGTATCAGAATGTAGGGACAAGCTGTTTCCAAGAATTCTGTAGCCTATGGGCATGTATTCGCTATACGCGGGTTTTCTGTATGCTGAATGTGGCAGATGCAGCTTATTGGAGTTCTGTATCATGCTTGTAGTTCGACACAGTTTGCCAGAGTTCTGTTTTTGGGTGTAGAGAGAAACTGTTTCTAGGAGTTCTGTAGCCTGGCATAAGGCATACGCAGTAATTGGGATTTCTATATCCTGAGTGTAGGAGACGCCGCTTATGGCAGCTCCGCTACGTGGATGTAGATAGAAGCAGTTTAGCGGAGTTCTCTATCCTTTGTGTAGAAAGCAGCTGTTTACTGGAGTTCTGTAGCATGGAATGAGGCATTCGCTATATGCAGGTTTTCTCTATGCTGAGTGTAGGAGACGGCGCTTATGGAAGCTCTGCTACCTGGATATAGAGAGAAGCGTTTTACCGGAGTTCCCTATCCTTGTTGTAGAGAGGAGCTGATTCCAGGAGTTCTATATCCTGGAATTAGGCATTCGCTGTATGTGGGTATTCTGTATGCTGAGTGTAGCACATGCAGCTTTCTGGAGTTCTGTCATCTAAGTGTAGAGAGATGCAGTTTCCAGTAGTTCTGTATGTTGAATGTAGAGAGAAGCTGTTTCCAAGAGTTCTGTAGTCTGAGAGTAGGCATACGCTGTATATGGGATTCCAGTAGCCTGAGTGTAGCCGATTCAGCTTATGGGAGTTCTGTAACCCTGAATTAGAAAGTTACATTTTAGCGAAGTTCTGTATCAGAGTGTAGGGAGAAGCTGTTTCCAAGAATTCTGCAGCGTATGAGCAGGTATTCGCTATATGCGGGTTTTCTGTATGCTGAGTGTAGCAGATGCAGCTTATGGAAGTTCTGTATCTTGAATGTAGTGAGACACAGTTTGCCAGAGTTCTGTATATGGGTGTAGAGAGAAACTGTTTCCAAGAGTTCTGTAGCCTGGCAAGAGGCATACGCAGTCATTGGGATTTCTGTATCCTGAGTGTGGGAGACGCCGCTTATGGGAGCTCCGCTACCTGGATATAGAGAGAAGCAGTTTACCAGAGTTCTCTATGCTTTGTGTAGAGAGCAGCTGTTTACTGGTGTTTTGTAGCCTGGAATGAGGCATTACATATATGCGGGTTTTCTGTATGCTGAGTGTAGGAGACACCGCTTGTGGGAGCTCTGCTACCTGGATATAGATAGAAGCAGTTTACTGGAGTTCTCTATGCTTTGTGTAGAAAGCAGCTGTTTACTGGATTTCTGTAGCCTGGAATGAGGCATTCGCTATATGCGGGTTTTCTCTATGCTGAGTGTAGGAGACGCCGCTTATGGGAGCTCTGCTACCTGGATAGAGAGAGAATCAATTTACCGGAATTCCTTATCCTTGTTGTAGAGCGGAGCTGTTTCCAGGAGTTCTGTGTCCTGGAATTAGGCATTCGCTATATGTGGGTATTCTGTATACTGCGTGTAGCAGATGCAGCATTCGGGAGTTCTATACCCTAAGTGTAGAGAGATGCAGTTTCCAGTAGTTCTGTATGTTGAATGTAGAGAGAAGCTGTTTCCAAGAGTTCTGTAGTCTGAGAGTAGGCATACGCTGTATATGGGATTCCTGTAGCCTGAGTGTAGCCGACGCAGCTTATGGGAGATCTGTAACCTAGAATTAGAGAGACGCAGTTTACCGAAGTTCTGTATCAGAATGTAGGGACAAGCTGTTTCCAAGAATTCTGTAGCCTATGTATTCGCTATACGCGGGTTTTCTGTATGCTGAATGTGGCAGATGCAGCTTATTGGAGTTCTGTATCGTGCTTGTAGTTTGACACAGTTTGCCAGAGTTCTGTTTTTGGGTGTAGAGAGAAACTGTTTCTAGGAGTTCTGTAGCCTGGCATAAGGCATACGCAGTAATTGGGATTTCTATATCCTGAGTGTAGGAGACGCCGCTTATGGCAGCTCCGCTACCTGGATATAGATAGAAGCAGTGTACCGGAGTTCTCTATCCTTTGTGTAGAAAGCAGCTGTTTACTGGAGTTCTGTAGCATGGAATGAGGCATTCGCTATATGCGGGTATTCTGTATACTGCGTGTAGCAGATGCAGCATTCGGGAGTTCTAGACCCTAAGTGTAGAGAGATGCAGTTTCCAGTAGTTCTGTATGTTGAATGTAGAGAGAAGCTGTTTCCAAGAGTTCTGTAGTCTGAGAGTAGGCATACGCTGTATATGGGATTCCTGTAGCCTGAGTGTAGCCGACGCAGCTTATGGGAGATCTGTAACCTAGAATTAGAGAGACGCAGTTTACCGAAGTTCTGTATCAGAATGTAGGGACAAGCTGTTTCCAAGAATTCTGTAGCCTATGGGCATGTATTCGCTATACGCGGGTTTTCTGTATGCTGAATGTGGCAGATGCAGCTTATTGGAGTTCTGTATCGTGCTTGTAGTTCGACACAGTTTGCCAGAGTTCTGTTTTTGGGTGTAGAGAGAAACTGTTTCTAGGAGTTCTGTAGCCTGGCATAAGGCATACGCAGTAATTGGGATTTCTATATCCTGAGTGTAGGAGACGCCGCTTATGGCAGCTCCGCTACGTGGATGTAGATAGAAGCAGTTTACCGGAGTTCTCTATCCTTTGTGTAGAAAGCAGCTGTTTACTGGAGTTCTGTAGCATGGAATGAGGCATTCGCTATATGCAGGTTTTCTCTATGCTGAGTGTAGGAGACGGCGCTTATGGAAGCTCTGCTACCTGGATATAGAGAGAAGCGTTTTACTGGAGTTCCCTATCCTTGTTGTAGAGAGGAGCTGATTCCAGGAGTTCTATATCCTGGAATTAGGCATTCGCTGTATGTGGGTATTCTGTATGCTGAGTGTAGCACATGCAGCTTTCTGGAGTTCTGTCATCTAAGTGTAGAGAGATGCAGTTTCCAGTAGTTCTGTATGTTGAATGTAGAGAGAAGCTGTTTCCAAGAGTTCTGTAGTCTGAGAGTAGGCATACGCTGTATATGGGATTCCAGTAGCCTGAGTGTAGCCGATTCAGCTTATGGGAGTTCTGTAACCCTGAATTAGAAAGTTACATTTTAGCGAAGTTCTGTATCAGAGTGTAGGGAGAAGCTGTTTCCAAGAATTCTGCAGCGTATGAGCAGGTATTCCCTATATGCGGGTTTTCTGTATGCTGAGTGTAGCAGATGCAGCTTATGGAAGTTCTGTATCTTGAATGTAGTGAGACACAGTTTGCCAGAGTTCTGTATATGGGTGTAGAGAGAAACTGTTTCCAAGAGTTCTGTAGCCTGGCAAGAGGCATACACAGTCATTGGGATTTCTGTATCCTGAGTGTGGGAGACGCCGCTTATGGGAGCTCCGCTACCTGGATATAGAGAGAAGCAGTTTACCAGAGTTCTCTATGCTTTGTGTAGAGAGCAGCTGTTTACTGGTGTTTTGTAGCCTGGAATGAGGCATTACATATATGCGGGTTTTCTGTATGCTGAGTGTAGGAGACGCCGCTTGTGGAGCTCTGCTACCTGGATATAGATAGAAGCAGTTTACTGGAGTTCTCTATGCTTTGTGTAGAAAGCAGCTGTTTACTGGATTTCTGTAGCCTGGAATGAGGCATTCGCTATATGCGGGTTTTCTCTATGCTGAGTGTAGGAGACGCCGCTTATGGGAGCTCTGCTACCTGGATAGAGAGAGAATCAATTTACCGGAATTCCTTATCCTTGTTGTAGAGCGGAGCTGTTTCCAGGAGTTCTGTGTCCTGGAATTAGGCATTCGCTATATGTGGGTATTCTGTATACTGCGTGTAGCAGATGCAGCATTCGGGAGTTCTAGACCCTAAGTGTAGAGAGATGCAGTTTCCAGTAGTTCTGTATGTTGAATGTAGAGAGAAGCTGTTTCCAAGAGTTCTGTAGTCTGAGAGTAGGCATACGCTGTATATGGGATTCCTGTAGCCTGAGTGTAGCCGACGCAGCTTATGGGAGATCTGTAACCTAGAATTAGAGAGACGCAGTTTACCGAAGTTCTGTATCAGAATGTAGGACAAGCTGTTTCCAAGAATTCTGTAGCCTATGTATTCGCTATACGCGGGTTTTCTGTATGCTGAATGTGGCAGATGCAGCTTATTGGAGTTCTGTATCGTGCTTGTAGTTTGACACAGTTTGCCAGAGTTCTGTTTTTGGGTGTAGAGAGAAACTGTTTCTAGGAGTTCTGTAGCCTGGCATAAGGCATACGCAGTAATTGGGATTTCTATATCCTGAGTGTAGGAGACGCCGCTTATGGCAGCTCCGCTACCTGGATATAGATAGAAGCAGTGTACCGGAGTTCTCTATCCTTTGTGTAGAAAGCAGCTGTTTACTGGAGTTCTGTAGCATGGAATGAGGCATTCGCTATATGCGGGTATTCTGTATACTGCGTGTAGCAGATGCAGCGTTCGGGAGTTCTATACCCTAAGTGTAGAGAGATGCAGTTTCCAGTAGTTCTGTATGTTGAATGTAGAGAGAAGCTGTTTCCAAGAGTTCTGTAGTCTGAGAGTAGGCATACGCTGTATATGGGATTCCTGTAGCCTGAGTGTAGCCGACGCAGCTTATGGGAGATCTGTAACCTAGAATTAGAGAGACGCAGTTTACCGAAGTTCTGTATCAGAATGTAGGGACAAGCTGTTTCCAAGAATTCTGTAGCCTATGGGCATGTATTCGCTATACGCGGGTTTTCTGTATGCTGAATGTGGCAGATGCAGCTTATTGGAGTTCTGTATCATGCTTGTCGTTCGACACAGTTTGCCAGAGTTCTGTTTTTGGGTGTAGAGAGAAACTGTTTCTAGGAGTTCTGTAGCCTGGCATAAGGCATACGCAGTAATTGGGATTTCTATATCCTGAGTGTAGGAGACGCCGCTTATGGCAGCTCCGCTACGTGGATGTAGATAGAAGCAGTTTACCGGAGTTCTCTATCCTTTGTGTAGAAAGCAGCTGTTTACTGGAGTTCTGTAGCATGGAATGAGGCATTCGCTATATGCAGGTTTTCTCTATGCTGAGTGTAGGAGACGGCGCTTATGGAAGCTCTGCTACCTGGATATAGAGAGAAGCGTTTTACCGGAGTTCCCTATCCTTGTTGTAGAGAGGAGCTGATTCCAGGAGTTCTATATCCTGGAATTAGGCATTCGCTGTATGTGGGTATTCTGTATGCTGAGTGTAGCACATGCAGCTTTCTGGAGTTCTGTCATCTAAGTGTAGAGAGATGCAGTTTCCAGGAGTTCTGTATGTTGAATGTAGAGAGAAGCTGTTTCCAAGAGTTCTGTAGTCTGAGAGTAGGCATACGCTGTATATGGGATTCCAGTAGCCTGAGTGTAGCCGATTCAGCTTATGGGAGTTCTGTAACCCTGAATTAGAAAGTTACATTTTAGCGAAGTTCTGTATCAGAGTGTAGGGAGAAGCTGTTTCCAAGAATTCTGCAGCGTATGAGCAGGTATTCGCTATATGCGGGTTTTCTGTATGCTGAGTGTAGCAGATGCAGCTTATGGAAGTTCTGTATCTTGAATGTAGTGAGACACAGTTTGCCAGAGTTCTGTATATGGGTGTAGAGAGAAACTGTTTCCAAGAGTTCTGTAGCCTGGCAAGAGGCATACGCAGTCATTGGGATTTCTGTATCCTGAGTGTGGGAGACGCCGCTTATGGGAGCTCCGCTACCTGGATATAGAGAGAAGCAGTTTACCAGAGTTCTCTATGCTTTGTGTAGAGAGCAGCTGTTTACTGGTGTTTTGTAGCCTGGAATGAGGCATTACATATATGCGGGTTTTCTGTATGCTGAGTGTAGGAGACACCGCTTGTGGGAGCTCTGCTACCTGGATATAGATAGAAGCAGTTTACTGGAGTTCTCTATGCTTTGTGTAGAAAGCAGCTGTTTACTGGATTTCTGTAGCCTGGAATGAGGCATTCGCTATATGCGGGTTTTCTCTATGCTGAGTGTAGGAGACGCCGCTTATGGGAGCTCTGCTACCTGGATAGAGAGAGAATCAATTTACCGGAATTCCTTATCCTTGTTGTAGAGCGGAGCTGTTTCCAGGAGTTCTGTGTCCTGGAATTAGGCATTCGCTATATGTGGGTATTCTGTATACTGCGTGTAGCAGATGCAGCATTCGGGAGTTCTAGACCCTAAGTGTAGAGAGATGCAGTTTCCAGTAGTTCTGTATGTTGAATGTAGAGAGAAGCTGTTTCCAAGAGTTCTGTAGTCTGAGAGTAGGCATACGCTGTATATGGGATTCCTGTAGCCTGAGTGTAGCCGACGCAGCTTATGGGAGATCTGTAACCTAGAATTAGAGAGACGCAGTTTACCGAAGTTCTGTATCAGAATGTAGGGACAAGCTGTTTCCAAGAATTCTGTAGCCTATGTATTCGCTATACGCGGGTTTTCTGTATGCTGAATGTGGCAGATGCAGCTTATTGGAGTTCTGTATCGTGCTTGTAGTTTGACACAGTTTGCCAGAGTTCTGTTTTTGGGTGTAGAGAGAAACTGTTTCTAGGAGTTCTGTAGCCTGGCATAAGGCATACGCAGTAATTGGGATTTCTATATCCTGAGTGTAGGAGACGCCGCTTATGGCAGCTCCGCTACCTGGATATAGATAGAAGCAGTGTACCGGAGTTCTCTATCCTTTGTGTAGAAAGCAGCTGTTTACTGGAGTTCTGTAGCATGGAATGAGGCATTCGCTATATGCGGGTATTCTGTATACTGCGTGTAGCAGATGCAGCATTCGGGAGTTCTATACCCTAAGTGTAGAGAGATGCAGTTTCCAGTAGTTCTGTATGTTGAATGTAGAGAGAAGCTATTTCCAAGAGTTCTGTAGTCTGAGAGTAGGCATACGCTGTATATGGGATTCCTGTAGCCTGAGTGTAGCCGACGCAGCTTATGGGAGATCTGTAACCTAGAATTAGAGAGACGCAGTTTACCGAAGTTCTGTATCAGAATGTAGGGACAAGCTGTTTCCAAGAATTCTGTAGCCTATGGGCATGTATTCGCTATACGCGGGTTTTCTGTATGCTGAATGTGGCAGATGCAGCTTATTGGAGTTCTGTATCATGCTTGTCGTTCGACACAGTTTGCCAGAGTTCTGTTTTTGGGTGTAGAGAGAAACTGTTTCTAGGAGTTCTGTAGCCTGGCATAAGGCATACGCAGTAATTGGGATTTCTATATCCTGAGTGTAGGAGACGCCGCTTATGGCAGCTCCGCTACGTGGATGTAGATAGAAGCAGTTTACCGGAGTTCTCTATCCTTTGTGTAGAAAGCAGCTGTTTACTGGAGTTCTGTAGCATGGAATGAGGCATTCGCTATATGCAGGTTTTCTCTATGCTGAGTGTAGGAGACGGCGCTTATGGAAGCTCTGCTACCTGGATATAGAGAGAAGCGTTTTACCGGAGTTCCCTATCCTTGTTGTAGAGAGGAGCTGATTCCAGGAGTTCTATATCCTGGAATTAGGCATTCGCTGTATGTGGGTATTCTGTATGCTGAGTGTAGCACATGCAGCTTTCTGGAGTTCTGTCATCTAAGTGTAGAGAGATGCAGTTTCCAGTAGTTCTGTATGTTGAATGTAGAGAGAAGCTGTTTCCAAGAGTTCTGTAGTCTGAGAGTAGGCATACGCTGTATATGGGATTCCAGTAGCCTGAGTGTAGCCGATTCAGCTTATGGGAGTTCTGTAACCCTGAATTAGAAAGTTACATTTTAGCGAAGTTCTGTATCAGAGTGTAGGGAGAAGCTGTTTCCAAGAATTCTGCAGCGTATGAGCAGGTATTCGCTATATGCGGGTTTTCTGTATGCTGAGTGTAGCAGATGCAGCTTATGGAAGTTCTGTATCTTGAATGTAGTGAGACACAGTTTGCCAGAGTTCTGTATATGGGTGTAGAGAGAAACTGTTTCCAAGAGTTCTGTAGCCTGGCAAGAGGCATACGCAGTCATTGGGATTTCTGTATCCTGAGTGTGGGAGACGCCGCTTATGGGAGCTCCGCTACCTGGATATAGAGAGAAGCAGTTTACCAGAGTTCTCTATGCTTTGTGTAGAGAGCAGCTGTTTACTGGTGTTTTGTAGCCTGGAATGAGGCATTACATATATGCGGGTTTTCTGTATGCTGAGTGTAGGAGACACCGCTTGTGGGAGCTCTGCTACCTGGATATAGATAGAAGCAGTTTACTGGAGTTCTCTATGCTTTGTGTAGAAAGCAGCTGTTTACTGGATTTCTGTAGCCTGGAATGAGGCATTCGCTATATGCGGGTTTTCTCTATGCTGAGTGTAGGAGACGCCGCTTATGGGAGCTCTGCTACCTGGATAGAGAGAGAATCAATTTACCGGAATTCCTTATCCTTGTTGTAGAGCGGAGCTGTTTCCAGGAGTTCTGTGTCCTGGAATTAGGCATTCGCTATATGTGGGTATTCTGTATACTGCGTGTAGCAGATGCAGCATTCGGGAGTTCTAGACCCTAAGTGTAGAGAGATGCAGTTTCCAGTAGTTCTGTATGTTGAATGTAGAGAGAAGCTGTTTCCAAGAGTTCTGTAGTCTGAGAGTAGGCATACGCTGTATATGGGATTCCTGTAGCCTGAGTGTAGCCGACGCAGCTTATGGGAGATCTGTAACCTAGAATTAGAGAGACGCAGTTTACCGAAGTTCTGTATCAGAATGTAGGGACAAGCTGTTTCCAAGAATTCTGTAGCCTATGTATTCGCTATACGCGGGTTTTCTGTATGCTGAATGTGGCAGATGCAGCTTATTGGAGTTCTGTATCGTGCTTGTAGTTTGACACAGTTTGCCAGAGTTCTGTTTTTGGGTGTAGAGAGAAACTGTTTCTAGGAGTTCTGTAGCCTGGCATAAGGCATACGCAGTAATTGGGATTTCTATATCCTGAGTGTAGGAGACGCCGCTTATGGCAGCTCCGCTACCTGGATATAGATAGAAGCAGTGTACCGGAGTTCTCTATCCTTTGTGTAGAAAGCAGCTGTTTACTGGAGTTCTGTAGCATGGAATGAGGCATTCGCTATATGCGGGTATTCTGTATACTGCGTGTAGCAGATGCAGCATTCGGGAGTTCTATACCCTAAGTGTAGAGAGATGCAGTTTCCAGTAGTTCTGTATGTTGAATGTAGAGAGAAGCTATTTCCAAGAGTTCTGTAGTCTGAGAGTAGGCATACGCTGTATATGGGATTCCTGTAGCCTGAGTGTAGCCGACGCAGCTTATGGGAGATCTGTAACCTAGAATTAGAGAGACGCAGTTTACCGAAGTTCTGTATCAGAATGTAGGGACAAGCTGTTTCCAAGAATTCTGTAGCCTATGGGCATGTATTCGCTATACGCGGGTTTTCTGTATGCTGAATGTGGCAGATGCAGCTTATTGGAGTTCTGTATCATGCTTGTAGTTCGACACAGTTTGCCAGAGTTCTGTTTTTGGGTGTAGAGAGAAACTGTTTCTAGGAGTTCTGTAGCCTGGCATAAGGCATACGCAGTAATTGGGATTTCTATATCCTGAGTGTAGGAGACGCCGCTTATGGCAGCTCCGCTACGTGGATGTAGATAGAAGCAGTTTAGCGGAGTTCTCTATCCTTTGTGTAGAAAGCAGCTGTTTACTGGAGTTCTGTAGCATGGAATGAGGCATTCGCTATATGCAGGTTTTCTCTATGCTGAGTGTAGGAGACGGCGCTTATGGAAGCTCTGCTACCTGGATATAGAGAGAAGCGTTTTACCGGAGTTCCCTATCCTTGTTGTAGAGAGGAGCTGATTCCAGGAGTTCTATATCCTGGAATTAGGCATTCGCTGTATGTGGGTATTCTGTATGCTGAGTGTAGCACATGCAGCTTTCTGGAGTTCTGTCATCTAAGTGTAGAGAGATGCAGTTTCCAGTAGTTCTGTATGTTGAATGTAGAGAGAAGCTGTTTCCAAGAGTTCTGTAGTCTGAGAGTAGGCATACGCTGTATATGGGATTCCAGTAGCCTGAGTGTAGCCGATTCAGCTTATGGGAGTTCTGTAACCCTGAATTAGAAAGTTACATTTTAGCGAAGTTCTGTATCAGAGTGTAGGGAGAAGCTGTTTCCAAGAATTCTGCAGCGTATGAGCAGGTATTCGCTATATGCGGGTTTTCTGTATGCTGAGTGTAGCAGATGCAGCTTATGGAAGTTCTGTATCTTGAATGTAGTGAGACACAGTTTGCCAGAGTTCTGTATATGGGTGTAGAGAGAAACTGTTTCCAAGAGTTCTGTAGCCTGGCAAGAGGCATACGCAGTCATTGGGATTTCTGTATCCTGAGTGTGGGAGACGCCGCTTATGGGAGCTCCGCTACCTGGATATAGAGAGAAGCAGTTTACCAGAGTTCTCTATGCTTTGTGTAGAGAGCAGCTGTTTACTGGTGTTTTGTAGCCTGGAATGAGGCATTACATATATGCGGGTTTTCTGTATGCTGAGTGTAGGAGACACCGCTTGTGGGAGCTCTGCTACCTGGATATAGATAGAAGCAGTTTACTGGAGTTCTCTATGCTTTGTGTAGAAAGCAGCTGTTTACTGGATTTCTGTAGCCTGGAATGAGGCATTCGCTATATGCGGGTTTTCTCTATGCTGAGTGTAGGAGACGCCGCTTATGGGAGCTCTGCTACCTGGATAGAGAGAGAATCAATTTACCGGAATTCCTTATCCTTGTTGTAGAGCGGAGCTGTTTCCAGGAGTTCTGTGTCCTGGAATTAGGCATTCGCTATATGTGGGTATTCTGTATACTGCGTGTAGCAGATGCAGCATTCGGGAGTTCTAGACCCTAAGTGTAGAGAGATGCAGTTTCCAGTAGTTCTGTATGTTGAATGTAGAGAGAAGCTGTTTCCAAGAGTTCTGTAGTCTGAGAGTAGGCATACGCTGTATATGGGATTCCTGTAGCCTGAGTGTAGCCGACGCAGCTTATGGGAGATCTGTAACCTAGAATTAGAGAGACGCAGTTTACCGAAGTTCTGTATCAGAATGTAGGGACAAGCTGTTTCCAAGAATTCTGTAGCCTATGTATTCGCTATACGCGGGTTTTCTGTATGCTGAATGTGGCAGATGCAGCTTATTGGAGTTCTGTAACGTGCTTGTAGTTTGACACAGTTTGCCAGAGTTCTGTTTTTGGGTGTAGAGAGAAACTGTTTCTAGGAGTTCTGTAGCCTGGCATAAGGCATACGCAGTAATTGGGATTTCTATATCCTGAGTGTAGGAGACGCCGCTTATGGCAGCTCCGCTACCTGGATATAGATAGAAGCAGTGTACCGGAGTTCTCTATCCTTTGTGTAGAAAGCAGCTGTTTACTGGAGTTCTGTAGCATGGAATGAGGCATTCGCTATATGCGGGTATTCTGTATACTGCGTGTAGCAGATGCAGCATTCGGGAGTTCTATACCCTAAGTGTAGAGAGATGCAGTTTCCAGTAGTTCTGTATGTTGAATGTAGAGAGAAGCTGTTTCCAAGAGTTCTGTAGTCTGAGAGTAGGCATACGCTGTATATGGGATTCCTGTAGCCTGAGTGTAGCCGACGCAGCTTATGGGAGATCTGTAACCTAGAATTAGAGAGACGCAGTTTACCGAAGTTCTGTATCAGAATGTAGGGACAAGCTGTTTCCAAGAATTCTGTAGCCTATGGGCATGTATTCGCTATACGCGGGTTTTCTGTATGCTGAATGTGGCAGATGCAGCTTATTGGAGTTCTGTATCGTGCTTGTAGTTCGACACAGTTTGCCAGAGTTCTGTTTTTGGGTGTAGAGAGAAACTGTTTCTAGGAGTTCTGTAGCCTGGCATAAGGCATACGCAGTAATTGGGATTTCTATATCCTGAGTGTAGGAGACGCCGCTTATGGCAGCTCCGCTACGTGGATGTAGATAGAAGCAGTTTACCGGAGTTCTCTATCCTTTGTGTAGAAAGCAGCTGTTTACTGGAGTTCTGTAGCATGGAATGAGGCATTCGCTATATGCAGGTTTTCTCTATGCTGAGTGTAGGAGACGGCGCTTATGGAAGCTCTGCTACCTGGATATAGAGAGAAGCGTTTTACCGGAGTTCCCTATCCTTGTTGTAGAGAGGAGCTGATTCCAGGAGTTCTATATCCTGGAATTAGGCATTCGCTGTATGTGGGTATTCTGTATGCTGAGTGTAGCACATGCAGCTTTCTGGAGTTCTGTCATCTAAGTGTAGAGAGATGCAGTTTCCAGTAGTTCTGTATGTTGAATGTAGAGAGAAGCTGTTTCCAAGAGTTCTGTAGTCTGAGAGTAGGCATACGCTGTATATGGGATTCCAGTAGCCTGAGTGTAGCCGATTCAGCTTATGGGAGTTCTGTAACCCTGAATTAGAAAGTTACATTTTAGCGAAGTTCTGTATCAGAGTGTAGGGAGAAGCTGTTTCCAAGAATTCTGCAGCGTATGAGCAGGTATTCGCTATATGCGGGTTTTCTGTATGCTGAGTGTAGCAGATGCAGCTTATGGAAGTTCTGTATCTTGAATGTAGTGAGACACAGTTTGCCAGAGTTCTGTATATGGGTGTAGAGAGAAACTGTTTCCAAGAGTTCTGTAGCCTGGCAAGAGGCATACGCAGTCATTGGGATTTCTGTATCCTGAGTGTGGGAGACGCCGCTTATGGGAGCTCCGCTACCTGGATATAGAGAGAAGCAGTTTACCAGAGTTCTCTATGCTTTGTGTAGAGAGCAGCTGTTTACTGGTGTTTTGTAGCCTGGAATGAGGCATTACATATATGCGGGTTTTCTGTATGCTGAGTGTAGGAGACGCCGCTTGTGGGAGCTCTGCTACCTGGATATAGATAGAAGCAGTTTACTGGAGTTCTCTATGCTTTGTGTAGAAAGCAGCTGTTTACTGGATTTCTGTAGCCTGGAATGAGGCATTCGCTATATGCGGGTTTTCTCTATGCTGAGTGTAGGAGACGCCGCTTATGGGAGCTCTGCTACCTGGATAGAGAGAGAATCAATTTACCGGAATTCCTTATCCTTGTTGTAGAGCGGAGCTGTTTCCAGGAGTTCTGTGTCCTGGAATTAGGCATTCGCTATATGTGGGTATTCTGTATACTGCGTGTAGCAGATGCAGCATTCGGGAGTTCTATACCCTAAGTGTAGAGAGATGCAGTTTCCAGTAGTTCTGTATGTTGAATGTAGAGAGAAGCTGTTTCCAAGAGTTCTGTAGTCTGAGAGTAGGCATACGCTGTATATGGGATTCCTGTAGCCTGAGTGTAGCCGACGCAGCTTATGGGAGATCTGTAACCTAGAATTAGAGAGACGCAGTTTACCGAAGTTCTGTATCAGAATGTAGGGACAAGCTGTTTCCAAGAATTCTGTAGCCTATGTATTCGCTATACGCGGGTTTTCTGTATGCTGAATGTGGCAGATGCAGCTTATTGGAGTTCTGTAACGTGCTTGTAGTTTGACACAGTTTGCCAGAGTTCTGTTTTTGGGTGTAGAGAGAAACTGTTTCTAGGAGTTCTGTAGCCTGGCATAAGGCATACGCAGTAATTGGGATTTCTATATCCTGAGTGTAGGAGACGCCGCTTATGGCAGCTCCGCTACCTGGATATAGATAGAAGCAGTGTACCGGAGTTCTCTATCCTTTGTGTAGAAAGCAGCTGTTTACTGGAGTTCTGTAGCATGGAATGAGGCATTCGCTATATGCGGGTATTCTGTATACTGCGTGTAGCAGATGCAGCATTCGGGAGTTCTATACCCTAAGTGTAGAGAGATGCAGTTTCCAGTAGTTCTGTATGTTGAATGTAGAGAGAAGCTGTTTCCAAGAGTTCTGTAGTCTGAGAGTAGGCATACGCTGTATATGGGATTCCTGTAGCCTGAGTGTAGCCGACGCAGCTTATGGGAGATCTGTAACCTAGAATTAGAGAGACGCAGTTTACCGAAGTTCTGTATCAGAATGTAGGGACAAGCTGTTTCCAAGAATTCTGTAGCCTATGGGCATGTATTCGCTATACGCGGGTTTTCTGTATGCTGAATGTGGCAGATGCAGCTTATTGGAGTTCTGTATCGTGCTTGTAGTTTGACACAGTTTGCCAGAGTTCTGTTTTTGGGTGTAGAGAGAAACTGTTTCTAGGAGTTCTGTAGCCTGGCATAAGGCATACGCAGTAATTGGGATTTCTATATCCTGAGTGTAGGAGACGCCGCTTATGGCAGCTCCGCTACGTGGATGTAGATAGAAGCAGTTTACCGGAGTTCTCTATCCTTTGTGTAGAAAGCAGCTGTTTACTGGAGTTCTGTAGCATGGAATGAGGCATTCGCTATATGCAGGTTTTCTCTATGCTGAGTGTAGGAGACGGCGCTTATGGAAGCTCTGCTACCTGGATATAGAGAGAAGCGTTTTACTGGAGTTCCCTATCCTTGTTGTAGAGAGGAGCTGATTCCAGGAGTTCTATATCCTGGAATTAGGCATTCGCTGTATGTGGGTATTCTGTATGCTGAGTGTAGCACATGCAGCTTTCTGGAGTTCTGTCATCTAAGTGTAGAGAGATGCAGTTTCCAGGAGTTCTGTATGTTGAATGTAGAGAGAAGCTGTTTCCAAGAGTTCTGTAGTCTGAGAGTAGGCATACGCTGTATATGGGATTCCAGTAGCCTGAGTGTAGCCGATTCAGCTTATGGGAGTTCTGTAACCCTGAATTAGAAAGTTACATTTTAGCGAAGTTCTGTATCAGAGTGTAGGGAGAAGCTGTTTCCAAGAATTCTGCAGCGTATGAGCAGGTATTCGCTATATGCGGGTTTTCTGTATGCTGAGTGTAGCAGATGCAGCTTATGGAAGTTCTGTATCTTGAATGTAGTGAGACACAGTTTGCCAGAGTTCTGTATATGGGTGTAGAGAGAAACTGTTTCCAAGAGTTCTGTAGCCTGGCAAGAGGCATACGCAGTCATTGGGATTTCTGTATCCTGAGTGTGGGAGACGCCGCTTATGGGAGCTCCGCTACCTGGATATAGAGAGAAGCAGTTTACCAGAGTTCTCTATGCTTTGTGTAGAGAGCAGCTGTTTACTGGTGTTTTGTAGCCTGGAATGAGGCATTACATATATGCGGGTTTTCTGTATGCTGAGTGTAGGAGACGCCGCTTGTGGAGCTCTGCTACCTGGATATAGATAGAAGCAGTTTACTGGAGTTCTCTATGCTTTGTGTAGAAAGCAGCTGTTTACTGGATTTCTGTAGCCTGGAATGAGGCATTCGCTATATGCGGGTTTTCTCTATGCTGAGTGTAGGAGACGCCGCTTATGGGAGCTCTGCTACCTGGATAGAGAGAGAATCAATTTACCGGAATTCCTTATCCTTGTTGTAGAGCGGAGCTGTTTCCAGGAGTTCTGTGTCCTGGAATTAGGCATTCGCTATATGTGGGTATTCTGTATACTGCGTGTAGCAGATGCAGCATTCGGGAGTTCTAGACCCTAAGTGTAGAGAGATGCAGTTTCCAGTAGTTCTGTATGTTGAATGTAGAGAGAAGCTGTTTCCAAGAGTTCTGTAGTCTGAGAGTAGGCATACGCTGTATATGGGATTCCTGTAGCCTGAGTGTAGCCGACGCAGCTTATGGGAGATCTGTAACCTAGAATTAGAGAGACGCAGTTTACCGAAGTTCTGTATCAGAATGTAGGACAAGCTGTTTCCAAGAATTCTGTAGCCTATGTATTCGCTATACGCGGGTTTTCTGTATGCTGAATGTGGCAGATGCAGCTTATTGGAGTTCTGTATCGTGCTTGTAGTTTGACACAGTTTGCCAGAGTTCTGTTTTTGGGTGTAGAGAGAAACTGTTTCTAGGAGTTCTGTAGCCTGGCATAAGGCATACGCAGTAATTGGGATTTCTATATCCTGAGTGTAGGAGACGCCGCTTATGGCAGCTCCGCTACCTGGATATAGATAGAAGCAGTGTACCGGAGTTCTCTATCCTTTGTGTAGAAAGCAGCTGTTTACTGGAGTTCTGTAGCATGGAATGAGGCATTCGCTATATGCGGGTATTCTGTATACTGCGTGTAGCAGATGCAGCGTTCGGGAGTTCTATACCCTAAGTGTAGAGAGATGCAGTTTCCAGTAGTTCTGTATGTTGAATGTAGAGAGAAGCTGTTTCCAAGAGTTCTGTAGTCTGAGAGTAGGCATACGCTGTATATGGGATTCCTGTAGCCTGAGTGTAGCCGACGCAGCTTATGGGAGATCTGTAACCTAGAATTAGAGAGACGCAGTTTACCGAAGTTCTGTATCAGAATGTAGGGACAAGCTGTTTCCAAGAATTCTGTAGCCTATGGGCATGTATTCGCTATACGCGGGTTTTCTGTATGCTGAATGTGGCAGATGCAGCTTATTGGAGTTCTGTATCATGCTTGTCGTTCGACACAGTTTGCCAGAGTTCTGTTTTTGGGTGTAGAGAGAAACTGTTTCTAGGAGTTCTGTAGCCTGGCATAAGGCATACGCAGTAATTGGGATTTCTATATCCTGAGTGTAGGAGACGCCGCTTATGGCAGCTCCGCTACGTGGATGTAGATAGAAGCAGTTTACCGGAGTTCTCTATCCTTTGTGTAGAAAGCAGCTGTTTACTGGAGTTCTGTAGCATGGAATGAGGCATTCGCTATATGCAGGTTTTCTCTATGCTGAGTGTAGGAGACGGCGCTTATGGAAGCTCTGCTACCTGGATATAGAGAGAAGCGTTTTACCGGAGTTCCCTATCCTTGTTGTAGAGAGGAGCTGATTCCAGGAGTTCTATATCCTGGAATTAGGCATTCGCTGTATGTGGGTATTCTGTATGCTGAGTGTAGCACATGCAGCTTTCTGGAGTTCTGTCATCTAAGTGTAGAGAGATGCAGTTTCCAGGAGTTCTGTATGTTGAATGTAGAGAGAAGCTGTTTCCAAGAGTTCTGTAGTCTGAGAGTAGGCATACGCTGTATATGGGATTCCAGTAGCCTGAGTGTAGCCATTCAGCTTATGGGAGTTCTGTAACCCTGAATTAGAAAGTTACATTTTACCGAAGTTCTGTATCAGAGTGTAGGGAGAAGCTGTTTCCAAGAATTCTGCAGCGTATGAGCAGGTATTCGCTATATGCGGGTTTTCTGTATGCTGAGTGTAGCAGATGCAGCTTATGGAAGTTCTGTATCTTGAATGTAGTGAGACACAGTTTGCCAGAGTTCTGTATATGGGTGTAGAGAGAAACTGTTTCCAAGAGTTCTGTAGCCTGGCAAGAGGCATACGCAGTCATTGGGATTTCTGTATCCTGAGTGTGGGAGACGCCGCTTATGGGAGCTCCGCTACCTGGATATAGAGAGAAGCAGTTTACCAGAGTTCTCTATGCTTTGTGTAGAGAGCAGCTGTTTACTGGTGTTTTGTAGCCTGGAATGAGGCATTACATATATGCGGGTTTTCTGTATGCTGAGTGTAGGAGACACCGCTTGTGGGAGCTCTGCTACCTGGATATAGATAGAAGCAGTTTACTGGAGTTCTCTATGCTTTGTGTAGAAAGCAGCTGTTTACTGGATTTCTGTAGCCTGGAATGAGGCATTCGCTATATGCGGGTTTTCTCTATGCTGAGTGTAGGAGACGCCGCTTATGGGAGCTCTGCTACCTGGATAGAGAGAGAATCAATTTACCGGAATTCCTTATCCTTGTTGTAGAGCGGAGCTGTTTCCAGGAGTTCTGTGTCCTGGAATTAGGCATTCGCTATATGTGGGTATTCTGTATACTGCGTGTAGCAGATGCAGCATTCGGGAGTTCTAGACCCTAAGTGTAGAGAGATGCAGTTTCCAGTAGTTCTGTATGTTGAATGTAGAGAGAAGCTGTTTCCAAGAGTTCTGTAGTCTGAGAGTAGGCATACGCTGTATATGGGATTCCTGTAGCCTGAGTGTAGCCGACGCAGCTTATGGGAGATCTGTAACCTAGAATTAGAGAGACGCAGTTTACCGAAGTTCTGTATCAGAATGTAGGACAAGCTGTTTCCAAGAATTCTGTAGCCTATGTATTCGCTATACGCGGGTTTTCTGTATGCTGAATGTGGCAGATGCAGCTTATTGGAGTTCTGTATCGTGCTTGTAGTTTGACACAGTTTGCCAGAGTTCTGTTTTTGGGTGTAGAGAGAAACTGTTTCTAGGAGTTCTGTAGCCTGGCATAAGGCATACGCAGTAATTGGGATTTCTATATCCTGAGTGTAGGAGACGCCGCTTATGGCAGCTCCGCTACCTGGATATAGATAGAAGCAGTGTACCGGAGTTCTCTATCCTTTGTGTAGAAAGCAGCTGTTTACTGGAGTTCTGTAGCATGGAATGAGGCATTCGCTATATGCGGGTATTCTGTATACTGCGTGTAGCAGATGCAGCGTTCGGGAGTTCTATACCCTAAGTGTAGAGAGATGCAGTTTCCAGTAGTTCTGTATGTTGAATGTAGAGAGAAGCTGTTTCCAAGAGTTCTGTAGTCTGAGAGTAGGCATACGCTGTATATGGGATTCCTGTAGCCTGAGTGTAGCCGACGCAGCTTATGGGAGATCTGTAACCTAGAATTAGAGAGACGCAGTTTACCGAAGTTCTGTATCAGAATGTAGGGACAAGCTGTTTCCAAGAATTCTGTAGCCTATGGGCATGTATTCGCTATACGCGGGTTTTCTGTATGCTGAATGTGGCAGATGCAGCTTATTGGAGTTCTGTATCATGCTTGTCGTTCGACACAGTTTGCCAGAGTTCTGTTTTTGGGTGTAGAGAGAAACTGTTTCTAGGAGTTCTGTAGCCTGGCATAAGGCATACGCAGTAATTGGGATTTCTATATCCTGAGTGTAGGAGACGCCGCTTATGGCAGCTCCGCTACGTGGATGTAGATAGAAGCAGTTTACCGGAGTTCTCTATCCTTTGTGTAGAAAGCAGCTGTTTACTGGAGTTCTGTAGCATGGAATGAGGCATTCGCTATATGCAGGTTTTCTCTATGCTGAGTGTAGGAGACGGCGCTTATGGAAGCTCTGCTACCTGGATATAGAGAGAAGCGTTTTACCGGAGTTCCCTATCCTTGTTGTAGAGAGGAGCTGATTCCAGGAGTTCTATATCCTGGAATTAGGCATTCGCTGTATGTGGGTATTCTGTATGCTGAGTGTAGCACATGCAGCTTTCTGGAGTTCTGTCATCTAAGTGTAGAGAGATGCAGTTTCCAGGAGTTCTGTATGTTGAATGTAGAGAGAAGCTGTTTCCAAGAGTTCTGTAGTCTGAGAGTAGGCATACGCTGTATATGGGATTCCAGTAGCCTGAGTGTAGCCATTCAGCTTATGGGAGTTCTGTAACCCTGAATTAGAAAGTTACATTTTACCGAAGTTCTGTATCAGAGTGTAGGGAGAAGCTGTTTCCAAGAATTCTGCAGCGTATGAGCAGGTATTCGCTATATGCGGGTTTTCTGTATGCTGAGTGTAGCAGATGCAGCTTATGGAAGTTCTGTATCTTGAATGTAGTGAGACACAGTTTGCCAGAGTTCTGTATATGGGTGTAGAGAGAAACTGTTTCCAAGAGTTCTGTAGCCTGGCAAGAGGCATACGCAGTCATTGGGATTTCTGTATCCTGAGTGTGGGAGACGCCGCTTATGGGAGCTCCGCTACCTGGATATAGAGAGAAGCAGTTTACCAGAGTTCTCTATGCTTTGTGTAGAGAGCAGCTGTTTACTGGTGTTTTGTAGCCTGGAATGAGGCATTACATATATGCGGGTTTTCTGTATGCTGAGTGTAGGAGACACCGCTTGTGGGAGCTCTGCTACCTGGATATAGATAGAAGCAGTTTACTGGAGTTCTCTATGCTTTGTGTAGAAAGCAGCTGTTTACTGGATTTCTGTAGCCTGGAATGAGGCATTCGCTATATGCGGGTTTTCTCTATGCTGAGTGTAGGAGACGCCGCTTATGGGAGCTCTGCTACCTGGATAGAGAGAGAATCAATTTACCGGAATTCCTTATCCTTGTTGTAGAGCGGAGCTGTTTCCAGGAGTTCTGTGTCCTGGAATTAGGCATTCGCTATATGTGGGTATTCTGTATACTGCGTGTAGCAGATGCAGCATTCGGGAGTTCTAGACCCTAAGTGTAGAGAGATGCAGTTTCCAGTAGTTCTGTATGTTGAATGTAGAGAGAAGCTGTTTCCAAGAGTTCTGTAGTCTGAGAGTAGGCATACGCTGTATATGGGATTCCTGTAGCCTGAGTGTAGCCGACGCAGCTTATGGGAGATCTGTAACCTAGAATTAGAGAGACGCAGTTTACCGAAGTTCTGTATCAGAATGTAGGACAAGCTGTTTCCAAGAATTCTGTAGCCTATGTATTCGCTATACGCGGGTTTTCTGTATGCTGAATGTGGCAGATGCAGCTTATTGGAGTTCTGTATCGTGCTTGTAGTTTGACACAGTTTGCCAGAGTTCTGTTTTTGGGTGTAGAGAGAAACTGTTTCTAGGAGTTCTGTAGCCTGGCATAAGGCATACGCAGTAATTGGGATTTCTATATCCTGAGTGTAGGAGACGCCGCTTATGGCAGCTCCGCTACCTGGATATAGATAGAAGCAGTGTACCGGAGTTCTCTATCCTTTGTGTAGAAAGCAGCTGTTTACTGGAGTTCTGTGTCCTGGAATTAGGCATTCGCTATATGCGGGTATTCTGTATACTGCGTGTAGCAGATGCAGCATTCGGGAGTTCTATACCCTAAGTGTAGAGAGATGCAGTTTCCAGTAGTTCTGTATGTTGAATGTAGAGAGAAGCTGTTTCCAAGAGTTCTGTAGTCTGAGAGTAGGCATACGCTGTATATGGGATTCCTGTAGCCTGAGTGTAGCCGACGCAGCTTATGGGAGATCTGTAACCTAGAATTAGAGAGACGCAGTTTACCGAAGTTCTGTATCAGAATGTAGGGACAAGCTGTTTCCAAGAATTCTGTAGCCTATGGGCATGTATTCGCTATACGCGGGTTTTCTGTATGCTGAATGTGGCAGATGCAGCTTATTGGAGTTCTGTATCATGCTTGTCGTTCGACACAGTTTGCCAGAGTTCTGTTTTTGGGTGTAGAGAGAAACTGTTTCTAGGAGTTCTGTAGCCTGGCATAAGGCATACGCAGTAATTGGGATTTCTATATCCTGAGTGTAGGAGACGCCGCTTATGGCAGCTCCGCTACGTGGATGTAGATAGAAGCAGTTTAGCGGAGTTCTCTATCCTTTGTGTAGAAAGCAGCTGTTTACTGGAGTTCTGTAGCATGGAATGAGGCATTCGCTATATGCAGGTTTTCTCTATGCTGAGTGTAGGAGACGGCGCTTATGGAAGCTCTGCTACCTGGATATAGAGAGAAGCGTTTTACCGGAGTTCCCTATCCTTGTTGTAGAGAGGAGCTGATTCCAGGAGTTCTATATCCTGGAATTAGGCATTCGCTGTATGTGGGTATTCTGTATGCTGAGTGTAGCACATGCAGCTTTCTGGAGTTCTGTCATCTAAGTGTAGAGAGATGCAGTTTCCAGGAGTTCTGTATGTTGAATGTAGAGAGAAGCTGTTTCCAAGAGTTCTGTAGTCTGAGAGTAGGCATACGCTGTATATGGGATTCCAGTAGCCTGAGTGTAGCCATTCAGCTTATGGGAGTTCTGTAACCCTGAATTAGAAAGTTACATTTTACCGAAGTTCTGTATCAGAGTGTAGGGAGAAGCTGTTTCCAAGAATTCTGCAGCGTATGAGCAGGTATTCGCTATATGCGGGTTTTCTGTATGCTGAGTGTAGCAGATGCAGCTTATGGAAGTTCTGTATCTTGAATGTAGTGAGACACAGTTTGCCAGAGTTCTGTATATGGGTGTAGAGAGAAACTGTTTCCAAGAGTTCTGTAGCCTGGCAAGAGGCATACGCAGTCATTGGGATTTCTGTATCCTGAGTGTGGGAGACGCCGCTTATGGGAGCTCCGCTACCTGGATATAGAGAGAAGCAGTTTACCAGAGTTCTCTATGCTTTGTGTAGAGAGCAGCTGTTTACTGGTGTTTTGTAGCCTGGAATGAGGCATTACATATATGCGGGTTTTCTGTATGCTGAGTGTAGGAGACACCGCTTGTGGGAGCTCTGCTACCTGGATATAGATAGAAGCAGTTTACTGGAGTTCTCTATGCTTTGTGTAGAAAGCAGCTGTTTACTGGATTTCTGTAGCCTGGAATGAGGCATTCGCTATATGCGGGTTTTCTCTATGCTGAGTGTAGGAGACGCCGCTTATGGGAGCTCTGCTACCTGGATAGAGAGAGAATCAATTTACCGGAATTCCTTATCCTTGTTGTAGAGCGGAGCTGTTTCCAGGAGTTCTGTGTCCTGGAATTAGGCATTCGCTATATGTGGGTATTCTGTATACTGCGTGTAGCAGATGCAGCATTCGGGAGTTCTAGACCCTAAGTGTAGAGAGATGCAGTTTCCAGTAGTTCTGTATGTTGAATGTAGAGAGAAGCTGTTTCCAAGAGTTCTGTAGTCTGAGAGTAGGCATACGCTGTATATGGGATTCCTGTAGCCTGAGTGTAGCCGACGCAGCTTATGGGAGATCTGTAACCTAGAATTAGAGAGACGCAGTTTACCGAAGTTCTGTATCAGAATGTAGGACAAGCTGTTTCCAAGAATTCTGTAGCCTATGTATTCGCTATACGCGGGTTTTCTGTATGCTGAATGTGGCAGATGCAGCTTATTGGAGTTCTGTATCGTGCTTGTAGTTTGACACAGTTTGCCAGAGTTCTGTTTTTGGGTGTAGAGAGAAACTGTTTCTAGGAGTTCTGTAGCCTGGCATAAGGCATACGCAGTAATTGGGATTTCTATATCCTGAGTGTAGGAGACGCCGCTTATGGCAGCTCCGCTACCTGGATATAGATAGAAGCAGTTTACTGGAGTTCTCTATGCTTTGTGTAGAGAGCAGCTGTTTACTGGAGTTCTGTAGCATGGAATGAGGCATTCGCTATATGCGGGTTTTCTCTATGCTGAGTGTAGCACATGCAGCTTTTGGGAATTCTATACCCTAAGTGTAGAGAGATGCAGTTTCCAGTAGTTCTGTATGTTGAATGTAGAGAGAAGCTGTTTCCAAGAGTTCTGTAGCCTGAGAGTAGGCATACGCTCTATATGGGATTCCAGTAGCCTGAGTGTAGCCGATTCAGCTTATGGGAGTTCTGTAACCCTGAATTAGAAAGTTACATTTTAGCGAAGTTCTGTATCAGAGTGTAGGGAGAAGCTGTTTCCAAGAATTCTGCAGCGTATGAGCAGGTATTCGCTATATGCGGGTTTTCTGTATGCTGAGTGTGGCAGACGCAGCTTATGGAAGTTCTGTATCTTGAATGTAGTGAGACACAGTTTGCCAGAGTTCTGTATATGGGTGTAGAGAGAAACTGTTTCCAAGAGTTCTGTAGCCTGGCAAGAGGCATACGCAGTCATTGGGATTTCTGTATCCTGAGTGTGGGAGACGCCGCTTATGGGAGCTCCGCTACCTGGATATAGAGAGAAGCAGTTTACCAGAGTTCTCTATGCTTTGTGTAGAGAGCAGCTGTTTACTGGTGTTTTGTAGCCTGGAATGAGGCATTACATATATGCGGGTTTTCTGTATGCTGAGTGTAGGAGACGCCGCTTGTGGGAGCTCTGCTACCTGGATATAGATAGAAGCAGTTTACTGGAGTTCTCTATGCTTTGTGTAGAAAGCAGCTGTTTACTGGATTTCTGTAGCCTGGAATGAGGCATTCGCTATATGCGGGTTTTCTCTATGCTGAGTGTAGGTGACGGCGCTTCTGGGAGCTCTGCTACCTGGATAGAGAGAGAATCAGTTTACCGGAGTTCCTTATCCTTGTTGTAGAGCGGAGCTGTTTCCAGGAGTTCTGTGTCCTGGAATTAGGCATTCACTATATGTGGGTATTCTGTATACTGCGTGTAGCAGATGCAGCATTCGGGAGTTCTATACCCTAAGTGTAGAGAGATGCAGTTTCCAGTAGTTCTGTATGTTGAATGTAGAGAGAAGCTGTTTCCAAGAGTTCTGTAGTCTGAGAGTAGGCATACGCTGTATATGGGATTCCTGTAGCCTGAGTGTAGCCGACGCAGCTTATGGGAGATCTGTAACCTAGAATTAGAGAGACGCAGTTTACCGAAGTTCTGTATCAGAATGTAGGGACAAGCTGTTTCCAAGAATTCTGTAGCCTATGGGCATGTATTCGCTATACGCGGGTTTTCTGTATGCTGAATGTGGCAGATGCAGCTTATTGGAGTACTGTATCATGCTTGTAGTTCGACACAGTTTGCCAGAGTTCTGTATATGGGTGTAGAGAGAAACTGTTTCTAGGAGTTCTGTAGCCTGGCATAAGGCATACGCAGTAATTGGGATTTCTATATCCTGAGTGTAGGAGACGCCGCTTATGGCAGCTCCGCTACATGGATGTAGATAGAAGCAGTTTACCGGAGTTCTCTATCTATTGTGTAGAAAGCAGCTGTTTACTGGAGTTCTGTAGCATGGAATGAGGCATTCGCTATATGCAGGTTTTCTCTATGCTGAGTGTAGGAGACGGCGCTTATGGAAGCTCTGCTACCTGGATATAGAGAGAAGCGTTTTACCGGAGTTCCCTATCCTTGTTGTAGAGAGGAGCTGATTCCAGGAGTTCTATATCCTGGAATTAGGCATTCGCTGTATGTGGGTATTCTGTATGCTGAGTGTAGCACATGCAGCTTTCTGGAGTTCTGTCATCTAAGTGTAGAGAGATGCAGTTTCCAGGAGTTCTGTATGTTGAATGTAGAGAGAAGCTGTTTCCAAGAGTTCTGTAGTCTGAGAGTAGGCATACGCTGTATATGGGATTCCAGTAGCCTGAGTGTAGCCGATTCAGCTTATGGGAGTTCTGTAACCCTGAATTAGAAAGTTACATTTTAGCGAAGTTCTGTATCAGAGTGTAGGGAGAAGCTGTTTCCAAGAATTCTGCAGCGTATGAGCAGGTATTCGCTATATGCGGGTTTTCTGTATGCTGAGTGTAGCAGATGCAGCTTATGGAAGTTCTGTATCTTGAATGTAGTGAGACACAGTTTGCCAGAGTTCTGTATATGGGTGTAGAGAGAAACTGTTTCCAAGAGTTCTGTAGCCTGGCAAGAGGCATACGCAGTCATTGGGATTTCTGTATCCTGAGTGTGGGAGACGCCGCTTATGGGAGCTCCGCTACCTGGATATAGAGAGAAGCAGTTTACCAGAGTTCTCTATGCTTTGTGTAGAGAGCAGCTGTTTACTGGTGTTTTGTAGCCTGGAATGAGGCATTACATATATGCGGGTTTTCTGTATGCTGAGTGTAGGAGACGCCGCTTGTGGGAGCTCTGCTACCTGGATATAGATAGAAGCAGTTTACTGGAGTTCTCTATGCTTTGTGTAGAAAGCAGCTGTTTACTGGATTTCTGTAGCCTGGAATGAGGCATTCGCTATATGCGGGTTTTCTCTATGCTGAGTGTAGGAGACGCCGCTTATGGGAGCTCTGCTACCTGGATAGAGAGAGAATCAATTTACCGGAATTCCTTATCCTTGTTGTAGAGCGGAGCTGTTTCCAGGAGTTCTGTGTCCTGGAATTAGGCATTCGCTATATGTGGGTTTTCTGTATACTGCGTGTAGCAGATGCAGCATTCGGGAGTTCTATACCCTAAGTGTAGAGAGATGCAGTTTCCATTAGTTCTGTATGTTGAATGTAGAGAGAAGCTGTTTCCAAGTGTTCTGTAGTCTGAGAGTAGGCATACGCTGTATATGGGATTCCTGTAGCCTGAGTGTAGCCGACGCAGCTTATGGGAGATCTGTAACCTAGAATTAGAGAGACGCAGTTTACCGAAGTTCTGTATCAGAATGTAGGACAAGCTGTTTCCAAGAATTCTGTAGCCTATGGGCATGTATTCGCTATACGCGGGTTTTCTGTATGCTGAATGTGGCAGATGCAGCTTATTGGAGTTCTGTATCGTGCTTGTAGTTCGACACAGTTTGCCAGAGTTCTGTTTTTGGGTGTAGAGAGAAACTGTTTCTAGGAGTTCTGTAGCCTGGCATAAGGCATACGCAGTAATTGGGATTTCTATATCCTGAGTGTAGGAGACGCCGCTTATGGCAGCTCCGCTACCTGGATATAGATAGAAGCAATGTACCGGAGTTCTCTATCCTTTGTGTAGAAAGCAGCTGTTTACTGGAGTTCTGTAGCATGGAATGAGGCATTCACTATATGCGGGTTTTCTCTATGCTGAGTGTAGCACATGCAGCTTTTGGGAATTCTATACCCTAAGTGTAGAGAGATGCAGTTTCCAGTAGTTCTGTATGTTGAATGTAGAGAGAAGCTGTTTCCAAGAGTTCTGTAGCCTGAGAGTAGGCATACGCTCTATATGGGATTCCAGTAGCCTGAGTGTAGCCGATTCAGCTTATGGGAGTTCTGTAACCCTGAATTAGAAAGTTACATTTTAGCGAAGTTCTGTATCAGAGTGTAGGGAGAAGCTGTTTCCAAGAATTCTGCAGCGTATGAGCAGGTATTCGCTATATGCGGGTTTTCTGTATGCTGAGTGTGGCAGACGCAGCTTATGGAAGTTCTGTATCTTGAATGTAGTGAGACACAGTTTGCCAGAGTTCTGTATATGGGTGTAGAGAGAAACTGTTTCCAAGAGTTCTGTAGCCTGGCAAGAGGCATACGCAGTCATTGGGATTTCTGTATCCTGAGTGTGGGAGACGCCGCTTATGGGAGCTCCGCTACCTGGATATAGAGAGAAGCAGTTTACCAGAGTTCTCTATGCTTTGTGTAGAGAGCAGCTGTTTACTGGTGTTTTGTAGCCTGGAATGAGGCATTACATATATGCGGGTTTTCTGTATGCTGAGTGTAGGAGACGCCGCTTGTGGGAGCTCTGCTACCTGGATATAGATAGAAGCAGTTTACTGGAGTTCTCTATGCTTTGTGTAGAAAGCAGCTGTTTACTGGATTTCTGTAGCCTGGAATGAGGCATTCGCTATATGCGGGTTTTCTCTATGCTGAGTGTAGGTGACGGCGCTTCTGGGAGCTCTGCTACCTGGATAGAGAGAGAATCAGTTTACCGGAGTTCCTTATCCTTGTTGTAGAGCGGAGCTGTTTCCAGGAGTTCTGTGTCCTGGAATTAGGCATTCACTATATGTGGGTATTCTGTATACTGCGTGTAGCAGATGCAGCATTCGGGAGTTCTATACCCTAAGTGTAGAGAGATGCAGTTTCCAGTAGTTCTGTATGTTGAATGTAGAGAGAAGCTGTTTCCAAGAGTTCTGTAGTCTGAGAGTAGGCATACGCTGTATATGGGATTCCTGTAGCCTGAGTGTAGCCGACGCAGCTTATGGGAGATCTGTAACCTAGAATTAGAGAGACGCAGTTTACCGAAGTTCTGTATCAGAATGTAGGGACAAGCTGTTTCCAAGAATTCTGTAGCCTATGGGCATGTATTCGCTATACGCGGGTTTTCTGTATGCTGAATGTGGCAGATGCAGCTTATTGGAGTACTGTATCATGCTTGTAGTTCGACACAGTTTGCCAGAGTTCTGTATATGGGTGTAGAGAGAAACTGTTTCTAGGAGTTCTGTAGCCTGGCATAAGGCATACGCAGTAATTGGGATTTCTATATCCTGAGTGTAGGAGACGCCGCTTATGGCAGCTCCGCTACATGGATGTAGATAGAAGCAGTTTACCGGAGTTCTCTATCTATTGTGTAGAAAGCAGCTGTTTACTGGAGTTCTGTAGCATGGAATGAGGCATTCGCTATATGCAGGTTTTCTCTATGCTGAGTGTAGGAGACGGCGCTTATGGAAGCTCTGCTACCTGGATATAGAGAGAAGCGTTTTACCGGAGTTCCCTATCCTTGTTGTAGAGAGGAGCTGATTCCAGGAGTTCTATATCCTGGAATTAGGCATTCGCTGTATGTGGGTATTCTGTATGCTGAGTGTAGCACATGCAGCTTTCTGGAGTTCTGTCATCTAAGTGTAGAGAGATGCAGTTTCCAGGAGTTCTGTATGTTGAATGTAGAGAGAAGCTGTTTCCAAGAGTTCTGTAGTCTGAGAGTAGGCATACGCTGTATATGGGATTCCAGTAGCCTGAGTGTAGCCGATTCAGCTTATGGGAGTTCTGTAACCCTGAATTAGAAAGTTACATTTTAGCGAAGTTCTGTATCAGAGTGTAGGGAGAAGCTGTTTCCAAGAATTCTGCAGCGTATGAGCAGGTATTCGCTATATGCGGGTTTTCTGTATGCTGAGTGTAGCAGATGCAGCTTATGGAAGTTCTGTATCTTGAATGTAGTGAGACACAGTTTGCCAGAGTTCTGTATATGGGTGTAGAGAGAAACTGTTTCCAAGAGTTCTGTAGCCTGGCAAGAGGCATACGCAGTCATTGGGATTTCTGTATCCTGAGTGTGGGAGACGCCGCTTATGGGAGCTCCGCTACCTGGATATAGAGAGAAGCAGTTTACCAGAGTTCTCTATGCTTTGTGTAGAGAGCAGCTGTTTACTGGTGTTTTGTAGCCTGGAATGAGGCATTACATATATGCGGGTTTTCTGTATGCTGAGTGTAGGAGACACCGCTTGTGGGAGCTCTGCTACCTGGATATAGATAGAAGCAGTTTACTGGAGTTCTCTATGCTTTGTGTAGAAAGCAGGTGTTTACTGGATTTCTGTAGCCTGGAATGAGGCATTCGCTATATGCGGGTTTTCTCTATGCTGAGTGTAGGAGACGCCGCTTATGGGAGCTCTGCTACCTGGATAGAGAGAGAATCAATTTACCGGAATTCCTTATCCTTGTTGTAGAGCGGAGCTGTTTCCAGGAGTTCTGTGTCCTGGAATTAGGCATTCGCTATATGTGGGTATTCTGTATACTGCGTGTAGCAGATGCAGCATTCGGGAGTTCTAGACCCTAAGTGTAGAGAGATGCAGTTTCCAGTAGTTCTGTATGTTGAATGTAGAGAGAAGCTGTTTCCAAGAGTTCTGTAGTCTGAGAGTAGGCATACGCTGTATATGGGATTCCTGTAGCCTGAGTGTAGCCGACGCAGCTTATGGGAGATCTGTAACCTAGAATTAGAGAGACGCAGTTTACCGAAGTTCTGTATCAGAATGTAGGACAAGCTGTTTCCAAGAATTCTGTAGCCTATGTATTCGCTATACGCGGGTTTTCTGTATGCTGAATGTGGCAGATGCAGCTTATTGGAGTTCTGTATCGTGCTTGTAGTTTGACACAGTTTGCCAGAGTTCTGTTTTTGGGTGTAGAGAGAAACTGTTTCTAGGAGTTCTGTAGCCTGGCATAAGGCATACGCAGTAATTGGGATTTCTATATCCTGAGTGTAGGAGACGCCGCTTATGGCAGCTCCGCTACCTGGATATAGATAGAAGCAGTGTACCGGAGTTCTCTATCCTTTGTGTAGAAAGCAGCTGTTTACTGGAGTTCTGTAGCATGGAATGAGGCATTCGCTATATGCGGGTATTCTGTATACTGCGTGTAGCAGATGCAGCATTCGGGAGTTCTATACCCTAAGTGTAGAGAGATGCAGTTTCCAGTAGTTCTGTATGTTGAATGTAGAGAGAAGCTGTTTCCAAGTGTTCTGTAGTCTGAGAGTAGGCATACGCTGTATATGGGATTCCTGTAGCCTGAGTGTAGCCGACGCAGCTTATGGGAGATCTGTAACCTAGAATTAGAGAGACGCAGTTTACCGAAGTTCTGTATCAGAATGTAGGACAAGCTGTTTCCAAGAATTCTGTAGCCTATGGGCATGTATTCGCTATACGCGGGTTTTCTGTATGCTGAATGTGGCAGATGCAGCTTATTGGAGTTCTGTATCGTGCTTGTAGTTCGACACAGTTTGCCAGAGTTCTGTTTTTGGGTGTAGAGAGAAACTGTTTCTAGGAGTTCTGTAGCCTGGCATAAGGCATACGCAGTAATTGGGATTTCTATATCCTGAGTGTAGGAGACGCCGCTTATGGCAGCTCCGCTACCTGGATATAGATAGAAGCAGTGTACCGGAGTTCTCTATCCTTTGTGTAGAAAGCAGCTGTTTACTGGAGTTCTGTAGCATGGAATGAGGCATTCGCTATATGCGGGTTTTCTCTATGCTGAGTGTAGCAGATGCAGCTTTTGGGAATTCTATACCCTAAGTGTAGAGAGATGCAGTTTCCAGTAGTTCTGTATGTTGAATGTAGAGAGAAGCTGTTTCCAAGAGTTCTGTAGTCTGAGAGTAGGCATACGCTGTATATGGGATTCCAGTAGCCTGAGTGTAGCCGATTCAGCTTATGGGAGTTCTGTAACCCTGAATTAGAAAGTTACATTTTAGCGAAGTTCTGTATCAGAGTGTAGGGAGAAGCTGTTTCCAAGAATTCTGCAGCGTATGAGCAGGTATTCGCTATATGCGGGTTTTCTGTATGCTGAGTGTGGCAGACGCAGTTTACGGAAGTTCTGTATCTTGACTGTAGTGAGACACAGTTTGCCAGAGTTCTGTTTTTGGGTGTAGAGAGAAACTGTTTCTAGGAGTTCTGTAGCCGGCCATAAGGCATACGCAGTAATTGGGATTTCTATATCCTGAGTGTAGGAGACGCCGCTTATGGCAGCTCCGCTACCTGGATATAGATAGAAGCAGTTTACTGGAGTTCTCTATGCTTTGTGTAGAAAGCAGCTGTTTACTGGATTTCTGTAGCCTGGAATGAGGCATTCGCTATATGCGGGTTTTCTCTATGCTGAGTGTAGGTGACGGCGCTTCTGGGAGCTCTGCTACCTGGATAGAGAGAGAATCAGTTTACCGGAGTTCCTTATCCTTGTTGTAGAGCGGAGCTGTTTCCAGGAGTTCTGTGTCCTGGAATTAGGCATTCGCTATATGTGGGTATTCTGTATACTGCGTGTAGCAGATGCAGCATTCGGGAGTTCTAGACCCTAAGTGTAGAGAGATGCAGTTTCCAGTAGTTCTGTATGTTGAATGTAGAGAGAAGCTGTTTCCAAGAGTTCTGTAGTCTGAGAGTAGGCATACGCTGTATATGGGATTCCTGTAGCCTGAGTGTAGCCGACGCAGCTTATGGGAGATCTGTAACCTAGAATTAGAGAGACGCAGTTTACCGAAGTTCTGTATCAGAATGTAGGACAAGCTGTTTCCAAGAATTCTGTAGCCTATGTATTCGCTATACGCGGGTTTTCTGTATGCTGAATGTGGCAGATGCAGCTTATTGGAGTTCTGTATCGTGCTTGTAGTTTGACACAGTTTGCCAGAGTTCTGTTTTTGGGTGTAGAGAGAAACTGTTTCTAGGAGTTCTGTAGCCTGGCATAAGGCATACGCAGTAATTGGGATTTCTATATCCTGAGTGTAGGAGACGCCGCTTATGGCAGCTCCGCTACCTGGATATAGATAGAATCAATGTACCGGAGTTCTCTATCCTTTGTGTAGAAAGCAGCTGTTTACTGGAGTTCTGTAGCATGGAATGAGGCATTCGCTATATGCGGGTATTCTGTATACTGCGTGTAGCAGATGCAGCATTCGGGAGTTCTATACCCTAAGTGTAGAGAGATGCAGTTTCCAGTAGTTCTGTATGTTGAATGTAGAGAGAAGCTGTTTCCAAGAGTTCTGTAGTCTGAGAGTAGGCATACGCTGTATATGGGATTCCTGTAGCCTGAGTGTAGCCGACGCAGCTTATGGGAGATCTGTAACCTAGAATTAGAGAGACGCAGTTTACCGAAGTTCTGTATCAGAATGTAGGGACAAGCTGTTTCCAAGAATTCTGTAGCCTATGGGCATGTATTCGCTATACGCGGGTTTTCTGTATGCTGAATGTGGCAGATGCAGCTTATTGGAGTTCTGTATCATGCTTGTCGTTGGACACAGTTTGCCAGAGTTCTGTTTTTGGGTGTAGAGAGAAACTGTTTCTAGGAGTTCTGTAGCCTGGCATAAGGCATACGCAGTAATTGGGATTTCTATATCCTGAGTGTAGGAGACGCCGCTTATGGCAGCTCCGCTACGTGGATGTAGATAGAAGCAGTTTACCGGAGTTCTCTATCCTTTGTGTAGAAAGCAGCTGTTTACTGGAGTTCTGTAGCATGGAATGAGGCATTCGCTATATGCAGGTTTTCTCTATGCTGAGTGTAGGAGACGGCGCTTATGGAAGCTCTGCTACCTGGATAGAGAGAGAAGCGTTTTACCGGAGTTCCCTATCCTTGTTGTAGAGAGGAGCTGATTCCAGGAGTTCTATATCCTGGAATTAGGCATTCGCTGTATGTGGGTATTCTGTATGCTGAGTGTAGCACATGCAGCTTTCTGGAGTTCTGTCATCTAAGTGTAGAGAGATGCAGTTTCCAGTAGTTCTGTATGTTGAATGTAGAGAGAAGCTGTTTCCAAGAGTTCTGTAGTCTGAGAGTAGGCATACGCTGTATATGGGATTCCAGTAGCCTGAGTGTAGCCGATTCAGCTTATGGGAGTTCTGTAACCCTGAATTAGAAAGTTACATTTTAGCGAAGTTCTGTATCAGAGTGTAGGGAGAAGCTGTTTCCAAGAATTCTGCAGCGTATGAGCAGGTATTCGCTATATGCGGGTTTTCTGTATGCTGAGTGTAGCAGATGCAGCTTATGGAAGTTCTGTATCTTGAATGTAGTGAGACACAGTTTGCCAGAGTTCTGTATATGGGTGTAGAGAGAAACTGTTTCCAAGAGTTCTGTAGCCTGGCAAGAGGCATACGCAGTCATTGGGATTTCTGTATCCTGAGTGTGGGAGACGCCGCTTATGGGAGCTCCGCTACCTGGATATAGAGAGAAGCAGTTTACCAGAGTTCTCTATGCTTTGTGTAGAGAGCAGCTGTTTACTGGTGTTTTGTAGCCTGGAATGAGGCATTACATATATGCGGGTTTTCTGTATGCTGAGTGTAGGAGACACCGCTTGTGGGAGCTCTGCTACCTGGATATAGATAGAAGCAGTTTACTGGAGTTCTCTATGCTTTGTGTAGAAAGCAGCTGTTTACTGGATTTCTGTAGCCTGGAATGAGGCATTCGCTATATGCGGGTTTTCTCTATGCTGAGTGTAGGAGACGCCGCTTCTGGGAGCTCTGCTACCTGGATAGAGAGAGAATCAATTTACCGGAATTCCTTATCCTTGTTGTAGAGCGGTGCTGTTTCCAGGAGTTCTGTGTCCTGGAATTAGGCATTCGCTATATGTGGGTATTCTGTATACTGCGTGTAGCAGATGCAGCATTCGGGAGTTCTATACCCTAAGTGTAGAGAGATGCAGTTTCCAGTAGTTCTGTATGTTGAATGTAGAGAGAAGCTGTTTCCAAGTGTTCTGTAGTCTGAGAGTAGGCATACGCTGTATATGGGATTCCTGTAGCCTGAGTGTAGCCGACGCAGCTTATGGGAGATCTGTAACCTAGAATTAGAGAGACGCAGTTTACCGAAGTTCTGTATCAGAATGTAGGACAAGCTGTTTCCAAGAATTCTGTAGCCTATGTATTCGCTATACGTGGGTTTTCTGTATGCTGAATGTGGCAGATGCAGCTTATTGGAGTTCTGTATCGTGCTTGTAGTTCGACACAGTTTGCCAGAGTTCTGTTTTTGGGTGTAGAGAGAAACTGTTTCTAGGAGTTCTGTAGCCTGGCATAAGGCATACGCAGTAATTGGGATTTCTATATCCTGAGTGTAGGAGACACCGCTTGTGGGAGCTCTGCTACCTGGATATAGATAGAATCAATGTACCGGAGTTCTCTATGCTTTGTGTAGAAAGCAGCTGTTTACTGGATTTCTGTAGCCTGGAATGAGGCATTCGCTATATGCGGGTTTTCTCTATGCTGAGTGTAGGAGGCGCCGCTTCTGGGAGCTCTGCTACCTGGATAGAGAGAGAATCAATTTACCGGAATTCCTTATCCTTGTTGTAGAGCGGTGCTGTTTCCAGGAGTTCTGTGTCCTGGAATTAGGCATTCGCTATATGTGGGTATTCTGTATACTGCGTGTAGCAGATGCAGCATTCGGGAGTTCTATACCCTAAGTGTAGAGAGATGCAGTTTCCAGTAGTTCTGTATGTTGAATGTAGAGAGAAGCTGTTTCCAAGTGTTCTGTAGTCTGAGAGTAGGCATACGCTGTATATGGGATTCCTGTAGCCTGAGTGTAGCCGACGCAGCTTATGGGAGATCTGTAACCTAGAATTAGAGAGACGCAGTTTACCGAAGTTCTGTATCAGAATGTAGGACAAGCTGTTTCCAAGAATTCTGTAGCCTATGGGCATGTATTCGCTATACGCGGGTTTTCTGTATGCTGAATGTGGCAGATGCAGCTTATTGGAGTTCTGTATCGTGCTTGTAGTTCGACACAGTTTGCCAGAGTTCTGTTTTTGGGTGTAGAGAGAAACTGTTTCTAGGAGTTCTGTAGCCTGGCATAAGGCATACGCAGTAATTGGGATTTCTATATCCTGAGTGTAGGAGACGCCGCTTATGGCAGCTCCGCTACCTGGATATAGATAGAATCAATGTACCGGAGTTCTCTATCCTTTGTGTAGAAAGCAGCTGTTTACTGGAGTTCTGTAGCATGGAATGAGGCATTCGCTATATGCAGGTTTTCTCTATGCTGAGTGTAGGAGACGGCGCTTATGGAAGCTCTGCTACCTGGATATAGAGAGAAGCGTTTTACCGGAGTTCCCTATCCTTGTTGTAGAGAGGAGCTGATTCCAGGAGTTCTATATCCTGGAATTAGGCATTCGCTGTATGTGGGTATTCTGTATGCTGAGTGTAGCACATGCAGCTTTCTGGAGTTCTGTCATCTAAGTGTAGAGAGATGCAGTTTCCAGTAGTTCTGTATGTTGAATGTAGAGAGAAGCTGTTTCCAAGAGTTCTGTAGTCTGAGAGTAGGCATACGCTGTATATGGGATTCCAGTAGCCTGAGTGTAGCTGATTCAGCTTATGGGAGTTCTGTAACCCTGAATTAGAAAGTTACATTTTAGCGAAGTTCTGTATCAGAGTGTAGGGAGAAGCTGTTTCCAAGAATTCTGCAGCGTATGAGCAGGTATTCGCTATATGCGGGTTTTCTGTATGCTGAGTGTAGCAGATGCAGCTTATGGAAGTTCTGTATCTTGAATGTAGTGAGACACAGTTTGCCAGAGTTCTGTATATGGGTGTAGAGAGAAACTGTTTCCAAGAGTTCTGTAGCCTGGCAAGAGGCATACGCAGTCATTGGGATTTCTGTATCCTGAGTGTGGGAGACGCCGCTTATGGGAGCTCTGCTACCTGGATATAGAGAGAAGCAGTTTACCAGAGTTCTCTATGCTTTGTGTAGAGAGCAGCTGTTTACTGGTGTTTTGTAGCCTGGAATGAGGCATTACATATATGCGGGTTTTCTGTATGCTGAGTGTAGGAGACACCGCTTGTGGGAGCTCTGCTACCTGGATATAGATAGAAGCAGTTTACTGGAGTTCTCTATGCTTTGTGTAGAAAGCAGCTGTTTACTGGATTTCTGTAGCCTGGAATGAGGCATTCGCTATATGCGGGTTTTCTCTATGCTGAGTGTAGGAGACGCCGCTTATGGGAGCTCTGCTACCTGGATAGAGAGAGAATCAATTTACCGGAATTCCTTATCCTTGTTGTAGAGCGGAGCTGTTTCCAGGAGTTCTGTGTCCTGGAATTAGGCATTCGCTATATGTGGGTATTCTGTATACTGCGTGTAGCAGATGCAGCATTCGGGAGTTCTAGACCCTAAGTGTAGAGAGATGCAGTTTCCAGTAGTTCTGTATGTTGAATGTAGAGAGAAGCTGTTTCCAAGTGTTCTGTAGTCTGAGAGTAGGCATACGCTGTATATGGGATTCCTGTAGCCTGAGTGTAGCCGACGCAGCTTATGGGAGATCTGTAACCTAGAATTAGAGAGACGCAGTTTACCGAAGTTCTGTATCAGAATGTAGGACAAGCTGTTTTCAAGAATTCTGTAGCCTATGTATTCGCTATACGCGGGTTTTCTGTATGCTGAATGTGGCAGATGCAGCTTATTGGAGTTCTGTATCGTGCTTGTAGTTTGACACAGTTTGCCAGAGTTCTGTTTTTGGGTGTAGAGAGAAACTGTTTCTAGGAGTTCTGTAGCCTGGCATAAGGCATACGCAGTAATTGGGATTTCTATATCCTGAGTGTAGGAGACGCCGCTTATGGCAGCTCCGCTACCTGGATATAGATAGAAGCAGTGTACCGGAGTTCTCTATCCTTTGTGTAGAAAGCAGCTGTTTACTGGAGTTCTGTAGCATGGAATGAGGCATTCGCTATATGCGGGTATTCTGTATACTGCGTGTAGCAGATGCAGCATTCGGGAGTTCTATACCCTAAGTGTAGAGAGATGCAGTTTCCAGTAGTTCTGTATGTTGAATGTAGAGAGAAGCTGTTTCCAAGAGTTCTGTAGTCTGAGAGTAGGCATACGCTGTATATGGGATTCCTGTAGCCTGAGTGTAGCCGACGCAGCTTATGGGAGATCTGTAACCTAGAATTAGAGAGACGCAGTTTACCGAAGTTCTGTATCAGAATGTAGGGACAAGCTGTTTCCAAGAATTCTGTAGCCTATGGGCATGTATTCGCTATACGCGGGTTTTCTGTATGCTGAATGTGGCAGATGCAGCTTATTGGAGTTCTGTATCATGCTTGTCGTTGGACACAGTTTGCCAGAGTTCTGTTTTTGGGTGTAGAGAGAAACTGTTTCTAGGAGTTCTGTAGCCTGGCATAAGGCATACGCAGTAATTGGGATTTCTATATCCTGAGTGTAGGAGACGCCGCTTATGGCAGCTCCGCTACGTGGATGTAGATAGAAGCAGTTTACCGGAGTTCTCTATCCTTTGTGTAGAAAGCAGCTGTTTACTGGAGTTCTGTAGCATGGAATGAGGCATTCGCTATATGCAGGTTTTCTCTATGCTGAGTGTAGGAGACGGCGCTTATGGAAGCTCTGCTACCTGGATAGAGAGAGAAGCGTTTTACCGGAGTTCCCTATCCTTGTTGTAGAGAGGAGCTGATTCCAGGAGTTCTATATCCTGGAATTAGGCATTCGCTGTATGTGGGTATTCTGTATGCTGAGTGTAGCACATGCAGCTTTCTGGAGTTCTGTCATCTAAGTGTAGAGAGATGCAGTTTCCAGTAGTTCTGTATGTTGAATGTAGAGAGAAGCTGTTTCCAAGAGTTCTGTAGTCTGAGAGTAGGCATACGCTGTATATGGGATTCCAGTAGCCTGAGTGTAGCCGATTCAGCTTATGGGAGTTCTGTAACCCTGAATTAGAAAGTTACATTTTAGCGAAGTTCTGTATCAGAGTGTAGGGAGAAGCTGTTTCCAAGAATTCTGCAGCGTATGAGCAGGTATTCGCTATATGCGGGTTTTCTGTATGCTGAGTGTAGCAGATGCAGCTTATGGAAGTTCTGTATCTTGAATGTAGTGAGACACAGTTTGCCAGAGTTCTGTATATGGGTGTAGAGAGAAACTGTTTCCAAGAGTTCTGTAGCCTGGCAAGAGGCATACGCAGTCATTGGGATTTCTGTATCCTGAGTGTGGGAGACGCCGCTTATGGGAGCTCCGCTACCTGGATATAGAGAGAAGCAGTTTACCAGAGTTCTCTATGCTTTGTGTAGAGAGCAGCTGTTTACTGGTGTTTTGTAGCCTGGAATGAGGCATTACATATATGCGGGTTTTCTGTATGCTGAGTGTAGGAGACACCGCTTGTGGGAGCTCTGCTACCTGGATATAGATAGAAGCAGTTTACTGGAGTTCTCTATGCTTTGTGTAGAAAGCAGCTGTTTACTGGATTTCTGTAGCCTGGAATGAGGCATTCGCTATATGCGGGTTTTCTCTATGCTGAGTGTAGGAGACGCCACTTCTGGGAGCTCTGCTACCTGGATAGAGAGAGAATCAATTTACCGGAATTCCTTATCCTTGTTGTAGAGCGGTGCTGTTTCCAGGAGTTCTGTGTCCTGGAATTAGGCATTCGCTATATGTGGGTATTCTGTATACTGCGTGTAGCAGATGCAGCATTCGGGAGTTCTATACCCTAAGTGTAGAGAGATGCAGTTTCCAGTAGTTCTGTATGTTGAATGTAGAGAGAAGCTGTTTCCAAGTGTTCTGTAGTCTGAGAGTAGGCATACGCTGTATATGGGATTCCTGTAGCCTGAGTGTAGCCGACGCAGCTTATGGGAGATCTGTAACCTAGAATTAGAGAGACGCAGTTTACCGAAGTTCTGTATCAGAATGTAGGACAAGCTGTTTCCAAGAATTCTGTAGCCTATGGGCATGTATTCGCTATACGCGGGTTTTCTGTATGCTGAATGTGGCAGATGCAGCTTATTGGAGTTCTGTATCGTGCTTGTAGTTCGACACAGTTTGCCAGAGTTCTGTTTTTGGGTGTAGAGAGAAACTGTTTCTAGGAGTTCTGTAGCCTGGCATAAGGCATACGCAGTAATTGGGATTTCTATATCCTGAGTGTAGGAGACGCCGCTTATGGCAGCTCCGCTACCTGGATATAGATAGAAGCAGTGTACCGGAGTTCTCTATCCTTTGTGTAGAAAGCAGCTGTTTACTGGAGTTCTGTAGCATGGAATGAGGCATTCGCTATATGCGGGTTTTCTCTATGCTGAGTGTAGCAGATGCAGCTTTTGGGAATTCTATACCCTAAGTGTAGAGAGATGCAGTTTCCAGTAGTTCTGTATGTTGAATGTAGAGAGAAGCTGTTTCCAAGAGTTCTGTAGTCTGAGAGTAGGCATACGCTCTATATGGGATTCCAGTAGCCTGAGTGTAGCCGATTCAGCTTATGGGAGTTCTGTAACCCTGAATTAGAAAGTTACATTTTAGCGAAGTTCTGTATCAGAGTGTAGGGAGAAGCTGTTTCCAAGAATTCTGCAGCGTATGAGCAGGTATTCGCTATATGCGGGTTTTCTGTATGCTGAGTGTGGCAGACGCAGTTTACGGAAGTTCTGTATCTTGACTGTAGTGAGACACAGTTTGCCAGAGTTCTGTTTTTGGGTGTAGAGAGAAACTGTTTCTAGGAGTTCTGTAGCCGGCCATAAGGCATACGCAGTAATTGGGATTTCTATATCCTGAGTGTAGGAGACGCCGCTTATGGCAGCTCCGCTACCTGGATATAGATAGAAGCAGTTTACTGGAGTTCTCTATGCTTTGTGTAGAAAGCAGCTGTTTACTGGATTTCTGTAGCCTGGAATGAGGCATTCGCTATATGCGGGTTTTCTCTATGCTGAGTGTAGGTGACGGCGCTTCTGGGAGCTCTGCTACCTGGATAGAGAGAGAATCAGTTTACCGGAGTTCCTTATCCTTGTTGTAGAGCGGAGCTGTTTCCAGGAGTTCTGTGTCCTGGAATTAGGCATTCGCTATATGTGGGTATTCTGTATACTGCGTGTAGCAGATGCAGCATTCGGGAGTTCTAGACCCTAAGTGTAGAGAGATGCAGTTTCCAGTAGTTCTGTATGTTGAATGTAGAGAGAAGCTGTTTCCAAGAGTTCTGTAGTCTGAGAGTAGGCATACGCTGTATATGGGATTCCTGTAGCCTGAGTGTAGCCGACGCAGCTTATGGGAGATCTGTAACCTAGAATTAGAGAGACGCAGTTTACCGAAGTTCTGTATCAGAATGTAGGACAAGCTGTTTCCAAGAATTCTGTAGCCTATGTATTCGCTATACGCGGGTTTTCTGTATGCTGAATGTGGCAGATGCAGCTTATTGGAGTTCTGTATCGTGCTTGTAGTTTGACACAGTTTGCCAGAGTTCTGTTTTTGGGTGTAGAGAGAAACTGTTTCTAGGAGTTCTGTAGCCTGGCATAAGGCATACGCAGTAATTGGGATTTCTATATCCTGAGTGTAGGAGACGCCGCTTATGGCAGCTCCGCTACCTGGATATAGATAGAATCAATGTACCGGAGTTCTCTATCCTTTGTGTAGAAAGCAGCTGTTTACTGGAGTTCTGTAGCATGGAATGAGGCATTCGCTATATGCGGGTATTCTGTATACTGCGTGTAGCAGATGCAGCATTCGGGAGTTCTATACCCTAAGTGTAGAGAGATGCAGTTTCCAGTAGTTCTGTATGTTGAATGTAGAGAGAAGCTGTTTCCAAGAGTTCTGTAGTCTGAGAGTAGGCATACGCTGTATATGGGATTCCTGTAGCCTGAGTGTAGCCGACGCAGCTTATGGGAGATCTGTAACCTAGAATTAGAGAGACGCAGTTTACCGAAGTTCTGTATCAGAATGTAGGGACAAGCTGTTTCCAAGAATTCTGTAGCCTATGGGCATGTATTCGCTATACGCGGGTTTTCTGTATGCTGAATGTGGCAGATGCAGCTTATTGGAGTTCTGTATCATGCTTGTCGTTGGACACAGTTTGCCAGAGTTCTGTTTTTGGGTGTAGAGAGAAACTGTTTCTAGGAGTTCTGTAGCCTGGCATAAGGCATACGCAGTAATTGGGATTTCTATATCCTGAGTGTAGGAGACGCCGCTTATGGCAGCTCCGCTACGTGGATGTAGATAGAAGCAGTTTACCGGAGTTCTCTATCCTTTGTGTAGAAAGCAGCTGTTTACTGGAGTTCTGTAGCATGGAATGAGGCATTCGCTATATGCAGGTTTTCTCTATGCTGAGTGTAGGAGACGGCGCTTATGGAAGCTCTGCTACCTGGATAGAGAGAGAAGCGTTTTACCGGAGTTCCCTATCCTTGTTGTAGAGAGGAGCTGATTCCAGGAGTTCTATATCCTGGAATTAGGCATTCGCTGTATGTGGGTATTCTGTATGCTGAGTGTAGCACATGCAGCTTTCTGGAGTTCTGTCATCTAAGTGTAGAGAGATGCAGTTTCCAGTAGTTCTGTATGTTGAATGTAGAGAGAAGCTGTTTCCAAGAGTTCTGTAGTCTGAGAGTAGGCATACGCTGTATATGGGATTCCAGTAGCCTGAGTGTAGCCGATTCAGCTTATGGGAGTTCTGTAACCCTGAATTAGAAAGTTACATTTTAGCGAAGTTCTGTATCAGAGTGTAGGGAGAAGCTGTTTCCAAGAATTCTGCAGCGTATGAGCAGGTATTCGCTATATGCGGGTTTTCTGTATGCTGAGTGTAGCAGATGCAGCTTATGGAAGTTCTGTATCTTGAATGTAGTGAGACACAGTTTGCCAGAGTTCTGTATATGGGTGTAGAGAGAAACTGTTTCCAAGAGTTCTGTAGCCTGGCAAGAGGCATACGCAGTCATTGGGATTTCTGTATCCTGAGTGTGGGAGACGCCGCTTATGGGAGCTCTGCTACCTGGATATAGAGAGAAGCAGTTTACCAGAGTTCTCTATGCTTTGTGTAGAGAGCAGCTGTTTACTGGTGTTTAGTAGCCTGGAATGAGGCATTACATATATGCGGGTTTTCTGTATGCTGAGTGTAGGAGACACCGCTTGTGGGAGCTCTGCTACCTGGATATAGATAGAAGCAGTTTACTGGAGTTCTCTATGCTTTGTGTAGAAAGCAGCTGTTTACTGGATTTCTGTAGCCTGGAATGAGGCATTCGCTATATGCGGGTTTTCTCTATGCTGAGTGTAGGAGACGCCGCTTCTGGGAGCTCTGCTACCTGGATAGAGAGAGAATCAATTTACCGGAATTCCTTATCCTTGTTGTAGAGCGGTGCTGTTTCCAGGAGTTCTGTGTCCTGGAATTAGGCATTCGCTATATGTGGGTATTCTGTATACTGCGTGTAGCAGATGCAGCATTCGGGAGTTCTATACCCTAAGTGTAGAGAGATGCAGTTTCCAGTAGTTCTGTATGTTGAATGTAGAGAGAAGCTGTTTCCAAGTGTTCTGTAGTCTGAGAGTAGGCATACGCTGTATATGGGATTCCTGTAGCCTGAGTGTAGCCGACGCAGCTTATGGGAGATCTGTAACCTAGAATTAGAGAGACGCAGTTTACCGAAGTTCTGTATCAGAATGTAGGACAAGCTGTTTCCAAGAATTCTGTAGCCTATGTATTCGCTATACGTGGGTTTTCTGTATGCTGAATGTGGCAGATGCAGCTTATTGGAGTTCTGTATCGTGCTTGTAGTTCGACACAGTTTGCCAGAGTTCTGTTTTTGGGTGTAGAGAGAAACTGTTTCTAGGAGTTCTGTAGCCTGGCATAAGGCATACGCAGTAATTGGGATTTCTATATCCTGAGTGTAGGAGACACCGCTTGTGGGAGCTCTGCTACCTGGATATAGATAGAATCAATGTACCGGAGTTCTCTATGCTTTGTGTAGAAAGCAGCTGTTTACTGGATTTCTGTAGCCTGGAATGAGGCATTCGCTATATGCGGGTTTTCTCTATGCTGAGTGTAGGAGGCGCCGCTTCTGGGAGCTCTGCTACCTGGATAGAGAGAGAATCAATTTACCGGAATTCCTTATCCTTGTTGTAGAGCGGTGCTGTTTCCAGGAGTTCTGTGTCCTGGAATTAGGCATTCGCTATATGTGGGTATTCTGTATACTGCGTGTAGCAGATGCAGCATTCGGGAGTTCTATACCCTAAGTGTAGAGAGATGCAGTTTCCAGTAGTTCTGTATGTTGAATGTAGAGAGAAGCTGTTTCCAAGTGTTCTGTAGTCTGAGAGTAGGCATACGCTGTATATGGGATTCCTGTAGCCTGAGTGTAGCCGACGCAGCTTATGGGAGATCTGTAACCTAGAATTAGAGAGACGCAGTTTACCGAAGTTCTGTATCAGAATGTAGGACAAGCTGTTTCCAAGAATTCTGTAGCCTATGGGCATGTATTCGCTATACGCGGGTTTTCTGTATGCTGAATGTGGCAGATGCAGCTTATTGGAGTTCTGTATCGTGCTTGTAGTTCGACACAGTTTGCCAGAGTTCTGTTTTTGGGTGTAGAGAGAAACTGTTTCTAGGAGTTCTGTAGCCTGGCATAAGGCATACGCAGTAATTGGGATTTCTATATCCTGAGTGTAGGAGACGCCGCTTATGGCAGCTCCGCTACCTGGATATAGATAGAATCAATGTACCGGAGTTCTCTATCCTTTGTGTAGAAAGCAGCTGTTTACTGGAGTTCTGTAGCATGGAATGAGGCATTCGCTATATGCAGGTTTTCTCTATGCTGAGTGTAGGAGACGGCGCTTATGGAAGCTCTGCTACCTGGATATAGAGAGAAGCGTTTTACCGGAGTTCCCTATCCTTGTTGTAGAGAGGAGCTGATTCCAGGAGTTCTATATCCTGGAATTAGGCATTCGCTGTATGTGGGTATTCTGTATGCTGAGTGTAGCACATGCAGCTTTCTGGAGTTCTGTCATCTAAGTGTAGAGAGATGCAGTTTCCAGTAGTTCTGTATGTTGAATGTAGAGAGAAGCTGTTTCCAAGAGTTCTGTAGTCTGAGAGTAGGCATACGCTCTATATGGGATTCCAGTAGCCTGAGTGTAGCCGATTCAGCTTATGGGAGTTCTGTAACCCTGAATTAGAAAGTTACATTTTAGCGAAGTTCTGTATCAGAGTGTAGGGAGAAGCTGTTTCCAAGAATTCTGCAGCGTATGAGCAGGTATTCGCTATATGCGGGTTTTCTGTATGCTGAGTGTAGCAGATGCAGCTTATGGAAGTTCTGTATCTTGAATGTAGTGAGACACAGTTTGCCAGAGTTCTGTATATGGGTGTAGAGAGAAACTGTTTCCAAGAGTTCTGTAGCCTGGCAAGAGGCATACGCAGTCATTGGGATTTCTGTATCCTGAGTGTGGGAGACGCCGCTTATGGGAGCTCTGCTACCTGGATATAGAGAGAAGCAGTTTACCAGAGTTCTCTATGCTTTGTGTAGAGAGCAGCTGTTTACTGGTGTTTTGTAGCCTGGAATGAGGCATTACATATATGCGGGTTTTCTGTATGCTGAGTGTAGGAGACACCGCTTGTGGGAGCTCTGCTACCTGGATATAGATAGAAGCAGTTTACTGGAGTTCTCTATGCTTTGTGTAGAAAGCAGCTGTTTACTGGATTTCTGTAGCCTGGAATGAGGCATTCGCTATATGCGGGTTTTCTCTATGCTGAGTGTAGGAGACGCCGCTTATGGGAGCTCTGCTACCTGGATAGAGAGAGAATCAATTTACCGGAATTCCTTATCCTTGTTGTAGAGCGGAGCTGTTTCCAGGAGTTCTGTGTCCTGGAATTAGGCATTCGCTATATGTGGGTATTCTGTATACTGCGTGTAGCAGATGCAGCATTCGGGAGTTCTAGACCCTAAGTGTAGAGAGATGCAGTTTCCAGTAGTTCTGTATGTTGAATGTAGAGAGAAGCTGTTTCCAAGTGTTCTGTAGTCTGAGAGTAGGCATACGCTGTATATGGGATTCCTGTAGCCTGAGTGTAGCCGACGCAGCTTATGGGAGATCTGTAACCTAGAATTAGAGAGACGCAGTTTACCGAAGTTCTGTATCAGAATGTAGGACAAGCTGTTTTCAAGAATTCTGTAGCCTATGTATTCGCTATACGCGGGTTTTCTGTATGCTGAATGTGGCAGATGCAGCTTATTGGAGTTCTGTATCGTGCTTGTAGTTTGACACAGTTTGCCAGAGTTCTGTTTTTGGGTGTAGAGAGAAACTGTTTCTAGGAGTTCTGTAGCCTGGCATAAGGCATACGCAGTAATTGGGATTTCTATATCCTGAGTGTAGGAGACGCCGCTTATGGCAGCTCCGCTACCTGGATATAGATAGAAGCAGTGTACCGGAGTTCTCTATCCTTTGTGTAGAAAGCAGCTGTTTACTGGAGTTCTGTAGCATGGAATGAGGCATTCGCTATATGCGGGTATTCTGTATACTGCGTGTAGCAGATGCAGCATTCGGGAGTTCTATACCCTAAGTGTAGAGAGATGCAGTTTCCAGTAGTTCTGTATGTTGAATGTAGAGAGAAGCTGTTTCCAAGAGTTCTGTAGTCTGAGAGTAGGCATACGCTGTATATGGGATTCCTGTAGCCTGAGTGTAGCCGACGCAGCTTATGGGAGATCTGTAACCTAGAATTAGAGAGACGCAGTTTACCGAAGTTCTGTATCAGAATGTAGGGACAAGCTGTTTCCAAGAATTCTGTAGCCTATGGGCATGTATTCGCTATACGCGGGTTTTCTGTATGCTGAATGTGGCAGATGCAGCTTATTGGAGTTCTGTATCGTGCTTGTCGTTCGACACAGTTTGCCAGAGTTCTGTTTTTGGGTGTAGAGAGAAACTGTTTCTAGGAGTTCTGTAGCCTGGCATAAGGCATACGCAGTAATTGGGATTTCTATATCCTGAGTGTAGGAGACGCCGCTTATGGCAGCTCCGCTACGTGGATGTAGATAGAAGCAGTTTACCGGAGTTCTCTATCCTTTGTGTAGAAAGCAGCTGTTTACTGGAGTTCTGTAGCATGGAATGAGGCATTCGCTATATGCAGGTTTTCTCTATGCTGAGTGTAGGAGACGGCGCTTATGGAAGCTCTGCTACCTGGATATAGAGAGAAGCGTTTTACCGGAGTTCCCTATCCTTGTTGTAGAGAGGAGCTGATTCCAGGAGTTCTATATCCTGGAATTAGGCATTCGCTGTATGTGGGTATTCTGTATGCTGAGTGTAGCACATGCAGCTTTCTGGAGTTCTGTCATCTAAGTGTAGAGAGATGCAGTTTCCAGGAGTTCTGTATGTTGAATGTAGAGAGAAGCTGTTTCCAAGAGTTCTGTAGTCTGAGAGTAGGCATACGCTGTATATGGGATTCCAGTAGCCTGAGTGTAGCCGATTCAGCTTATGGGAGTTCTGTAACCCTGAATTAGAAAGTTACATTTTAGCGAAGTTCTGTATCAGAGTGTAGGGAGAAGCTGTTTCCAAGAATTCTGCAGCGTATGAGCAGGTATTCGCTATATGCGGGTTTTCTGTATGCTGAGTGTAGCAGATGCAGCTTATGGAAGTTCTGTATCTTGAATGTAGTGAGACACAGTTTGCCAGAGTTCTGTATATGGGTGTAGAGAGAAACTGTTTCCAAGAATTCTGTAGCCTATGGGCATGTATTCGCTATACGCGGGTTTTCTGTATGCTGAATGTGGCAGATGCAGCTTATTGGAGTTCTGTATCGTGCTTGTCGTTCGACACAGTTTGCCAGAGTTCTGTTTTTGGGTGTAGAGAGAAACTGTTTCTAGGAGTTCTGTAGCCTGGCATAAGGCATACGCAGTAATTGGGATTTCTATATCCTGAGTGTAGGAGACGCCGCTTATGGCAGATCCGCTACCTGGATGTAGATAGAAGCAGTTTACCGGAGTTCTCTATCCTTTGTGTAGAAAGCAGCTGTTTACTGGAGTTCTGTAGCATGGAATGAGGCATTCGCTATATGCAGGTTTTCTCTATGCTGAGTGTAGGAGACGGCGCTTATGGAAGCTCTGCTACCTGGATAGAGAGAGAAGTGTTTTACCGGAGTTCCCTATCCTTGTTGTAGAGAGGAGCTGATTCCAGGAGTTCTATATCCTGGAATTAGGCATTCGCTGTATGTGGGTATTCTGTATGCTGAGTGTAGCACATGCAGCTTTCTGGAGTTCTGTCATCTAAGTGTAGAGAGATGCAGTTTCCAGGAGTTCTGTATGTTGAATGTAGAGAGAAGCTGTTTCCAAGAGTTGTGTAGTCTGAGAGTAGGCATACGCTGTATATGGGATTCCAGTAGCCTGAGTGTAGCCGATTCAGCTTATGGGAGTTCTGTAACCCTGAATTAGAAAGTTACATTTTAGCGAAGTTCTGTATCAGAGTGTAGGGAGAAGCTGTTTCCAAGAATTCTGCAGCGTATGAGCAGGTATTCGCTATATGCGGGTTTTCTGTATGCTGAGTGTAGCAGATGCAGCTTATGGAAGTTCTGTATCTTGAATGTAGTGAGACACAGTTTGCCAGAGTTCTGTATATGGGTGTAGAGAGAAACTGTTTCCAAGAGTTCTGTAGCCTGGCAAGAGGCATACGCAGTCATTGGGATTTCTGTATCCTGAGTGTGGGAGACGCCGCTTATGGGAGCTCCGCTACCTGGATATAGAGAGAAGCAGTTTACCAGAGTTCTCTATGCTTTGTGTAGAGAGCAGCTGTTTACTGGATTTCTGTAGCCTGGAATGAGGCATTACATATATGCGGGTTTTCTGTATGCTGAGTGTAGGAGACACCGCTTGTGGGAGCTCTGCTACCTGGATATAGATAGAAGCAGTTTACTGGAGTTCTCTATGCTTTGTGTAGAAAGCAGCTGTTTACTGGATTTCTGTAGCCTGGAATGAGGCATTCGCTATATGCGGGTTTTCTCTATGCTGAGTGTAGGAGACGCCGCTTAGGGGAGCTCTGCTACCTGGATAGAGAGAGAATCAATTTACCGGAATTCCTTATCCTTGTTGTAGAGCGGAGCTGTTTCCAGGAGTTCTGTGTCCTGGAATTAGGCATTCGCTATATGTGGGTATTCTGTATACTGCGTGTAGCAGATGCAGCATTCGGGAGTTCTAGACCCTAAGTGTAGAGAGATGCAGTTTCCAGTAGTTCTGTATGTTGAATGTAGAGAGAAGCTGTTTCCAAGAGTTCTGTAGTCTGAGAGTAGGCATACGCTGTATATGGGATTCCTGTAGCCTGAGTGTAGCCGACGCAGCTTATGGGAGATCTGTAACCTAGAATTAGAGAGACGCAGTTTACCGAAGTTCTGTATCAGAATGTAGGACAAGCTGTTTCCAAGAATTCTGTAGCCTATGTATTCGCTATACGCGGGTTTTCTGTATGCTGAATGTGGCAGATGCAGCTTATTGGAGTTCTGTATCGTGCTTGTAGTTTGACACAGTTTGCCAGAGTTCTGTTTTTGGGTGTAGAGAGAAACTGTTTCTAGGAGTTCTGTAGCCTGGCATAAGGCATACGCAGTAATTGGGATTTCTATATCCTGAGTGTAGGAGACGCCGCTTATGGCAGCTCCGCTACCTGGATATAGATAGAAGCAGTGTACCGGAGTTCTCTATCCTTTGTGTAGAAAGCAGCTGTTTACTGGAGTTCTGTAGCATGGAATGAGGCATTCGCTATATGCGGGTATTCTGTATACTGCGTGTAGCAGATGCAGCATTCGGGAGTTCTATACCCTAAGTGTAGAGAGATGCAGTTTCCAGTAGTTCTGTATGTTGAATGTAGAGAGAAGCTGTTTCCAAGAGTTCTGTAGTCTGAGAGTAGGCATACGCTGTATATGGGATTCCTGTAGCCTGAGTGTAGCCGACGCAGCTTATGGGAGATCTGTAACCTAGAATTAGAGAGACGCAGTTTACCGAAGTTCTGTATCAGAATGTAGGGACAAGCTGTTTCCAAGAATTCTGTAGCCTATGGGCATGTATTCGCTATACGCGGGTTTTCTGTATGCTGAATGTGGCAGATGCAGCTTATTGGAGTTCTGTAGCATGCTTGTAGTTCGACACAGTTTGCCAGAGTTCTGTTTTTGGGTGTAGAGAGAAACTGTTTCTAGGAGTTCTGTAGCCTGGCATAAGGCATACGCAGTAATTGGGATTTCTATATCCTGAGTGTAGGAGACGCCGCTTATGGCAGCTCCGCTACGTGGATGTAGATAGAAGCAGTTTACCGGAGTTCTCTATCCTTTGTGTAGAAAGCAGCTGTTTACTGGAGTTCTGTAGCATGGAATGAGGCATTCGCTATATGCAGGTTTTCTCTATGCTGAGTGTAGGAGACGGCGCTTATGGAAGCTCTGCTACCTGGATAGAGAGAGAAGCGTTTTACCGGAGTTCCCTATCCTTGTTGTAGAGAGGAGCTGATTCCAGGAGTTCTATATCCTGGAATTAGGCATTCGCTGTATGTGGGTATTCTGTATGCTGAGTGTAGCACATGCAGCTTTCTGGAGTTCTGTCATCTAAGTGTAGAGAGATGCAGTTTCCAGTAGTTCTGTATGTTGAATGTAGAGAGAAGCTGTTTCCAAGAGTTCTGTAGTCTGAGAGTAGGCATACGCTGTATATGGGATTCCAGTAGCCTGAGTGTAGCCGATTCAGCTTATGGGAGTTCTGTAACCCTGAATTAGAAAGTTACATTTTAGCGAAGTTCTGTATCAGAGTGTAGGGAGAAGCTGTTTCCAAGAATTCTGCAGCGTATGAGCAGGTATTCGCTATATGCGGGTTTTCTGTATGCTGAGTGTAGCAGATGCAGCTTATGGAAGTTCTGTATCTTGAATGTAGTGAGACACAGTTTGCCAGAGTTCTGTATATGGGTGTAGAGAGAAACTGTTTCCAAGAGTTCTGTAGCCTGGCAAGAGGCATACGCAGTCATTGGGATTTCTGTATCCTGAGTGTGGGAGACGCCGCTTATGGGAGCTCCGCTACCTGGATATAGAGAGAAGCAGTTTACCAGAGTTCTCTATGCTTTGTGTAGAGAGCAGCTGTTTACTGGATTTCTGTAGCCTGGAATGAGGCATTACATATATGCGGGTTTTCTGTATGCTGAGTGTAGGAGACACCGCTTGTGGGAGCTCTGCTACCTGGATATAGATAGAAGCAGTTTACTGGAGTTCTCTATGCTTTGTGTAGAAAGCAGCTGTTTACTGGATTTCTGTAGCCTGGAATGAGGCATTCGCTATATGCGGGTTTTCTCTATGCTGAGTGTAGGAGACGCCGCTTAGGGGAGCTCTGCTACCTGGATAGAGAGAGAATCAATTTACCGGAATTCCTTATCCTTGTTGTAGAGCGGAGCTGTTTCCAGGAGTTCTGTGTCCTGGAATTAGGCATTCGCTATATGTGGGTATTCTGTATACTGCGTGTAGCAGATGCAGCATTCGGGAGTTCTAGACCCTAAGTGTAGAGAGATGCAGTTTCCAGTAGTTCTGTATGTTGAATGTAGAGAGAAGCTGTTTCCAAGAGTTCTGTAGTCTGAGAGTAGGCATACGCTGTATATGGGATTCCTGTAGCCTGAGTGTAGCCGACGCAGCTTATGGGAGATCTGTAACCTAGAATTAGAGAGACGCAGTTTACCGAAGTTCTGTATCAGAATGTAGGACAAGCTGTTTCCAAGAATTCTGTAGCCTATGTATTCGCTATACGCGGGTTTTCTGTATGCTGAATGTGGCAGATGCAGCTTATTGGAGTTCTGTATCGTGCTTGTAGTTTGACACAGTTTGCCAGAGTTCTGTTTTTGGGTGTAGAGAGAAACTGTTTCTAGGAGTTCTGTAGCCTGGCATAAGGCATACGCAGTAATTGGGATTTCTATATCCTGAGTGTAGGAGACGCCGCTTATGGCAGCTCCGCTACCTGGATATAGATAGAAGCAGTGTACCGGAGTTCTCTATCCTTTGTGTAGAAAGCAGCTGTTTACTGGAGTTCTGTAGCATGGAATGAGGCATTCGCTATATGCGGGTATTCTGTATACTGCGTGTAGCAGATGCAGCATTCGGGAGTTCTATACCCTAAGTGTAGAGAGATGCAGTTTCCAGTAGTTCTGTATGTTGAATGTAGAGAGAAGCTGTTTCCAAGAGTTCTGTAGTCTGAGAGTAGGCATACGCTGTATATGGGATTCCTGTAGCCTGAGTGTAGCCGACGCAGCTTATGGGAGATCTGTAACCTAGAATTAGAGAGACGCAGTTTACCGAAGTTCTGTATCAGAATGTAGGGACAAGCTGTTTCCAAGAATTCTGTAGCCTATGGGCATGTATTCGCTATACGCGGGTTTTCTGTATGCTGAATGTGGCAGATGCAGCTTATTGGAGTTCTGTAGCATGCTTGTAGTTCGACACAGTTTGCCAGAGTTCTGTTTTTGGGTGTAGAGAGAAACTGTTTCTAGGAGTTCTGTAGCCTGGCATAAGGCATACGCAGTAATTGGGATTTCTATATCCTGAGTGTAGGAGACGCCGCTTATGGCAGCTCCGCTACGTGGATGTAGATAGAAGCAGTTTACCGGAGTTCTCTATCCTTTGTGTAGAAAGCAGCTGTTTACTGGAGTTCTGTAGCATGGAATGAGGCATTCGCTATATGCAGGTTTTCTCTATGCTGAGTGTAGGAGACGGCGCTTATGGAAGCTCTGCTACCTGGATAGAGAGAGAAGCGTTTTACCGGAGTTCCCTATCCTTGTTGTAGAGAGGAGCTGATTCCAGGAGTTCTATATCCTGGAATTAGGCATTCGCTGTATGTGGGTATTCTGTATGCTGAGTGTAGCACATGCAGCTTTCTGGAGTTCTGTCATCTAAGTGTAGAGAGATGCAGTTTCCAGTAGTTCTGTATGTTGAATGTAGAGAGAAGCTGTTTCCAAGAGTTCTGTAGTCTGAGAGTAGGCATACGCTGTATATGGGATTCCAGTAGCCTGAGTGTAGCCGATTCAGCTTATGGGAGTTCTGTAACCCTGAATTAGAAAGTTACATTTTAGCGAAGTTCTGTATCAGAGTGTAGGGAGAAGCTGTTTCCAAGAATTCTGCAGCGTATGAGCAGGTATTCGCTATATGCGGGTTTTCTGTATGCTGAGTGTAGCAGATGCAGCTTATGGAAGTTCTGTATCTTGAATGTAGTGAGACACAGTTTGCCAGAGTTCTGTATATGGGTGTAGAGAGAAACTGTTTCCAAGAGTTCTGTAGCCTGGCAAGAGGCATACGCAGTCATTGGGATTTCTGTATCCTGAGTGTGGGAGACGCCGCTTATGGGAGCTCCGCTACCTGGATATAGAGAGAAGCAGTTTACCAGAGTTCTCTATGCTTTGTGTAGAGAGCAGCTGTTTACTGGTGTTTTGTAGCCTGGAATGAGGCATTACATATATGCGGGTTTTCTGTATGCTGAGTGTAGGAGACACCGCTTGTGGGAGCTCTGCTACCTGGATATAGATAGAAGCAGTTTACTGGAGTTCTCTATGCTTTGTGTAGAAAGCAGCTGTTTACTGGATTTCTGTAGCCTGGAATGAGGCATTCGCTATATGCGGGTTTTCTCTATGCTGAGTGTAGGAGACGCCGCTTCTGGGAGCTCTGCTACCTGGATAGAGAGAGAATCAATTTACCGGAATTCCTTATCTTTGTTGTAGAGTGGAGCTGTTTCCAGGAGTTCTGTGTCCTGGAATTAGGCATTCGCTATATGTGAGTATTCTGTATACTGCGTGTAGCAGATGCAGTATTCGGGAGTTCTGGACCCTAAGTGTAGAGAGATGCAGTTTCCAGTAGTTCTGTATGTTGAATGTAGAGAGAAGCTGTTTCCAAGAGTTCTGTAGTCTGAGAGTAGGCATACGCTGTATATGGGATTCCTGTAGCCTGAGTGTAGCCGATGCAGCTTATGGGAGATCTGTAACCTAGAATTAGAGAGACGCAGTTTACCGAAGTTCTGTATCAGAATGTAGGACAAGCTGTTTCCAAGAATTCTGTAGCCTATGTATTCGCTGTACGCAGGTTTTCTGTATGCTGAATGTGGCAGATGCAGCTTATTGGAGTTCTGTATCGTGCTTGTAGTTTGACACAGTTTGCCAGAGTGCTGTTTTTGGGTGTAGAGAGAAACTGTTTCTAGGAGTTCTGTAGCCTGGCATAAGGCATACGCAGTAATTGGGATTTCTATATCCTGAGTGTAGGAGACGCCGCTTATGGCAGCTCCGCTACCTGGATGTAGATAGAAGCAGTGTACCGGAGTTCTCTATCCTTTGTGTAGAAAGCAGCTGTTTACTGGAGTTCTGTAGCATGGAATGAGGCATTCGCTATATGCGGGTATTCTGTATACTGCGTGTAGCAGATGCAGCATTCGGGAGTTCTATACCCTAAGTGTAGAGAGATGCAGTTTCCAGTAGTTCTGTATGTTGAATGTAGAGAGAAGCTGTTTCCAAGAGTTCTGTAGTCTGAGAGTAGGCATACGCTGTATATGGGATTCCTGTAGCCTGAGTGTAGCCGACGCAGCTTATGGGAGATCTGTAACCTAGAATTAGAGAGACGCAGTTTACCGAAGTTCTGTATCAGAATGTAGGGACAAGCTGTTTCCAAGAATTCTGTAGCCTATGGGCATGTATTCGCTATACGCGGGTTTTCTGTATGCTGAATGTGGCAGATGCAGCTTATTGGAGTTCTGTATCATGCTTGTAGTTCGACACAGTTTGCCAGAGTTCTGTTTTTGGGTGTAGAGAGAAACTGTTTCTAGGAGTTCTGTAGCCTGGCATAAGGCATACGCAGTAATTGGGATTTCTATATCCTGAGTGTAGGAGACGCCGCTTATGGCAGCTCCGCTACGTGGATGTAGATAGAAGCAGTTTACCGGAGTTCTCTATCCTTTGTGTAGAAAGCAGCTGTTTACTGGAGTTCTGTAGCATGGAATGAGGCATTCGCTATATGCGGGTATTCTGTATACTGCGTGTAGCAGATGCAGCATTCGGGAGTTCTATACCCTAAGTGTAGAGAGATGCAGTTTCCAGTAGTTCTGTATGTTGAATGTAGAGAGAAGCTGTTTCCAAGAGTTCTGTAGTCTGAGAGTAGGCATACGCTGTATATGGGATTCCTGTAGCCTGAGTGTAGCCGACGCAGCTTATGGGAGATCTGTAACCTAGAATTAGAGAGACGCAGTTTACCGAAGTTCTGTATCAGAATGTAGGGACAAGCTGTTTCCAAGAATTCTGTAGCCTATGGGCATGTATTCGCTATACGCGGGTTTTCTGTATGCTGAATGTGGCAGATGCAGCTTATTGGAGTTCTGTATCATGCTTGTAGTTCGACACAGTTTGCCAGAGTTCTGTTTTTGGGTGTAGAGAGAAACTGTTTCTAGGAGTTCTGTAGCCTGGCATAAGGCATACGCAGTAATTGGTATTTCTATATCCTGAGTGTAGGAGACGCCGCTTATGGCAGCTCCGCTACGTGGATGTAGATAGAAGCAGTTTACCGGAGTTCTCTATCCTTTGTGTAGAAAGCAGCTGTTTACTGGAGTTCTGTAGCATGGAATGAGGCATTCGCTATATGCAGGTTTTCTCTATGCTGAGTGTAGGAGACGGCGCTTATGGAAGCTCTGCTACCTGGATATAGAGAGAAGCGTTTTACCGGAGTTCCCTATCCTTGTTGTAGAGAGGAGCTGATTCCAGGAGTTCTATATCCTGGAATTAGGCATTCGCTGTATGTGGGTATTCTGTATGCTGAGTGTAGCACATGCAGCTTTCTGGAGTTCTGTCATCTAAGTGTAGAGAGATGCAGTTTCCAGTAGTTCTGTATGTTGAATGTAGAGAGAAGCTGTTTCCAAGAGTTCTGTAGTCTGAGAGTAGGCATACGCTGTATATGGGATTCCAGTAGCCTGAGTGTAGCCGATTCAGCTTATGGGAGTTCTGTAACCCTGAATTAGAAAGTTACATTTTAGCGAAGTTCTGTATCAGAGTGTAGGGAGAAGCTGTTTCCAAGAATTCTGCAGCGTATGAGCAGGTATTCGCTATATGCGGGTTTTCTGTATGCTGAGTGTAGCAGATGCAGCTTATGGAAGTTCTGTATCTTGAATGTAGTGAGACACAGTTTGCCAGAGTTCTGTATATGGGTGTAGAGAGAAACTGTTTCCAAGAGTTCTGTAGCCTGGCAAGAGGCATACGCAGTCATTGGGATTTCTGTTTCAAAAGTGTGGGAGACGCCGCTTATGGGAGCTCCGCTACCTGGATATAGAGAGAAGCAGTTTACCAGAGTTCTCTATGCTTTGTGTAGAGAGCAGCTGTTTACTGGTGTTTTGTAGCCTGGAATGAGGCATTACATATATGCGGGTTTTCTGTATGCTGAGTGTAGGAGACACCGCTTGTGGGAGCTCTGCTACCTGGATATAGATAGAAGCAGTTTACTGGAGTTCTCTATGCTTTGTGTAGAAAGCAGCTGTTTACTGGATTTCTGTAGCCTGGAATGAGGCATTCGCTATATGCGGGTTTTCTCTATGCTGAGTGTAGGAGACGCCGCTTATGGGAGCTCTGCTACCTGGATAGAGAGAGAATCAATTTACCGGAATTCCTTATCTTTGTTGTAGAGTGGAGCTGTTTCCAGGAGTTCTGTGTCCTGGAATTAGGCATTCGCTATATGTGGGTATTCTGTATACTGCGTGTAGCAGATGCAGTATTCGGGAGTTCTGGACCCTAAGTGTAGAGAGATGCAGTTTCCAGTAGTTCTGTATGTTGAATGTAGAGAGAAGCTGTTTCCAAGAGTTCTGTAGTCTGAGAGTAGGCATACGCTGTATATGGGATTCCTGTAGCCTGAGTGTAGCCGATGCAGCTTATGGGAGATCTGTAACCTAGAATTAGAGAGACGCAGTTTACCGAAGTTCTGTATCAGAATGTAGGGACAAGCTGTTTCCAAGAATTCTGTAGCCTATGGGCATGTATTCGCTATACGCGGGTTTTCTGTATGCTGAATGTGGCAGATGCAGCTTATTGGAGTTCTGTATCATGCTTGTAGTTCGACACAGTTTGCCAGAGTTCTGTTTTTGGGTGTAGAGAGAAACTGTTTCTAGGAGTTCTGTAGCCTGGCATAAGGCATACGCAGTAATTGGGATTTCTATATCCTGAGTGTAGGAGACGCCGCTTATGGCAGCTCCGCTACGTGGATGTAGATAGAAGCAGTTTACCGGAGTTCTCTATCCTTTGTGTAGAAAGCAGCTGTTTACTGGAGTTCTGTAGCATGGAATGAGGCATTCGCTATATGCAGGTTTTCTCTATGCTGAGTGTAGGAGACGGCGCTTATGGAAGCTCTGCTACCTGGATATAGAGAGAAGCGTTTTACCGGAGTTCCCTATCCTTGTTGTAGAGAGGAGCTGATTCCAGGAGTTCTATATCCTGGAATTAGGCATTCGCTGTATGTGGGTATTCTGTATGCTGAGTGTAGCACATGCAGCTTTCTGGAGTTCTGTCATCTAAGTGTAGAGAGATGCAGTTTCCAGGAGTTCTGTATGTTGAATGTAGAGAGAAGCTGTTTCCAAGAGTTCTGTAGTCTGAGAGTAGGCATGCACTGTATATGGGATTCCAGTAGCCTGAGTGTAGCCGATTCAGCTTATGGGAGTTCTGTAACCCTGAATTAGAAAGTTACATTTTAGCGAAGTTCTGTATCAGAGTGTAGGGAGAAGCTGTTTCCAAGAATTCTGCAGCGTATGAGCAGGTATTCGCTATATGCGGGTTTTCTGTATGCTGAGTGTAGCAGATGCAGCTTATGGAAGTTCTGTATCTTGAATGTAGTGAGACACAGTTTGCCAGAGTTCTGTATATGGGTGTAGAGAGAAACTGTTTCCAAGTATTCTGTAGCCTATGGGCATGTATTCGCTATACGCGGGTTTTCTGTATGCTGAATGTGGCAGATGCAGCTTATTGGAGTTCTGTATCGTGCTTGTAGTTCGACACAGTTTGCCAGAGTTCTGTTTTTGGGTGTAGAGAGAAACTGTTTCTAGGAGTTCTGTAGCCTGGCATAAGGCATACGCAGTAATTGGGATTTCTATATCCTGAGTGTAGGAGACGCCGCTTATGGCAGCTCCGCTACGTGGATGTAGATAGAAGCAGTTTACCGGAGTTCTCTATCCTTTGTGTAGAAAGCAGCTGTTTACTGGAGTTCTGTAGCATGGAATGAGGCATTCGCTATATGCAGGTTTTCTCTATGCTGAGTGTAGGAGACGGCGCTTATGGAAGCTCTGCTACCTGGATAGAGAGAGAAGCGTTTTACCGGAGTTCCCTATCCTTGTTGTAGAGAGGAGCTGATTCCAGGAGTTCTATATCCTGGAATTAGGCATTCGCTGTATGTGGGTATTCTGTATGCTGAGTGTAGCACATGCAGCTTTCTGGAGTTCTGTCATCTAAGTGTAGAGAGGTGCAGTTTCCAGGAGTTCTGTATGTTGAATGTAGAGAGAAGCTGTTTCCAAGAGTTCTGTAGTCTGAGAGTAGGCATACGCTGTATATGGGATTCCAGTAGCCTGAGTGTAGCCGATTCAGCTTATGGGAGTTCTGTAACCCTGAATTAGAAAGTTACATTTTAGCGAAGTTCTGTATCAGAGTGTAGGGAGAAGCTGTTTCCAAGAATTCTGCAGCGTATGAGCAGGTATTCGCTATATGCGGGTTTTCTGTATGCTGAGTGTAGCAGATGCAGCTTATGGAAGTTCTGTATCTTGAATGAAGTGAGACAAAGTTTGCCAGAGTTCTGTATATGGGTGTAGAGAGAAACGGTTTCCAAGAATTCTGTAGCCTATGGGCATGTATTCGCTATACGCGGGTTTTCTGTATGCTGAATGTGGCAGATGCAGCTTATTGGAGTTCTGTATCGTGCTTGTAGTTCGACACAGTTTGCCAGAGTTCTGTTTTTGGGTGTAGAGAGAAACTGTTTCTAGGAGTTCTGTAGCCTGGCATAAGGCATACGCAGTAATTGGGATTTCTATATCCTGAGTGTAGGAGACGCCGCTTATGGCAGCTCCGCTACGTGGATGTAGATAGAAGCAGTTTACCGGAGTTCTCTATCCTTTGTGTAGAAAGCAGCTGTTTACTGGAGTTCTGTAGCATGGAATGAGGCATTCGCTATATGCAGGTTTTCTCTATGCTGAGTGTAGGAGACGGCGCTTATGGAAGCTCTGCTACCTGGATAGAGAGAGAAGCGTTTTACCGGAGTTCCCTATCCTTGTTGTAGAGAGGAGCTGATTCCAGGAGTTCTATATCCTGGAATTAGGCATTCGCTGTATGTGGGTATTCTGTATGCTGAGTGTAGCACATGCAGCTTTCTGGAGTTCTGTCATCTAAGTGTAGAGAGATGCAGTTTCCAGGAGTTCTGTATGTTGAATGTAGAGAGAAGCTGTTTCCAAGAGTTCTGTAGTCTGAGAGTAGGCATACGCTGTATATGGGATTCCAGTAGCCTGAGTGTAGCCGATTCAGCTTATGGGAGTTCTGTAACCCTGAATTAGAAAGTTACATTTTAGCGAAGTTCTGTATCAGAGTGTAGGGAGAAGCTGTTTCCAAGAATTCTGCAGCGTATGAGCAGGTATTCGCTATATGCGGGTTTTCTGTATGCTGAGTGTAGCAGATGCAGCTTATGGAAGTTCTGTATCTTGAATGTAGTGAGACACAGTTTGCCAGAGTTCTGTATATGGGTGTAGAGAGAAACTGTTTCCAAGAGTTCTGTAGCCTGGCAAGAGGCATACGCAGTCATTGGGATTTCTGTATCCTGAGTGTGGGAGACGCCGCTTATGGGAGCTCCGCTACCTGGATATAGAGAGAAGCAGTTTACCAGAGTTCTCTATGCTTTGTGTAGAGAGCAGCTGTTTACTGGTGTTTTGTAGCCTGGAATGAGGCATTACATATATGCGGGTTTTCTGTATGCTGAGTGTAGGAGACACCGCTTGTGGGAGCTCTGCTACCTGGATATAGATAGAAGCAGTTTACTGGAGTTCTCTATGCTTTGTGTAGAAAGCAGCTGTTTACTGGATTTCTGTAGCCTGGAATGAGGCATTCGCTATATGCGGGTTTTCTCTATGCTGAGTGTAGGAGACGCCGCTTATGGGAGCTCTGCTACCTGGATAGAGAGAGAATCAATTTACCGGAATTCCTTATCCTTGTTGTAGAGCGGAGCTGTTTCCATGAGTTCTGTGTCCTGGAATTAGGCTTTCGCTATATGTGGGTATTCTGTATACTGCGTGTAGCAGATGCAGCATTCGGGAGTTCTAGACCCTAAGTGTAGAGAGATGCAGTTTCCAGTAGTTCTGTATGTTGAATGTAGAGAGAAGCTGTTTCCAAGAGTTCTGTAGTCTGAGAGTAGGCATACGCTGTATATGGGATTCCTGTAGCCTGAGTGTAGCCGACGCAGCTTATGGGAGATCTGTAACCTAGAATTAGAGAGACGCAGTTTACCGAAGTTCTGTATCAGAATGTAGGACAAGCTGTTTCCAAGAATTCTGTAGCCTATGTATTCGCTATACGCGGGTTTTCTGTATGCTGAATGTGGCAGATGCAGCTTATTGGAGTTCTGTATCGTGCTTGTAGTTTGACACAGTTTGCCAGAGTTCTGTTTTTGGGTGTAGAGAGAAACTGTTTCTAGGAGTTCTGTAGCCTGGCATAAGGCATACGCAGTAATTGGGATTTCTATATCCTGAGTGTAGGAGACGCCGCTTATGGCAGCTCCGCTACCTGGATATAGATAGAAGCAGTGTACCGGAGTTCTCTATCCTTTGTGTAGAAAGCAGCTGTTTACTGGAGTTCTGTAGCATGGAATGAGGCATTCGCTATATGCGGGTATTCTGTATACTGCGTGTAGCAGATGCAGCATTCGGGAGTTCTATACCCTAAGTGTAGAGAGATGCAGTTTCCAGTAGTTCTGTATGTTGAATGTAGAGAGAAGCTGTTTCCAAGACTTCTGTAGTCTGAGAGTAGGCATACGCTGTATATGGGATTCCTGTAGCCTGAGTGTAGCCGACGCAGCTTATGGGAGATCTGTAACCTAGAATTAGAGAGACGCAGTTTACCGAAGTTCTGTATCAGAATGTAGGGACAAGCTGTTTCCAAGAATTCTGTAGCCTATGGGCATGTATTCGCTATACGCGGGTTTTCTGTATGCTGAATGTGGCAGATGCAGCTTATTGGAGTTCTGTATCATGCTTGTCGTTCGACACAGTTTGCCAGAGTTCTGTTTTTGGGTGTAGAGAGAAACTGTTTCTAGGAGTTCTGTAGCCTGGCATAAGGCATACGCAGTAATTGGGATTTCTATATCCTGAGTGTAGGAGACGCCGCTTATGGCAGCTCCGCTACGTGGATGTAGATAGAAGCAGTTTACCGGAGTTCTCTATCCTTTGTGTAGAAAGCAGCTGTTTACTGGAGTTCTGTAGCATGGAATGAGGCATTCGCTATATGCATGTTTTCTCTATGCTGAGTGTAGGAGACGGCGCTTATGGAAGCTCTGCTACCTGGATATAGAGAGAAGCGTTTTACCGGAGTTCCCTATCCTTGTTGTAGAGAGGAGCTGATTCCAGGAGTTCTATATCCTGGAATTAGGCATTCGCTGTATGTGGGTATTCTGTATGCTGAGTGTAGCACATGCAGCTTTCTGGAGTTCTGTCATCTAAGTGTAGAGAGATGCAGTTTCCAGGAGTTCTGTATGTTGAATGTAGAGAGAAGCTGTTTCCAAGAGTTCTGTAGTCTGAGAGTAGGCATATGCTGTATATGGGATTCCAGTAGCCTGAGTGTAGCCGATTCAGCTTATGGGAGTTCTGTAACCCTGAATTAGAAAGTTACATTTTAGCGAAGTTCTGTATCAGAGTGTAGGGAGAAGCTGTTTCCAAGAATTCTGCAGCGTATGAGCAGGTATTCGCTATATGCGGGTTTTCTGTATGCTGAGTGTAGCAGATGCAGCTTATGGAAGTTCTGTATCTTGAATGTAGTGAGACACAGTTTGCAAGAGTTCTGTATATGGGTGTAGAGAGAAACTGTTTGCAAGAATTCTGTAGCCTATGGGCATGTATTCGCTATACGCGGGTTTTCTGTATGCTGAATGTGGCAGATGCAGCTTATTGGAGTTCTGTATCGTGCTTGTAGTTCGACACAGTTTGCCAGAGTTCTGTTTTTGGGTGTAGAGAGAAACTGTTTCTAGGAGTTCTGTAGCCTGGCATAAGGCATACGCAGTAATTGGGATTTCTATATCCTGAGTGTAGGAGACGCCGCTTATGGCAGCTCCGCTACGTGGATGTAGATAGTAGCAGTTTACCGGAGTTCTCTATCCTTTGTGTAGAAAGCAGCTGTTTACTGGAGTTCTGTAGCATGGAATGAGGCATTCGCTATATGCAGGTTTTCTCTATGCTGAGTGTAGGAGACGGCGCTTATGGAAGCTCTGCTACCTGGATATAGAGAGAAGCGTTTTACCGGAGTTCCCTATCCTTGTTGTAGAGAGGAGCTGATTCCAGGAGTTCTATATCCTGGAATTAGGCATTCGCTGTATGTGGGTATTCTGTATGCTGAGTGTAGCACATGCAGCTTTCTGGAGTTCTGTCATCTAAGTGTAGAGAGATGCAGTTTCCAGGAGTTCTGTATGTTGAATGTAGAGAGAAGCTGTTTCCAAGAGTTCTGTAGTCTGAGAGTAGGCATACGCTGTATATGGGATTCCAGTAGCCTGAGTGTAGCCGATTCAGCTTATGGGAGTTCTGTAACCCTGAATTAGAAAGTTACATTTTAGCGAAGTTCTGTATCAGAGTGTAGGGAGAAGCTGTTTCCAAGAATTCTGCAGCGTATGAGCAGGTATTCGCTATATGCGGGTTTTCTGTATGCTGAGTGTAGCAGATGCAGCTTATGGAAGTTCTGTATCTTGAATGTAGTGAGACACAGTTTGCCAGAGTTCTGTATATGGGTGTAGAGAGAAACTGTTTCCAAGAGTTCTGTAGCCTGGCAAGAGGCATACGCAGTCATTGGGATTTCTGTATCCTGAGTGTGGGAGACGCCGCTTATGGGAGCTCCGCTACCTGGATATAGAGAGAAGCAGTTTACCAGAGTTCTCTATGCTTTGTGTAGAGAGCAGCTGTTTACTGGTGTTTTGTAGCCTGGAATGAGGCATTACATATATGCGGGTTTTCTGTATGCTGAGTGTAGGAGACACCGCTTGTGGGAGCTCTGCTACCTGGATATAGATAGAAGCAGTTTACTGGAGTTCTCTATGCTTTGTGTAGAAAGCAGCTGTTTACTGGATTTCTGTAGCCTGGAATGAGGCATTCGCTATATGCGGGTTTTCTCTATGCTGAGTGTAGGAGACGCCGCTTCTGGGAGCTCTGCTACCTGGATAGAGAGAGAATCAATTTACCGGAATTCCTTATCCTTGTTGTAGAGCGGAGCTGTTTCCAGGAGTTCTGTGTCCTGGAATTAGGCATTCGCTATATGTGGGTATTCTGTATACTGCGTGTAGCAGATGCAGCATTCGGGAGTTCTAGACCCTAAGTGTAGAGAGATGCAGTTTCCAGTAGTTCTGTATGTTGAATGTAGAGAGAAGCTGTTTCCAAGAGTTCTGTAGTCTGAGAGTAGGCATACGCTGTATATGGGATTCCTGTAGCCTGAGTGTAGCCGACGCAGCTTATGGGAGATCTGTAACCTAGAATTAGAGAGACGCAGTTTACCGAAGTTCTGTATCAGAATGTAGGGACAAGCTGTTTCCAAGAATTCTGTAGCCTATGGGCATGTATTCGCTATACGCGGGTTTTCTGTATGCTGAATGTGGCAGATGCAGCTTATTGGAGTTCTGTATCATGCTTGTAGTTCGACACAGTTTGCCAGAGTTCTGTTTTTGGGTGTAGAGAGAAACTGTTTCTAGGAGTTCTGTAGCCTGGCATAAGGCATACGCAGTAATTGGGATTTCTATATCCTGAGTGTAGGAGACGCCGCTTATGGCAGCTCCGCTACGTGGATGTAGATAGAAGCAGTTTACCGGAGTTCTCTATCCTTTGTGTAGAAAGCAGCTGTTTACTGGAGTTCTGTAGCATGGAATGAGGCATTCGCTATATGCAGGTTTTCTCTATGCTGAGTGTAGGAGACGGCGCTTATGGAAGCTCTGCTACCTGGATATAGAGAGAAGCGTTTTACTGGAGTTCCCTATCCTTGTTGTAGAGAGGAGCTGATTCCAGGAGTTCTATATCCTGGAATTAGGCATTCGCTGTATGTGGGTATTCTGTATGCTGAGTGTAGCACATGCAGCTTTCTGGAGTTCTGTCATCTAAGTGTAGAGAGATGCAGTTTCCAGTAGTTCTGTATGTTGAATGTAGAGAGAAGCTGTTTCCAAGAGTTCTGTAGTCTGAGAGTAGGCATACGCTGTATATGGGATTCCAGTAGCCTGAGTGTAGCCGATTCAGCTTATGGGAGTTCTGTAACCCTGAATTAGAAAGTTACATTTTAGCGAAGTTCTGTATCAGAGTGTAGGGAGAAGCTGTTTCCAAGAATTCTGCAGCGTATGAGCAGGTATTCGCTATATGCGGGTTTTCTGTATGCTGAGTGTAGCAGATGCAGCTTATGGAAGTTCTGTATCTTGAATGTAGTGAGACACAGTTTGCCAGAGTTCTGTATATGGGTGTAGAGAGAAACTGTTTCCAAGAGTTCTGTAGCCTGGCAAGAGGCATACGCAGTCATTGGGATTTCTGTATCCTGAGTGTGGGAGACGCCGCTTATGGGAGCTCCGCTACCTGGATATAGAGAGAAGCAGTTTACCAGAGTTCTCTATGCTTTGTGTAGAGAGCAGCTGTTTACTGGTGTTTTGTAGCCTGGAATGAGGCATTACATATATGCGGGTTTTCTGTATGCTGAGTGTAGGAGACGCCGCTTGTGGAGCTCTGCTACCTGGATATAGATAGAAGCAGTTTACTGGAGTTCTCTATGCTTTGTGTAGAAAGCAGCTGTTTACTGGATTTCTGTAGCCTGGAATGAGGCATTCGCTATATGCGGGTTTTCTCTATGCTGAGTGTAGGAGACGCCGCTTCTGGGAGCTCTGCTACCTGGATAGAGAGAGAATCAATTTACCGGAATTCCTTATCCTTGTTGTAGAGCGGAGCTGTTTCCAGGAGTTCTGTGTCCTGGAATTAGGCATTCGCTATATGTGGGTATTCTGTATACTGCGTGTAGCAGATGCAGCATTCGGGAGTTCTAGACCCTAAGTGTAGAGAGATGCAGTTTCCAGTAGTTCTGTATGTTGAATGTAGAGAGAAGCTGTTTCCAAGAGTTCTGTAGTCTGAGAGTAGGCATACGCTGTATATGGGATTCCTGTAGCCTGAGTGTAGCCGACGCAGCTTATGGGAGATCTGTAACCTAGAATTAGAGAGACGCAGTTTACCGAAGTTCTGTATCAGAATGTAGGACAAGCTGTTTCCAAGAATTCTGTAGCCTATGTATTCGCTATACGCGGGTTTTCTGTATGCTGAATGTGGCAGATGCAGCTTATTGGAGTTCTGTATCGTGCTTGTAGTTTGACACAGTTTGCCAGAGTTCTGTTTTTGGGTGTAGAGAGAAACTGTTTCTAGGAGTTCTGTAGCCTGGCATAAGGCATACGCAGTAATTGGGATTTCTATATCCTGAGTGTAGGAGACGCCGCTTATGGCAGCTCCGCTACCTGGATATAGATAGAAGCAGTGTACCGGAGTTCTCTATCCTTTGTGTAGAAAGCAGCTGTTTACTGGAGTTCTGTAGCATGGAATGAGGCATTCGCTATATGCGGGTATTCTGTATACTGCGTGTAGCAGATGCAGCGTTCGGGAGTTCTATACCCTAAGTGTAGAGAGATGCAGTTTCCAGTAGTTCTGTATGTTGAATGTAGAGAGAAGCTGTTTCCAAGAGTTCTGTAGTCTGAGAGTAGGCATACGCTGTATATGGGATTCCTGTAGCCTGAGTGTAGCCGACGCAGCTTATGGGAGATCTGTAACCTAGAATTAGAGAGACGCAGTTTACCGAAGTTCTGTATCAGAATGTAGGGACAAGCTGTTTCCAAGAATTCTGTAGCCTATGGGCATGTATTCGCTATACGCGGGTTTTCTGTATGCTGAATGTGGCAGATGCAGCTTATTGGAGTTCTGTATCATGCTTGTCGTTCGACACAGTTTGCCAGAGTTCTGTTTTTGGGTGTAGAGAGAAACTGTTTCTAGGAGTTCTGTAGCCTGGCATAAGGCATACGCAGTAATTGGGATTTCTATATCCTGAGTGTAGGAGACGCCGCTTATGGCAGCTCCGCTACGTGGATGTAGATAGAAGCAGTTTACCGGAGTTCTCTATCCTTTGTGTAGAAAGCAGCTGTTTACTGGAGTTCTGTAGCATGGAATGAGGCATTCGCTATATGCAGGTTTTCTCTATGCTGAGTGTAGGAGACGGCGCTTATGGAAGCTCTGCTACCTGGATATAGAGAGAAGCGTTTTACCGGAGTTCCCTATCCTTGTTGTAGAGAGGAGCTGATTCCAGGAGTTCTATATCCTGGAATTAGGCATTCGCTGTATGTGGGTATTCTGTATGCTGAGTGTAGCACATGCAGCTTTCTGGAGTTCTGTCATCTAAGTGTAGAGAGATGCAGTTTCCAGGAGTTCTGTATGTTGAATGTAGAGAGAAGCTGTTTCCAAGAGTTCTGTAGTCTGAGAGTAGGCATACGCTGTATATGGGATTCCAGTAGCCTGAGTGTAGCCATTCAGCTTATGGGAGTTCTGTAACCCTGAATTAGAAAGTTACATTTTACCGAAGTTCTGTATCAGAGTGTAGGGAGAAGCTGTTTCCAAGAATTCTGCAGCGTATGAGCAGGTATTCGCTATATGCGGGTTTTCTGTATGCTGAGTGTAGCAGATGCAGCTTATGGAAGTTCTGTATCTTGAATGTAGTGAGACACAGTTTGCCAGAGTTCTGTATATGGGTGTAGAGAGAAACTGTTTCCAAGAGTTCTGTAGCCTGGCAAGAGGCATACGCAGTCATTGGGATTTCTGTATCCTGAGTGTGGGAGACGCCGCTTATGGGAGCTCCGCTACCTGGATATAGAGAGAAGCAGTTTACCAGAGTTCTCTATGCTTTGTGTAGAGAGCAGCTGTTTACTGGTGTTTTGTAGCCTGGAATGAGGCATTACATATATGCGGGTTTTCTGTATGCTGAGTGTAGGAGACGCCGCTTGTGGGAGCTCTGCTACCTGGATATAGATAGAAGCAGTTTACTGGAGTTCTCTATGCTTTGTGTAGAAAGCAGCTGTTTACTGGATTTCTGTAGCCTGGAATGAGGCATTCGCTATATGCGGGTTTTCTCTATGCTGAGTGTAGGAGACGCCGCTTATGGGAGCTCTGCTACCTGGATAGAGAGAGAATCAATTTACCGGAATTCCTTATCCTTGTTGTAGAGCGGAGCTGTTTCCAGGAGTTCTGTGTCCTGGAATTAGGCATTCGCTATATGTGGGTATTCTGTATACTGCGTGTAGCAGATGCAGCATTCGGGAGTTCTAGACCCTAAGTGTAGAGAGATGCAGTTTCCAGTAGTTCTGTATGTTGAATGTAGAGAGAAGCTGTTTCCAAGAGTTCTGTAGTCTGAGAGTAGGCATACGCTGTATATGGGATTCCTGTAGCCTGAGTGTAGCCGACGCAGCTTATGGGAGATCTGTAACCTAGAATTAGAGAGACGCAGTTTACCGAAGTTCTGTATCAGAATGTAGGACAAGCTGTTTCCAAGAATTCTGTAGCCTATGTATTCGCTATACGCGGGTTTTCTGTATGCTGAATGTGGCAGATGCAGCTTATTGGAGTTCTGTATCGTGCTTGTAGTTTGACACAGTTTGCCAGAGTTCTGTTTTTGGGTGTAGAGAGAAACTGTTTCTAGGAGTTCTGTAGCCTGGCATAAGGCATACGCAGTAATTGGGATTTCTATATCCTGAGTGTAGGAGACGCCGCTTATGGCAGCTCCGCTACCTGGATATAGATAGAAGCAGTTTACTGGAGTTCTCTATGCTTTGTGTAGAGAGCAGCTGTTTACTGGTGTTTTGTAGCCTGGAATGAGGCATTACATATATGCGGGTTTTCTGTATGCTGAGTGTAGGAGACGCCGCTTGTGGAGCTCTGCTACCTGGATATAGATAGAAGCAGTTTACTGGAGTTCTCTATGCTTTGTGTAGAAAGCAGCTGTTTACTGGATTTCTGTAGCCTGGAATGAGGCATTCGCTATATGCGGGTTTTCTCTATGCTGAGTGTAGGAGACGCCGCTTATGGGAGCTCTGCTACCTGGATAGAGAGAGAATCAATTTACCGGAATTCCTTATCCTTGTTGTAGAGCGGAGCTGTTTCCAGGAGTTCTGTGTCCTGGAATTAGGCATTCGCTATATGTGGGTATTCTGTATACTGCGTGTAGCAGATGCAGCATTCGGGAGTTCTAGACCCTAAGTGTAGAGAGATGCAGTTTCCAGTAGTTCTGTATGTTGAATGTAGAGAGAAGCTGTTTCCAAGAGTTCTGTAGTCTGAGAGTAGGCATACGCTGTATATGGGATTCCTGTAGCCTGAGTGTAGCCGACGCAGCTTATGGGAGATCTGTAACCTAGAATTAGAGAGACGCAGTTTACCGAAGTTCTGTATCAGAATGTAGGACAAGCTGTTTCCAAGAATTCTGTAGCCTATGTATTCGCTATACGCGGGTTTTCTGTATGCTGAATGTGGCAGATGCAGCTTATTGGAGTTCTGTATCGTGCTTGTAGTTTGACACAGTTTGCCAGAGTTCTGTTTTTGGGTGTAGAGAGAAACTGTTTCTAGGAGTTCTGTAGCCTGGCATAAGGCATACGCAGTAATTGGGATTTCTATATCCTGAGTGTAGGAGACGCCGCTTATGGCAGCTCCGCTACCTGGATATAGATAGAAGCAGTGTACCGGAGTTCTCTATCCTTTGTGTAGAAAGCAGCTGTTTACTGGAGTTCTGTAGCATGGAATGAGGCATTCGCTATATGCGGGTATTCTGTATACTGCGTGTAGCAGATGCAGCGTTCGGGAGTTCTAGACCCTAAGTGTAGAGAGATGCAGTTTCCAGTAGTTCTGTATGTTGAATGTAGAGAGAAGCTGTTTCCAAGAGTTCTGTAGTCTGAGAGTAGGCATACGCTGTATATGGGATTCCTGTAGCCTGAGTGTAGCCGACGCAGCTTATGGGAGATCTGTAACCTAGAATTAGAGAGACACAGTTTACCGAAGTTCTGTATCAGAATGTAGGGACAAGCTGTTTCCAAGAATTCTGTAGCCTATGGGCATGTATTCGCTATACGCGGGTTTTCTGTATGCTGAATGTGGCAGATGCAGCTTATTGGAGTTCTGTATCATGCTTGTAGTTCGACACAGTTTGCCAGAGTTCTGTTTTTGGGTGTAGAGAGAAACTGTTTCTAGGAGTTCTGTAGCCTGGCATAAGGCATACGCAGTAATTGGGATTTCTTTATCCTGAGTGTAGGAGACGCCGCTTATGGCAGCTCCGCTACGTGGATGTAGATAGAAGCAGTTTAGCGGAGTTCTCTATCCTTTGTGTAGAAAGCAGCTGTTTACTGGAGTTCTGTAGCATGGAATGAGGCATTCGCTATATGCAGGTTTTCTCTATGCTGAGTGTAGGAGACGGCGCTTATGGAAGCTCTGCTACCTGGATATAGAGAGAAGCGTTTAACCGGAGTTCCCTATCCTTGTTGTAGAGAGGAGCTGATTCCAGGAGTTCTATATCCTGGAATTAGGCATTCGCTGTATGTGGGTATTCTGTATGCTGAGTGTAGCACATGCAGCTTTCTGGAGTTCTGTCATCTAAGTGTAGAGAGATGCAGTTTCCAGGAGTTCTGTATGTTGAATGTAGAGAGAAGCTGTTTCCAAGAGTTCTGTAGTCTGAGAGTAGGCATACGCTGTATATGGGATTCCAGTAGCCTGAGTGTAGCCATTCAGCTTATGGGAGTTCTGTAACCCTGAATTAGAAAGTTACATTTTAGCGAAGTTCTGTATCAGAGTGTAGGGAGAAGCTGTTTCCAAGAATTCTGCAGCGTATGAGCAGGTATTCGCTATATGCGGGTTTTCTGTATGCTGAGTGTAGCAGATGCAGCTTATGGAAGTTCTGTATCTTGAATGTAGTGAGACACAGTTTGCCAGAGTTCTGTATATGGGTGTAGAGAGAAACTGTTTCCAAGAGTTCTGTAGCCTGGCAAGAGGCATACGCAGTCATTGGGATTTCTGTATCCTGAGTGTGGGAGACGCCGCTTATGGGAGCTCCGCTACCTGGATATAGAGAGAAGCAGTTTACCAGAGTTCTCTATGCTTTGTGTAGAGAGCAGCTGTTTACTGGTGTTTTGTAGCCTGGAATGAGGCATTACATATATGCGGGTTTTCTGTATGCTGAGTGTAGGAGACACCGCTTGTGGGAGCTCTGCTACCTGGATATAGATAGAAGCAGTTTACTGGAGTTCTCTATGCTTTGTGTAGAAAGCAGCTGTTTACTGGATTTCTGTAGCCTGGAATGAGGCATTCGCTATATGCGGGTTTTCTCTATGCTGAGTGTAGGAGACGCCGCTTATGGGAGCTCTGCTACCTGGATAGAGAGAGAATCAATTTACCGGAATTCCTTATCCTTGTTGTAGAGCGGAGCTGTTTCCAGGAGTTCTGTGTCCTGGAATTAGGCATTCGCTATATGTGGGTATTCTGTATACAGCGTGTAGCAGATGCAGCATTCGGGAGTTCTAGACCCTAAGTGTAGAGAGATGCAGTTTCCAGGAGTTCTGTATGTTGAATGTAGAGAGAAGCTGTTTCCAAGAGTTCTGTAGTCTGAGAGTAGGCATACGCTGTATATGGGATTCCTGTAGCCTGAGTGTAGCCGACGCAGCTTATGGGAGATCTGTAACCTAGAATTAGAGAGACGCAGTTTACCGAAGTTCTGTATCAGAATGTAGGACAAGCTGTTTCCAAGAATTCTGTAGCCTATGTATTCGCTATACGCGGGTTTTCTGTATGCTGAGTGTGGCAGATGCAGCTTATTGGAGTTCTGTATCGTGCTTGTAGTTCGACACAGTTTGCCAGAGTTCTGTTTTTGGGTGTAGAGAGAAAATGTTTCTAGGAGTTCTGTAGCCTGGCATAAGGCATACGCAGTAATTGGGATTTCTATATCCTGAGTGTAGGAGACGCCGCTTATGGCAGCTCCGCTACCTGGATATAGATAGAAGCAGTGTACCGGAGTTCTCTATCCTTTGTGTAGAAAGCAGCTGTTTACTGGAGTTCTGTAGCATGGAATGAGGCATTCGCTATATGCAGGTTTTCTCTATGCTGAGTGTAGGAGACGCCGCTTGTGGGAGCTCTGCTACCTGGATATAGATAGAAGCAGTTTACTGGAGTTCTCTATGCTTTGTGTAGAAAGCAGCTGTTTACTGGATTTCTGTAGCCTGGAATGAGGCATTCGCTATATGCGGGTTTTCTCTATGCTGAGTGTAGGTGACGGCGCCTCTGGGAGCTCTGCTACCTGGATAGAGAGAGAATCAGTTTACCGGAGTTCCTTATCCTTGTTGTAGAGCGGAGCTGTTTCCAGGAGTTCTGTGTCCTGGAATTAGGCATTCGCTACATGTGGGTATTCTGTATACTGCGTGTAGCAGATGCAGCATTCAGGAGTTCTATACCCTAAGTGTAGAGAGATGCAGTTTCCATTAGTTCTGTATGTTGAATGTAGAGAGAAGCTGTTTCCAAGACTTCTGTAGTCTGAGAGTAGGCATAAGCTGTATATGGGATTCCTGTAGCCTGAGTGTAGCCGACGCAGCTTATGGGAGATCTGTAACCTAGAATTAGAGAGACGCAGTTTACCGAAGTTCTGTATCAGAATGTAGGGACAAGCTGTTTCCAAGAATTCTGTAGCCTATGAGCATGTATTCGCTATACGCGGGTTTTCTGTATGCTGAATGTGGCAGATGCAGCTTATTGGAGTTCTGTATCGTGCTTGTAGTTCGACACAGTTTGCCAGAGTTCTGTATTTGGGTGTAGAGAGAAACTGTTTCTAGGAGTTCTGTAGCCTGGCATAAGGCATACGCAGTAATTGGGATTTCTATATCCTGAGTGTAGGAGACGCCGCTTATGGCAGCTCCGCTACGTGGATGTAGATAGAAGCAGTGTACCGGAGTTCTCTATCCTTTGTGTAGAAAGCAGCTGTTTACTGGAGTTCTGTAGCATGGAATGAGGCATTCGCTATATGCGGGTTTTCTCTATGCTGAGTGTAGCAGATGCAGCTTTTGGGAATTCTATACCCTAAGTGTAGAGAGATGCAGTTTCCAGTAGTTCTGTATGTTGAATGTAGAGAGAAGCTGTTTCCAAGAGTTCTGTAGTCTGAGAGTAGGCATACGCTCTATATGGGATTCCAGTAGCCTGAGTGTAGCCGATTCAGCTTATGGGAGTTCTGTAACCCTGAATTAGAAAGTTACAATTTAGCGTAGTTCTGTATCAGAGTGTAGGGAGAAGCTGTTTCCAAGAATTCTGCGGCGTATGAGCAGGTATTCGATATATGCGGGTTTTCTGTATGCTGAGTGTGGCAGACGCAGCTTATGGAAGTTCTGTATCTTGAATGTAGTGAGACACAGTTTGCCAGAGTTCTGTATATGGGTGTAGAGAGAAACTGTTTCCAAGAGTTCTGTAGCCTGGCAAGAGGCATACGCAGTCATTGGGATTTCTGTATCCTGAGTGTGGGAGACGCCGCTTATGGGAGCTCCGCTACCTGGATATAGAGAGAAGCAGTTTACCGGAGTTCTCTATGCTTTGTGTAGAGAGCAGCTGTTTACTGGTGTTTTGTAGCCTGGAATGAGGCATTACATATATGCGGGTTTTCTGTATGCTGAGTGTAGGAGACGCCGCTTCTGGGAGCTCTGCTACCTGGATATAGATAGAAGCAGTTTACTGGAGTTCTCTATGCTTTGTGTAGAAAGCAGCTGTTTACTGGATTTCTGTAGCCTGGAATGAGGCATTCGCTATATGCGGGTTTTCTCTATGCTGAGTGTAGGTGACGGCGCTTCTGGGAGCTCTGCTACCTGGATAGAGAGAGAATCAGTTTACCGGAGTTCCTTATCCTTGTTGTAGAGCGAAGCTGTTTCCAGGAGTTCTGTGTCCTGGAATTAGGCATTCGCTATATGTGGGTATTCTGTATACTGCGTGTAGCAGATGCAGCGTTCGGGAGTTCTATACCCTAAGTGTAGAGAGATGCAGTTTCCAGTAGTTCTGTATGTTGAATGTAGAGAGAAGCTGTTTCCAAGAGTTCTGTAGTCTGAGAGTAGGCATACGCTGTATATGGGATTCCTGTAGCCTGAGTGTAGCCGACGCAGCTTATGGGAGATCTGTAACCTAGAATTAGAGAGACGCAGTTTACCGAAGTTCTGTATCAGAATGTAGGGACAAGCTGTTTCCAAGAATTCTGTAGCCTATGGGCATGTATTCGCTATACGCGGGTTTTCTGTATGCTGAATGTGGCAGATGCAGCTTATTGGAGTTCTGTATCGTGCTTGTAGTTCGACACAGTTTGCCAGAGTTCTGTTTTTGGGTGTAGAGAGAAACTGTTTCTAGGAGTTCTGTAGCCTGGCATAAGGCATACGCAGTAATTGGGATTTCTATATCCTGAGTGTAGGAGACGCCGCTTATGGCAGCTCCGCTACGTGGATGTAGATAGAAGCAGTTTACCGGAGTTCTCTATCCTTTGTGTAGAAAGCAGCTGTTTACTGGAGTTCTGTAGCATGGAATGAGGCATTCGCTATATGCAGGTTTTCTCTATGCTGAGTGTAGGAGACGGCGCTTATGGAAGCTCTGCTACCTGGATATAGAGAGAAGCGTTTTACCGGAGTTCCCTATCCTTGTTGTAGAGAGGAGCTGATTCCAGGAGTTCTATATCCTGGAATTAGGCATTCGCTGTATGTGGGTATTCTGTATGCTGAGTGTAGCACATGCAGCTTTCTGGAGTTCTGTCATCTAAGTGTAGAGAGATGCAGTTTCCAGTAGTTCTGTATGTTGAATGTAGAGAGAAGCTGTTTCCAAGAGTTCTGTAGTCTGAGAGTAGGCATACGCTGTATATGGGATTCCAGTAGCCTGAGTGTAGCCGATTCAGCTTATGGGAGTTCTGTAACCCTGAATTAGAAAGTTACATTTTAGCGAAGTTCTGTATCAGAGTGTAGGGAGAAGCTGTTTCCAAGAATTCTGCAGCGTATGAGCAGGTATTCGCTATATGCGGGTTTTCTGTATGCTGAGTGTAGCAGATGCAGCTTATGGAAGTTCTGTATCTTGAATGTAGTGAGACACAGTTTGCCAGAGTTCTGTATATGGGTGTAGAGAGAAACTGTTTCCAAGAGTTCTGTAGCCTGGCAAGAGGCATACGCAGTCATTGGGATTTCTGTATCCTGAGTGTGGGAGACGCCGCTTATGGGAGCTCCGCTACCTGGATATAGAGAGAAGCAGTTTACCAGAGTTCTCTATGCTTTGTGTAGAGAGCAGCTGTTTACTGGTGTTTTGTAGCCTGGAATGAGGCATTACATATATGCGGGTTTTCTGTATGCTGAGTGTAGGAGACACCGCTTGTGGGAGCTCTGCTACCTGGATATAGATAGAAGCAGTTTACTGGAGTTCTCTATGCTTTGTGTAGAAAGCAGCTGTTTACTGGATTTCTGTAGCCTGGAATGAGGCATTCGCTATATGCGGGTTTTCTCTATGCTGAGTGTAGGAGACGCCGCTTATGGGAGCTCTGCTACCTGGATAGAGAGAGAATCAATTTACCGGAATTCCTTATCCTTGTTGTAGAGCGGAGCTGTTTCCAGGAGTTCTGTGTCCTGGAATTAGGCATTCGCTATATGTGGGTATTCTGTATACTGCGTGTAGCAGATGCAGCATTCGGGAGTTCTAGACCCTAAGTGTAGAGAGATGCAGTTTCCAGTAGTTCTGTATGTTGAATGTAGAGAGAAGCTGTTTCCAAGAGTTCTGTAGTCTGAGAGTAGGCATACGCTGTATATGGGATTCCTGTAGCCTGAGTGTAGCCGACGCAGCTTATGGGAGATCTGTAACCTAGAATTAGAGAGACGCAGTTTACCGAAGTTCTGTATCAGAATGTAGGACAAGCTGTTTCCAAGAATTCTGTAGCCTATGAATTCGCTATACGCGGGTTTTCTGTATGCTGAATGTGGCAGATGCAGCTTATTGGAGTTCTGTATCGTGCTTGTAGTTTGACACAGTTTGCCAGAGTTCTGTTTTTGGGTGTAGAGAGAAACTGTTTCTAGGAGTTCTGTAGCCTGGCATAAGGCATACGCAGTAATTGGGATTTCTATATCCTGAGTGTAGGAGACGCCGCTTATGGCAGCTCCGCTACCTGGATATAGATAGAAGCAGTGTACCGGAGTTCTCTATCCTTTGTGTAGAAAGCAGCTGTTTACTGGAGTTCTGTAGCATGGAATGAGGCATTCGCTATATGCGGGTATTCTGTATACTGCGTGTAGCAGATGCAGCATTCGGGAGTTCTATACCCTAAGTGTAGAGAGATGCAGTTTCCAGTAGTTCTGTATGTTGAATGTAGAGAGAAGCTGTTTCCAAGAGTTCTGTAGTCTGAGAGTAGGCATACGCTGTATATGGGATTCCTGTAGCCTGAGTGTAGCCGACGCAGCTTATGGGAGATCTGTAACCTAGAATTAGAGAGACGCAGTTTACCGAAGTTCTGTATCAGAATGTAGGGACAAGCTGTTTCCAAGAATTCTGTAGCCTATGGGCATGTATTCGCTATACGCGGGTTTTCTGTATGCTGAATGTGGCAGATGCAGCTTATTGGAGTTCTGTATCGTGCTTGTAGTTCGACACAGTTTGCCAGAGTTCTGTTTTTGGGTGTAGAGAGAAACTGTTTCTAGGAGTTCTGTAGCCTGGCATAAGGCATACGCAGTAATTGGGATTTCTATATCCTGAGTGTAGGAGACGCCGCTTATGGCAGCTCCGCTACGTGGATGTAGATAGAAGCAGTTTACCGGAGTTCTCTATCCTTTGTGTAGAAAGCAGCTGTTTACTGGAGTTCTGTAGCATGGAATGAGGCATTCGCTATATGCAGGTTTTCTCTATGCTGAGTGTAGGAGACGGCGCTTATGGAAGCTCTGCTACCTGGATATAGAGAGAAGCGTTTTACCGGAGTTCCCTATCCTTGTTGTAGAGAGGAGCTGATTCCAGGAGTTCTATATCCTGGAATTAGGCATTCGCTGTATGTGGGTATTCTGTATGCTGAGTGTAGCACATGCAGCTTTCTGGAGTTCTGTCATCTAAGTGTAGAGAGATGCAGTTTCCAGTAGTTCTGTATGTTGAATGTAGAGAGAAGCTGTTTCCAAGAGTTCTGTAGTCTGAGAGTAGGCATACGCTCTATATGGGATTCCAGTAGCCTGAGTGTAGCCGATTCAGCTTATGGGAGTTCTGTAACCCTGAATTAGAAAGTTACATTTTAGCGAAGTTCTGTATCAGAGTGTAGGGAGAAGCTGTTTCCAAGAATTCTGCAGCGTATGAGCAGGTATTCGCTATATGCGGGTTTTCTGTATGCTGAGTGTAGCAGATGCAGCTTATGGAAGTTCTGTATCTTGAATGTAGTGAGACACAGTTTGCCAGAGTTCTGTATATGGGTGTAGAGAGAAACTGTTTCCAAGAGTTCTGTAGCCTGGCAAGAGGCATACGCAGTCATTGGGATTTCTGTATCCTGAGTGTGGGAGACGCCGCTTATGGGAGCTCCGCTACCTGGATATAGAGAGAAGCAGTTTACCAGAGTTCTCTATGCTTTGTGTAGAGAGCAGCTGTTTACTGGTGTTTTGTAGCCTGGAATGAGGCATTACATATATGCGGGTTTTCTGTATGCTGAGTGTAGGAGACACCGCTTGTGGGAGCTCTGCTACCTGGATATAGATAGAATCAATTTACCGGAATTCCTTATCCTTGTTGTAGAGCGGAGCTGTTTCCAGGAGTTCTGTGTCCTGGAATTAGGCATTCGCTATATGTGGGTATTCTGTATACTGCGTGTAGCAGATGCAGCATTCGGGAGTTCTAGACCCTAAGTGTAGAGAGATGCAGTTTCCAGTAGTTCTGTATGTTGAATGTAGAGAGAAGCTGTTTCCAAGAGTTCTGTAGTCTGAGAGTAGGCATACGCTGTATATGGGATTCCTGTAGCCTGAGTGTAGCCGACGCAGCTTATGGGAGATCTGTAACCTAGAATTAGAGAGACGCAGTTTACCGAAGTTCTGTATCAGAATGTAGGACAAGCTGTTTCCAAGAATTCTGTAGCCTATGTATTCGCTATACGCGGGTTTTCTGTATGCTGAATGTGGCAGATGCAGCTTATTGGAGTTCTGTATCGTGCTTGTAGTTTGACACAGTTTGCCAGAGTTCTGTTTTTGGGTGTAGAGAGAAACTGTTTCTAGGAGTTCTGTAGCCTGGCATAAGGCATACGCAGTAATTGGGATTTCTATATCCTGAGTGTAGGAGACGCCGCTTATGGCATCTCCGCTACCTGGATATAGATAGAAGCAGTGTACCGGAGTTCTCTATCCTTTGTGTAGAAAGCAGCTGTTTACTGGAGTTCTGTAGCATGGAATGAGGCATTCGCTATATGCGGGTATTCTGTATACTGCGTGTAGCAGATGCAGCATTCGGGAGTTCTATACCCTAAGTGTAGAGAGATGCAGTTTCCAGTAGTTCTGTATGTTGAATGTAGAGAGAAGCTGTTTCCAAGAGTTCTGTAGTCTGAGAGTAGGCATACGCTGTATATGGGATTCCTGTAGCCTGAGTGTAGCCGACGCAGCTTATGGGAGATCTGTAACCTAGAATTAGAGAGACGCAGTTTACCGAAGTTCTGTATCAGAATGTAGGACAAGCTGTTTCCAAGAATTCTGTAGCCTATGTATTCGCTATACGCGGGTTTTCTGTATGCTGAATGTGGCAGATGCAGCTTATTGGAGTTCTGTATTGTGCTTGTAGTTCGACACAGTTTGCCAGAGTTCTGTTTTTGGGTGTAGAGAGAAACTGTTTCTAGGAGTTCTGTAGCCTGGCATAAGGCATACGCAGTAATTGGGATTTCTATATCCTGAGTGTAGGAGACGCCGCTTATGGCAGCTCCGCTACGTGGATGTAGATAGAAGCAGTTTACCGGAGTTCTCTATCCTTTGTGTAGAAAGCAGCTGTTTACTGGAGTTCTGTAGCATGGAATGAGGCATTCGCTATATGCAGGTTTTCTCTATGCTGAGTGTAGGAGACGGCGCTTATGGAAGCTCTGCTACCTGGATATAGAGAGAAGCGTTTTACCGGAGTTCCCTATCCTTGTTGTAGAGAGGAGCTGATTCCAGGAGTTCTATATCCTGGAATTAGGCATTCGCTGTATGTGGGTATTCTGTATGCTGAGTGTAGCACATGCAGCTTTCTGGAGTTCTGTCATCTAAGTGTAGAGAGATGCAGTTTCCAGTAGTTCTGTATGTTGAATGTAGAGAGAAGCTGTTTCCAAGAGTTCTGTAGTCTGAGAGTAGGCATACGCTGTATATGGGATTCCAGTAGCCTGAGTGTAGCCGATTCAGCTTATGGGAGTTCTGTAACCCTGAATTAGAAAGTTACATTTTAGCGAAGTTCTGTATCAGAGTGTAGGGAGAAGCTGTTTCCAAGAATTCTGCAGCGTATGAGCAGGTATTCGCTATATGCGGGTTTTCTGTATGCTGAGTGTAGCAGATGCAGCTTATGGAAGTTCTGTATCTTGAATGTAGTGAGACACAGTTTGCCAGAGTTCTGTATATGGGTGTAGAGAGAAACTGTTTCCAAGAGTTCTGTAGCCTGGCAAGAGGCATACGCAGTCATTGGGATTTCTGTATCCTGAGTGTGGGAGACGCCGCTTATGGGAGCTCCGCTACCTGGATATAGAGAGAAGCAGTTTACCAGAGTTCTCTATGCTTTGTGTAGAGAGCAGCTGTTTACTGGTGTTTTGTAGCCTGGAATGAGGCATTACATATATGCGGGTTTTCTGTATGCTGAGTGTAGGAGACACCGCTTGTGGGAGCTCTGCTACCTGGATATAGATAGAAGCAGTTTACTGGAGTTCTCTATGCTTTGTGTAGAAAGCAGCTGTTTACTGGATTTCTGTAGCCTGGAATGAGGCATTCGCTATATGCGGGTTTTCTCTATGCTGAGTGTAGGAGACGCCGCTTCTGGGAGCTCTGCTACCTGGATAGAGAGAGAATCAATTTACCGGAATTCCTTATCCTTGTTGTAGAGCGGAGCTGTTTCCAGGAGTTCTGTGTCCTGGAATTAGGCATTCGCTATATGTGGGTATTCTGTATACTGCGTGTAGCAGATGCAGCATTCGGGAGTTCTAGACCCTAAGTGTAGAGAGATGCAGTTTCCAGTAGTTCTGTATGTTGAATGTAGAGAGAAGCTGTTTCCAAGAGTTCTGTAGTCTGAGAGTAGGCATACGCTGTATATGGGATTCCTGTAGCCTGAGTGTAGCCGACGCAGCTTATGGGAGATCTGTAACCTAGAATTAGAGAGACGCAGTTTACCGAAGTTCTGTATCAGAATGTAGGACAAGCTGTTTCCAAGAATTCTGTAGCCTATGAATTCGCTATACGCGGGTTTTCTGTATGCTGAATGTGGCAGATGCAGCTTATTGGAGTTCTGTATCGTGCTTGTAGTTTGACACAGTTTGCCAGAGTTCTGTTTTTGGGTGTAGAGAGAAACTGTTTCTAGGAGTTCTGTAGCCTGGCATAAGGCATACGCAGTAATTGGGATTTCTATATCCTGAGTGTAGGAGACGCCGCTTATGGCAGCTCCGCTACCTGGATATAGATAGAAGCAGTGTACCGGAGTTCTCTATCCTTTGTGTAGAAAGCAGCTGTTTACTGGAGTTCTGTAGCATGGAATGAGGCATTCGCTATATGCGGGTATTCTGTATACTGCGTGTAGCAGATGCAGCATTCGGGAGTTCTATACCCTAAGTGTAGAGAGATGCAGTTTCCAGTAGTTCTGTATGTTGAATGTAGAGAGAAGCTGTTTCCAAGAGTTCTGTAGTCTGAGAGTAGGCATACGCTGTATATGGGATTCCTGTAGCCTGAGTGTAGCCGACGCAGCTTATGGGAGATCTGTAACCTAGAATTAGAGAGACGCAGTTTACCGAAGTTCTGTATCAGAATGTAGGGACAAGCTGTTTCCAAGAATTCTGTAGCCTATGGGCATGTATTCGCTATACGCGGGTTTTCTGTATGCTGAATGTGGCAGATGCAGCTTATTGGAGTTCTGTATCGTGCTTGTAGTTCGACACAGTTTGCCAGAGTTCTGTTTTTGGGTGTAGAGAGAAACTGTTTCTAGGAGTTCTGTAGCCTGGCATAAGGCATACGCAGTAATTGGGATTTCTATATCCTGAGTGTAGGAGACGCCGCTTATGGCAGCTCCGCTACGTGGATGTAGATAGAAGCAGTTTACCGGAGTTCTCTATCCTTTGTGTAGAAAGCAGCTGTTTACTGGAGTTCTGTAGCATGGAATGAGGCATTCGCTATATGCAGGTTTTCTCTATGCTGAGTGTAGGAGACGGCGCTTATGGAAGCTCTGCTACCTGGATATAGAGAGAAGCGTTTTACCGGAGTTCCCTATCCTTGTTGTAGAGAGGAGCTGATTCCAGGAGTTCTATATCCTGGAATTAGGCATTCGCTGTATGTGGGTATTCTGTATGCTGAGTGTAGCACATGCAGCTTTCTGGAGTTCTGTCATCTAAGTGTAGAGAGATGCAGTTTCCAGGAGTTCTGTATGTTGAATGTAGAGAGAAGCTGTTTCCAAGAGTTCTGTAGTCTGAGAGTAGGCATACGCTCTATATGGGATTCCAGTAGCCTGAGTGTAGCCGATTCAGCTTATGGGAGTTCTGTAACCCTGAATTAGAAAGTTACATTTTAGCGAAGTTCTGTATCAGAGTGTAGGGAGAAGCTGTTTCCAAGAATTCTGCAGCGTATGAGCAGGTATTCGCTATATGCGGGTTTTCTGTATGCTGAGTGTAGCAGATGCAGCTTATGGAAGTTCTGTATCTTGAATGTAGTGAGACACAGTTTGCCAGAGTTCTGTATATGGGTGTAGAGAGAAACTGTTTCCAAGAGTTCTGTAGCCTGGCAAGAGGCATACGCAGTCATTGGGATTTCTGTATCCTGAGTGTGGGAGACGCCGCTTATGGGAGCTCCGCTACCTGGATATAGAGAGAAGCAGTTTACCAGAGTTCTCTATGCTTTGTGTAGAGAGCAGCTGTTTACTGGTGTTTTGTAGCCTGGAATGAGGCATTACATATATGCGGGTTTTCTGTATGCTGAGTGTAGGAGACACCGCTTGTGGGAGCTCTGCTACCTGGATATAGATAGAAGCAGTTTACTGGAGTTCTCTATGCTTTGTGTAGAAAGCAGCTGTTTACTGGATTTCTGTAGCCTGGAATGAGGCATTCGCTATATGCGGGTTTTCTCTATGCTGAGTGTAGGAGACGCCGCTTATGGGAGCTCTGCTACCTGGATAGAGAGAGAATCAATTTACCGGAATTCCTTATCCTTGTTGTAGAGCGGAGCTGTTTCCAGGAGTTCTGTGTCCTGGAATTAGGCATTCGCTATATGTGGGTATTCTGTATACTGCGTGTAGCAGATGCAGCATTCGGGAGTTCTAGACCCTAAGTGTAGAGAGATGCAGTTTCCAGTAGTTCTGTATGTTGAATGTAGAGAGAAGCTGTTTCCAAGAGTTCTGTAGTCTGAGAGTAGGCATACGCTGTATATGGGATTCCTGTAGCCTGAGTGTAGCCGACGCAGCTTATGGGAGATCTGTAACCTAGAATTAGAGAGACGCAGTTTACCGAAGTTCTGTATCAGAATGTAGGACAAGCTGTTTCCAAGAATTCTGTAGCCTATGTATTCGCTATACGCGGGTTTTCTGTATGCTGAATGTGGCAGATGCAGCTTATTGGAGTTCTGTATCGTGCTTGTAGTTTGACACAGTTTGCCAGAGTTCTGTTTTTGGGTGTAGAGAGAAACTGTTTCTAGGAGTTCTGTAGCCTGGCATAAGGCATACGCAGTAATTGGGATTTCTATATCCTGAGTGTAGGAGACGCCGCTTATGGCAGCTCCGCTACCTGGATATAGATAGAAGCAGTGTACCGGAGTTCTCTATCCTTTGTGTAGAAAGCAGCTGTTTACTGGAGTTCTGTAGCATGGAATGAGGCATTCGCTATATGCGGGTATTCTGTATACTGCGTGTAGCAGATGCAGCATTCGGGAGTTCTATACCCTAAGTGTAGAGAGATGCAGTTTCCAGTAGTTCTGTATGTTGAATGTAGAGAGAAGCTGTTTCCAAGAGTTCTGTAGTCTGAGAGTAGGCATACGCTGTATATGGGATTCCTGTAGCCTGAGTGTAGCCGACGCAGCTTATGGGAGATCTGTAACCTAGAATTAGAGAGACGCAGTTTACCGAAGTTCTGTATCAGAATGTAGGGACAAGCTGTTTCCAAGAATTCTGTAGCCTATGGGCATGTATTCGCTATACGCGGGTTTTCTGTATGCTGAATGTGGCAGATGCAGCTTATTGGAGTTCTGTATCATGCTTGTAGTTCGACACAGTTTGCCAGAGTTCTGTTTTTGGGTGTAGAGAGAAACTGTTTCTAGGAGTTCTGTAGCCTGGCATAAGGCATACGCAGTAATTGGGATTTCTATATCCTGAGTGTAGGAGACGCCGCTTATGGCAGCTCCGCTACGTGGATGTAGATAGAAGCAGTTTACCGGAGTTCTCTATCCTTTGTGTATAAAGCAGCTGTTTACTGGAGTTCTGTAGCATGGAATGAGGCATTCGCTATATGCAGGTTTTCTCTATGCTGAGTGTAGGAGACGGCGCTTATGGAAGCTCTGCTACCTGGATATAGAGAGAAGCGTTTTACCGGAGTTCCCTATCCTTGTTGTAGAGAGGAGCTGATTCCAGGAGTTCTATATCCTGGAATTAGGCATTCGCTGTATGTGGGTATTCTGTATGCTGAGTGTAGCACATGCAGCTTTCTGGAGTTCTGTCATCTAAGTGTAGAGAGATGCAGTTTCCAGGAGTTCTGTATGTTGAATGTAGAGAGAAGCTGTTTCCAAGAGTTCTGTAGTCTGAGAGTAGGCATACGCTGTATATGGGATTCCAGTAGCCTGAGTGTAGCCGATTCAGCTTATGGGAGTTCTGTAACCCTGAATTAGAAAGTTACATTTTAGCGAAGTTCTGTATCAGAGTGTAGGGAGAAGCTGTTTCCAAGAATTCTGCAGCGTATGAGCAGGTATTCGCTATATGCGGGTTTTCTGTATGCTGAGTGTAGCAGATGCAGCTTATGGAAGTTCTGTATCTTGAATGTAGTGAGACACAGTTTGCCAGAGTTCTGTATATGGGTGTAGAGAGAAACTGTTTCCAAGAGTTCTGTAGCCTGGCAAGAGGCATACGCAGTCATTGGGATTTCTGTATCCTGAGTGTGGGAGACGCCGCTTATGGGAGCTCCGCTACCTGGATATAGAGAGAAGCAGTTTACCAGAGTTCTCTATGCTTTGTGTAGAGAGCAGCTGTTTACTGGTGTTTTGTAGCCTGGAATGAGGCATTACATATATGCGGGTTTTCTGTATGCTGAGTGTAGGAGACACCGCTTGTGGGAGCTCTGCTACCTGGATATAGATAGAAGCAGTTTACTGGAGTTCTCTATGCTTTGTGTAGAAAGCAGCTGTTTACTGGATTTCTGTAGCCTGGAATGAGGCATTCGCTATATGCGGGTTTTCTCTATGCTGAGTGTAGGAGACGCCGCTTATGGGAGCTCTGCTACCTGGATAGAGAGAGAATCAATTTACCGGAATTCCTTATCCTTGTTGTAGAGCGGAGCTGTTTCCAGGAGTTCTGTGTCCTGGAATTAGGCATTCGCTATATGTGGTTATTCTGTATACTGCGTGTAGCAGATGCAGCATTCGGGAGTTCTAGACCCTAAGTGTAGAGAGATGCAGTTTCCAGTAGTTCTGTATGTTGAATGTAGAGAGAAGCTGTTTCCAAGAGTTCTGTAGTCTGAGAGTAGGCATACGCTGTATATGGGATTCCTGTAGCCTGAGTGTAGCCGACGCAGCTTATGGGAGATCTGTAACCTAGAATTAGAGAGACGCAGTTTACCGAAGTTCTGTATCAGAATGTAGGACAAGCTGTTTCCAAGAATTCTGTAGCCTATGTATTCGCTATACGCGGGTTTTCTGTATGCTGAATGTGGCAGATGCAGCTTATTGGAGTTCTGTATCGTGCTTGTAGTTTGACACAGTTTGCCAGAGTTCTGTTTTTGGGTGTAGAGAGAAACTGTTTCTAGGAGTTCTGTAGCCTGGCATAAGGCATACGCAGTAATTGGGATTTCTATATCCTGAGTGTAGGAGACGCCGCTTATGGCAGCTCCGCTACCTGGATATAGATAGAAGCAGTGTACCGGAGTTCTCTATCCTTTGTGTAGAAAGCAGCTGTTTACTGGAGTTCTGTAGCATGGAATGAGGCATTCGCTATATGCGGGTATTCTGTATACTGCGTGTAGCAGATGCAGCATTCGGGAGTTCTATACCCTAAGTGTAGAGAGATGCAGTTTCCAGTAGTTCTGTATGTTGAATGTAGAGAGAAGCTGTTTCCAAGAGTTCTGTAGTCTGAGAGTAGGCATACGCTGTATATGGGATTCCTGTAGCCTGAGTGTAGCCGACGCAGCTTATGGGAGATCTGTAACCTAGAATTAGAGAGACGCAGTTTACCGAAGTTCTGTATCAGAATGTAGGGACAAGCTGTTTCCAAGAATTCTGTAGCCTATGGGCATGTATTCGCTATACGCGGGTTTTCTGTATGCTGAATGTGGCAGATGCAGCTTATTGGAGTTCTGTATCATGCTTGTCGTTCGACACAGTTTGCCAGAGTTCTGTTTTTGGGTGTAGAGAGAAACTGTTTCTAGGAGTTCTGTAGCCTGGCATAAGGCATACGCAGTAATTGGGATTTCTATATCCTGAGTGTAGGAGACGCCGCTTATGGCAGCTCCGCTACGTGGATGTAGATAGAAGCAGTGTACCGGAGTTCTCTATCCTTTGTGTATAAAGCAGCTGTTTACTGGAGTTCTGTAGCATGGAATGAGGCATTCGCTATATGCAGGTTTTCTCTATGCTGAGTGTAGGAGACGGCGCTTATGGAAGCTCTGCTACCTGGATATAGAGAGAAGCGTTTTACCGGAGTTCCCTATCCTTGTTGTAGAGAGGAGCTGATTCCAGGAGTTCTATATCCTGGAATTAGGCATTCGCTGTATGTGGGTATTCTGTATGCTGAGTGTAGCACATGCAGCTTTCTGGAGTTCTGTCATCTAAGTGTAGAGAGATGCAGTTTCCAGTAGTTCTGTATGTTGAATGTAGAGAGAAGCTGTTTCCAAGAGTTCTGTAGTCTGAGAGTAGGCATACGCTGTATATGGGATTCCAGTAGCCTGAGTGTAGCCGATTCAGCTTATGGGAGTTCTGTAACCCTGAATTAGAAAGTTACATTTTAGCGAAGTTCTGTATCAGAGTGTAGGGAGAAGCTGTTTCCAAGAATTCTGCAGCGTATGAGCAGGTATTCGCTATATGCGGGTTTTCTGTATGCTGAGTGTAGCAGATGCAGCTTATGGAAGTTCTGTATCTTGAATGTAGTGAGACACAGTTTGCCAGAGTTCTGTATATGGGTGTAGAGAGAAACTGTTTCCAAGAGTTCTGTAGCCTGGCAAGAGGCATACGCAGTCATTGGGATTTCTGTATCCTGAGTGTGGGAGACGCCGCTTATGGGAGCTCCGCTACCTGGATATAGAGAGAAGCAGTTTACCAGAGTTCTCTATGCTTTGTGTAGAGAGCAGCTGTTTACTGGTGTTTTGTAGCCTGGAATGAGGCATTACATATATGCGGGTTTTCTGTATGCTGAGTGTAGGAGACGCCGCTTATGGGAGCTCTGCTACCTGGATAGAGAGAGAATCAGTTTACCGGAATTCCTTATCCTTGTTGTAGAGCGGAGCTGTTTCCAGGAGATCTGTGTCCTGGAATTAGGCATTCGCTATATGTGGGTATTCTGTATACTGCGTGTAGCAGATGCAGCATTCGGGAGTTCTAGACCCTAAGTGTAGAGAGATGCAGTTTCCATTAGTTCTGTATGTTGAATGTAGAGAGAAGCTGTTTCCAAGTGTTCTGTAGTCTGAGAGTAGGCATACGCTGTATATGGGATTCCTGTAGCCTGAGTGCAGCCGACGCAGCTTATGGGAGATCGGTAACCTAGAATTAGACGCAGTTTACCGAAGTTCTGTATCAGAATGTAGGACAAGCTGTTTCCAAGAATTCTGTAGCCTATGGGCATGTATTCGCTATACGCGGGTTTTCTGTATGCTGAATGTGGCAGATGCAGCTTATTGGAGTTCTGTATCGTGCTTGTCGTTCGACACAGTTTGCCAGAGTTCTGTTTTTGGGTGTAGAGAGAAACTGTTTCTAGGAGTTCTGTAGCCTGGCATAAGGCATACGCAGTAATTGGGATTTCTATATCCTGAGTGTAGGAGACGCCGCTTATGGCAGCTCCGCTACCTGGATATAGATAGAAGCAGTGTACCGGAGTTCTCTATCCTTTGTGTAGAAAGCAGCTGTTTACTGGAGTTCTGTAGCATGGAATGAGGCATTCGCTATATGCGGGTTTTCTCTATGCTGAGTGTAGCAGATGCAGCTTTTGGGAATTCTATACCCTAAGGGTAGAGAGATGCAGTTTCCAGTAGTTCTGTATGTTGAATGTAGAGAGAAGCTGTTTCCAAGAGTTCTGTAGTCTGAGAGTAGGCATACGCTGTATATGGGATTCCAGTAGCCTGAGTGTAGCCGATTCAGCTTATGGGAGTTCTGTAACCCTGAATTAGAAAGTTACATTTTAGCGAAGTTCTGTATCAGAGTGTAGGGAGAAGCTGTTTCCAAGAATTCTGCAGCGTATGAGCAGGTATTCGCTATATGCGGGTTTTCTGTATGCTGAGTGTAGCAGATGCAGCTTATGGAAGTTCTGTATCTTGAATGTAGTGAGACACAGTTTGCCAGAGTTCTGTATATGGGTGTAGAGAGAAACTGTTTCCAAGAGTTCTGTAGCCTGGCAAGAGGCATACGCAGTCATTGGGATTTCTGTATCCTGAGTGTGGGAGACGCCGCTTATGGGAGCTCCGCTACCTGGATATAGAGAGAAGCAGTTTACCAGAGTTCTCTATGCTTTGTGTAGAGAGCAGCTGTTTACTGGTGTTTTGTAGCCTGGAATGAGGCATTACATATATGCGGGTTTTCTGTATGCTGAGTGTAGGAGACACCGCTTGTGGGAGCTCTGCTACCTGGATATAGATAGAAGCAGTTTACTGGAGTTCTCTATGCTTTGTGTAGAAAGCAGCTGTTTACTGGATTTCTGTAGCCTGGAATGAGGCATTCGCTATATGCGGGTTTTCTCTATGCTGAGTGTAGGAGACGCCGCTTATGGGAGCTCTGCTACCTGGATAGAGAGAGAATCAGTTTACCGGAATTCCTTATCCTTGTTGTAGAGCGGAGCTGTTTCCAGGAGTTCTGTGTCCTGGAATTAGGCATTCGCTATATGTGGGTATTCTGTATACTGCGTGTAGCAGATGCAGCATTCGGGAGTTCTAGACCCTAAGTGTAGAGAGATGCAGTTTCCAGTAGTTCTGTATGTTGAATGTAGAGAGAAGCTGTTTCCAAGAGTTCTGTAGTCTGAGAGTAGGCATACGCTGTATATGGGATTCCTGTAGCCTGAGTGTAGCCGACGCAGCTTATGGGAGATCTGTAACCTAGAATTAGAGAGACGCAGTTTACCGAAGTTCTGTATCAGAATGTAGGACAAGCTGTTTCCAAGAATTCTGTAGCCTATGAATTCGCTATACGCGGGTTTTCTGTATGCTGAATGTGGCAGATGCAGCTTATTGGAGTTCTGTATCGTGCTTGTAGTTTGACACAGTTTGCCAGAGTTCTGTTTTTGGGTGTAGAGAGAAACTGTTTCTAGGAGTTCTGTAGCCTGGCATAAGGCATACGCAGTAATTGGGATTTCTATATCCTGAGTGTAGGAGACGCCGCTTATGGCAGCTCCGCTACCTGGATATAGATAGAAGCAGTGTACCGGAGTTCTCTATCCTTTGTGTAGAAAGCAGCTGTTTACTGGAGTTCTGTAGCATGGAATGAGGCATTCGCTATATGTGGGTATTCTGTATACTGCGTGTAGCAGATGCAGCATTCGGGAGTTCTATACCCTAAGTGTAGAGAGATGCAGTTTCCAGTAGTTCTGTATGTTGAATGTAGAGAGAAGCTGTTTCCAAGAGTTCTGTAGTCTGAGAGTAGGCATACGCTGTATATGGGATTCCTGTAGCCTGAGTGTAGCCGACGCAGCTTATGGGAGATCTGTAACCTAGAATTAGAGAGACGCAGTTTACCGAAGTTCTGTATCAGAATGTAGGGACAAGCTGTTTCCAAGAATTCTGTAGCCTATGGGCATGTATTCGCTATACGCGGGTTTTCTGTATGCTGAATGTGGCAGATGCAGCTTATTGGAGTTCTGTATCGTGCTTGTAGTTCGACACAGTTTGCCAGAGTTCTGTTTTTGGGTGTAGAGAGAAACTGTTTCTAGGAGTTCTGTAGCCTGGCATAAGGCATACGCAGTAATTGGGATTTCTATATCCTGAGTGTAGGAGACGCCGCTTATGGCAGCTCCGCTACGTGGATGTAGATAGAAGCAGTTTACCGGAGTTCTCTATCCTTTGTGTAGAAAGCAGCTGTTTACTGGAGTTCTGTAGCATGGAATGAGGCATTCGCTATATGCAGGTTTTCTCTATGCTGAGTGTAGGAGACGGCGCTTATGGAAGCTCTGCTACCTGGATATAGAGAGAAGCGTTTTACCGGAGTTCCCTATCCTTGTTGTAGAGAGGAGCTGATTCCAGGAGTTCTATATCCTGGAATTAGGCATTCGCTGTATGTGGGTATTCTGTATGCTGAGTGTAGCACATGCAGCTTTCTGGAGTTCTGTCATCTAAGTGTAGAGAGATGCAGTTTCCAGTAGTTCTGTATGTTGAATGTAGAGAGAAGCTGTTTCCAAGAGTTCTGTAGTCTGAGAGTAGGCATACGCTGTATATGGGATTCCAGTAGCCTGAGTGTAGCCGATTCAGCTTATGGGAGTTCTGTAACCCTGAATTAGAAAGTTACATTTTAGCGAAGTTCTGTATCAGAGTGTAGGGAGAAGCTGTTTCCAAGAATTCTGCAGCGTATGAGCAGGTATTCGCTATATGCGGGTTTTCTGTATGCTGAGTGTAGCAGATGCAGCTTATGGAAGTTCTGTATCTTGAATGTAGTGAGACACAGTTTGCCAGAGTTCTGTATATGGGTGTAGAGAGAAACTGTTTCCAAGAGTTCTGTAGCCTGGCAAGAGGCATACGCAGTCATTGGGATTTCTGTATCCTGAGTGTGGGAGACGCCGCTTATGGGAGCTCCGCTACCTGGATATAGAGAGAAGCAGTTTACCAGAGTTCTCTATGCTTTGTGTAGAGAGCAGCTGTTTACTGGTGTTTTGTAGCCTGGAATGAGGCATTACATATATGCGGGTTTTCTGTATGCTGAGTGTAGGAGACACCGCTTGTGGGAGCTCTGCTACCTGGATATAGATAGAAGCAGTTTACTGGAGTTCTCTATGCTTTGTGTAGAAAGCAGCTGTTTACTGGATTTCTGTAGCCTGGAATGAGGCATTCGCTATATGCGGGTTTTCTCTATGCTGAGTGTAGGAGACGCCGCTTCTGGGAGCTCTGCTACCTGGATAGAGAGAGAATCAATTTACCGGAATTCCTTATCCTTGTTGTAGAGCGGAGCTGTTTCCAGGAGTTCTGTGTCCTGGAATTAGGCATTCGCTATATGTGGGTATTCTGTATACTGCGTGTAGCAGATGCAGCATTCGGGAGTTCTAGACCCTAAGTGTAGAGAGATGCAGTTTCCAGTAGTTCTGTATGTTGAATGTAGAGAGAAGCTGTTTCCAAGAGTTCTGTAGTCTGAGAGTAGGCATACGCTGTATATGGGATTCCTGTAGCCTGAGTGTAGCCGACGCAGCTTATGGGAGATCTGTAACCTAGAATTAGAGAGACGCAGTTTACCGAAGTTCTGTATCAGAATGTAGGACAAGCTGTTTCCAAGAATTCTGTAGCCTATGTATTCGCTATACGCGGGTTTTCTGTATGCTGAATGTGGCAGATGCAGCTTATTGGAGTTCTGTATCGTGCTTGTAGTTCGACACAGTTTGCCAGAGTTCTGTTTTTGGGTGTAGAGAGAAACTGTTTCTAGGAGTTCTGTAGCCTGGCATAAGGCATACGCAGTAATTGGGATTTCTATATCCTGAGTGTAGGAGACGCCGCTTATGGCAGCTCCGCTACCTGGATATAGATAGAAGCAGTGTACCGGAGTTCTCTATCCTTTGTGTAGAAAGCAGCTGTTTACTGGAGTTCTGTAGCATGGAATGAGGCATTCGCTATATGCGGGTATTCTGTATACTGCGTGTAGCAGATGCAGCATTCGGGAGTTCTATACCCTAAGTGTAGAGAGATGCAGTTTCCAGTAGTTCTGTATGTTGAATGTAGAGAGAAGCTGTTTCCAAGAGTTCTGTAGTCTGAGAGTAGGCATACGCTGTATATGGGATTCCTGTAGCCTGAGTGTAGCCGACGCAGCTTATGGGAGATCTGTAACCTAGAATTAGAGAGACGCAGTTTACCGAAGTTCTGTATCAGAATGTAGGGACAAGCTGTTTCCAAGAATTCTGTAGCCTATGGGCATGTATTCGCTATACGCGGGTTTTCTGTATGCTGAATGTGGCAGATGCAGCTTATTGGAGTTCTGTATCGTGCTTGTAGTTCGACACAGTTTGCCAGAGTTCTGTTTTTGGGTGTAGAGAGAAACTGTTTCTAGGAGTTCTGTAGCCTGGCATAAGGCATACGCAGTAATTGGGATTTCTATATCCTGAGTGTAGGAGACGCCGCTTATGGCAGCTCCGCTACGTGGATGTAGATAGAAGCAGTTTACCGGAGTTCTCTATCCTTTGTGTAGAAAGCAGCTGTTTACTGGAGTTCTGTAGCATGGAATGAGGCATTCGCTATATGCAGGTTTTCTCTATGCTGAGTGTAGGAGACGGCGCTTATGGAAGCTCTGCTACCTGGATATAGAGAGAAGCGTTTTACCGGAGTTCCCTATCCTTGTTGTAGAGAGGAGCTGATTCCAGGAGTTCTATATCCTGGAATTAGGCATTCGCTGTATGTGGGTATTCTGTATGCTGAGTGTAGCACATGCAGCTTTCTGGAGTTCTGTCATCTAAGTGTAGAGAGATGCAGTTTCCAGGAGTTCTGTATGTTGAATGTAGAGAGAAGCTGTTTCCAAGAGTTCTGTAGTCTGAGAGTAGGCATACGCTCTATATGGGATTCCAGTAGCCTGAGTGTAGCCGATTCAGCTTATGGGAGTTCTGTAACCCTGAATTAGAAAGTTACATTTTAGCGAAGTTCTGTATCAGAGTGTAGGGAGAAGCTGTTTCCAAGAATTCTGCAGCGTATGAGCAGGTATTCACTATATGCGGGTTTTCTGTATGCTGAGTGTAGCAGATGCAGCTTATGGAAGTTCTGTATCTTGAATGTAGTGAGACACAGTTTGCCAGAGTTCTGTATATGGGTGTAGAGAGAAACTGTTTCCAAGAGTTCTGTAGCCTGGCAAGAGGCATACGCAGTCATTGGGATTTCTGTATCCTGAGTGTGGGAGACGCCGCTTATGGGAGCTCCGCTACCTGGATATAGAGAGAAGCAGTTTACCAGAGTTCTCTATGCTTTGTGTAGAGAGCAGCTGTTTACTGGTGTTTTGTAGCCTGGAATGAGGCATTACATATATGCGGGTTTTCTGTATGCTGAGTGTAGGAGACACCGCTTGTGGGAGCTCTGCTACCTGGATATAGATAGAAGCAGTTTACTGGAGTTCTCTATGCTTTGTGTAGAAAGCAGCTGTTTACTGGATTTCTGTAGCCTGGAATGAGGCATTCGCTATATGCGGGTTTTCTCTATGCTGAGTGTAGGAGACGCCGCTTATGGGAGCTCTGCTACCTGGATAGAGAGAGAATCAGTTTACCGGAGTTCCTTATCCTTGTTGTAGAGCGGAGCTGTTTCCAGGAGTTCTGTGTCCTGGAATTAGGCATTCGCTATATGTGGGTATTCTGTATACTGCGTGTAGCAGATGCAGCATTCGGGAGTTCTAGACCCTAAGTGTAGAGAGATGCAGTTTCCAGTAGTTCTGTATGTTGAATGTAGAGAGAAGCTGTTTCCAAGAGTTCTGTAGTCTGAGAGTAGGCATACGCTGTATATGGGATTCCTGTAGCCTGAGTGTAGCCGACGCAGCTTATGGGAGATCTGTAACCTAGAATTAGAGAGACGCAGTTTACCGAAGTTCTGTATCAGAATGTAGGACAAGCTGTTTCCAAGAATTCTGTAGCCTATGAATTCGCTATACGCGGGTTTTCTGTATGCTGAATGTGGCAGATGCAGCTTATTGGAGTTCTGTATCGTGCTTGTAGTTTGACACAGTTTGCCAGAGTTCTGTTTTTGGGTGTAGAGAGAAACTGTTTCTAGGAGTTCTGTAGCCTGGCATAAGGCATACGCAGTAATTGGGATTTCTATATCCTGAGTGTAGGAGACGCCGCTTATGGCAGCTCCGCTACCTGGATATAGATAGAAGCAGTGTACCGGAGTTCTCTATCCTTTGTGTAGAAAGCAGCTGTTTACTGGAGTTCTGTAGCATGGAATGAGGCATTCGCTATATGTGGGTATTCTGTATACTGCGTGTAGCAGATGCAGCATTCGGGAGTTCTATACCCTAAGTGTAGAGAGATGCAGTTTCCAGTAGTTCTGTATGTTGAATGTAGAGAGAAGCTGTTTCCAAGAGTTCTGTAGTCTGAGAGTAGGCATACGCTGTATATGGGATTCCTGTAGCCTGAGTGTAGCCGACGCAGCTTATGGGAGATCTGTAACCTAGAATTAGAGAGACGCAGTTTACCGAAGTTCTGTATCAGAATGTAGGGACAAGCTGTTTCCAAGAATTCTGTAGCCTATGGGCATGTATTCGCTATACGCGGGTTTTCTGTATGCTGAATGTGGCAGATGCAGCTTATTGGAGTTCTGTATCGTGCTTGTAGTTCGACACAGTTTGCCAGAGTTCTGTTTTTGGGTGTAGAGAGAAACTGTTTCTAGGAGTTCTGTAGCCTGGCATAAGGCATACGCAGTAATTGGGATTTCTATATCCTGAGTGTAGGAGACGCCGCTTATGGCAGCTCCGCTACGTGGATGTAGATAGAAGCAGTTTACCGGAGTTCTCTATCCTTTGTGTAGAAAGCAGCTGTTTACTGGAGTTCTGTAGCATGGAATGAGGCATTCGCTATATGCAGGTTTTCTCTATGCTGAGTGTAGGAGACGGCGCTTATGGAAGCTCTGCTACCTGGATATAGAGAGAAGCGTTTTACCGGAGTTCCCTATCCTTGTTGTAGAGAGGAGCTGATTCCAGGAGTTCTATATCCTGGAATTAGGCATTCGCTGTATGTGGGTATTCTGTATGCTGAGTGTAGCACATGCAGCTTTCTGGAGTTCTGTCATCTAAGTGTAGAGAGATGCAGTTTCCAGTAGTTCTGTATGTTGAATGTAGAGAGAAGCTGTTTCCAAGAGTTCTGTAGTCTGAGAGTAGGCATACGCTGTATATGGGATTCCAGTAGCCTGAGTGTAGCCGATTCAGCTTATGGGAGTTCTGTAACCCTGAATTAGAAAGTTACATTTTAGCGAAGTTCTGTATCAGAGTGTAGGGAGAAGCTGTTTCCAAGAATTCTGCAGCGTATGAGCAGGTATTCGCTATATGCGGGTTTTCTGTATGCTGAGTGTAGCAGATGCAGCTTATGGAAGTTCTGTATCTTGAATGTAGTGAGACACAGTTTGCCAGAGTTCTGTATATGGGTGTAGAGAGAAACTGTTTCCAAGAGTTCTGTAGCCTGGCAAGAGGCATACGCAGTCATTGGGATTTCTGTATCCTGAGTGTGGGAGACGCCGCTTATGGGAGCTCCGCTACCTGGATATAGAGAGAAGCAGTTTACCAGAGTTCTCTATGCTTTGTGTAGAGAGCAGCTGTTTACTGGTGTTTTGTAGCCTGGAATGAGGCATTACATATATGCGGGTTTTCTGTATGCTGAGTGTAGGAGACACCGCTTGTGGGAGCTCTGCTACCTGGATATAGATAGAAGCAGTTTACTGGAGTTCTCTATGCTTTGTGTAGAAAGCAGCTGTTTACTGGATTTCTGTAGCCTGGAATGAGGCATTCGCTATATGCGGGTTTTCTCTATGCTGAGTGTAGGAGACGCCGCTTCTGGGAGCTCTGCTACCTGGATAGAGAGAGAATCAATTTACCGGAATTCCTTATCCTTGTTGTAGAGCGGAGCTGTTTCCAGGAGTTCTGTGTCCTGGAATTAGGCATTCGCTATATGTGGGTATTCTGTATACTGCGTGTAGCAGATGCAGCATTCGGGAGTTCTAGACCCTAAGTGTAGAGAGATGCAGTTTCCAGTAGTTCTGTATGTTGAATGTAGAGAGAAGCTGTTTCCAAGAGTTCTGTAGTCTGAGAGTAGGCATACGCTGTATATGGGATTCCTGTAGCCTGAGTGTAGCCGACGCAGCTTATGGGAGATCTGTAACCTAGAATTAGAGAGACGCAGTTTACCGAAGTTCTGTATCAGAATGTAGGACAAGCTGTTTCCAAGAATTCTGTAGCCTATGTATTCGCTATACGCGGGTTTTCTGTATGCTGAATGTGGCAGATGCAGCTTATTGGAGTTCTGTATCGTGCTTGTAGTTCGACACAGTTTGCCAGAGTTCTGTTTTTGGGTGTAGAGAGAAACTGTTTCTAGGAGTTCTGTAGCCTGGCATAAGGCATACGCAGTAATTGGGATTTCTATATCCTGAGTGTAGGAGACGCCGCTTATGGCAGCTCCGCTACCTGGATATAGATAGAAGCAGTGTACCGGAGTTCTCTATCCTTTGTGTAGAAAGCAGCTGTTTACTGGAGTTCTGTAGCATGGAATGAGGCATTCGCTATATGCGGGTATTCTGTATACTGCGTGTAGCAGATGCAGCATTCGGGAGTTCTATACCCTAAGTGTAGAGAGATGCAGTTTCCAGTAGTTCTGTATGTTGAATGTAGAGAGAAGCTGTTTCCAAGAGTTCTGTAGTCTGAGAGTAGGCATACGCTGTATATGGGATTCCTGTAGCCTGAGTGTAGCCGACGCAGCTTATGGGAGATCTGTAACCTAGAATTAGAGAGACGCAGTTTACCGAAGTTCTGTATCAGAATGTAGGGACAAGCTGTTTCCAAGAATTCTGTAGCCTATGGGCATGTATTCGCTATACGCGGGTTTTCTGTATGCTGAATGTGGCAGATGCAGCTTATTGGAGTTCTGTATCGTGCTTGTAGTTCGACACAGTTTGCCAGAGTTCTGTTTTTGGGTGTAGAGAGAAACTGTTTCTAGGAGTTCTGTAGCCTGGCATAAGGCATACGCAGTAATTGGGATTTCTATATCCTGAGTGTAGGAGACGCCGCTTATGGCAGCTCCGCTACGTGGATGTAGATAGAAGCAGTTTACCGGAGTTCTCTATCCTTTGTGTAGAAAGCAGCTGTTTACTGGAGTTCTGTAGCATGGAATGAGGCATTCGCTATATGCAGGTTTTCTCTATGCTGAGTGTAGGAGACGGCGCTTATGGAAGCTCTGCTACCTGGATATAGAGAGAAGCGTTTTACCGGAGTTCCCTATCCTTGTTGTAGAGAGGAGCTGATTCCAGGAGTTCTATATCCTGGAATTAGGCATTCGCTGTATGTGGGTATTCTGTATGCTGAGTGTAGCACATGCAGCTTTCTGGAGTTCTGTCATCTAAGTGTAGAGAGATGCAGTTTCCAGGAGTTCTGTATGTTGAATGTAGAGAGAAGCTGTTTCCAAGAGTTCTGTAGTCTGAGAGTAGGCATACGCTCTATATGGGATTCCAGTAGCCTGAGTGTAGCCGATTCAGCTTATGGGAGTTCTGTAACCCTGAATTAGAAAGTTACATTTTAGCGAAGTTCTGTATCAGAGTGTAGGGAGAAGCTGTTTCCAAGAATTCTGCAGCGTATGAGCAGGTATTCACTATATGCGGGTTTTCTGTATGCTGAGTGTAGCAGATGCAGCTTATGGAAGTTCTGTATCTTGAATGTAGTGAGACACAGTTTGCCAGAGTTCTGTATATGGGTGTAGAGAGAAACTGTTTCCAAGAGTTCTGTAGCCTGGCAAGAGGCATACGCAGTCATTGGGATTTCTGTATCCTGAGTGTGGGAGACGCCGCTTATGGGAGCTCCGCTACCTGGATATAGAGAGAAGCAGTTTACCAGAGTTCTCTATGCTTTGTGTAGAGAGCAGCTGTTTACTGGTGTTTTGTAGCCTGGAATGAGGCATTACATATATGCGGGTTTTCTGTATGCTGAGTGTAGGAGACACCGTTTGTGGGAGCTCTGCTACCTGGATATAGATAGAAGCAGTTTACTGGAGTTCTCTATGCTTTGTGTAGAAAGCAGCTGTTTACTGGATTTCTGTAGCCTGGAATGAGGCATTCGCTATATGCGGGTTTTCTCTATGCTGAGTGTAGGAGACGCCGCTTATGGGAGCTCTGCTACCTGGATAGAGAGAGAATCAATTTACCGGAATTCCTTATCCTTGTTGTAGAGCGGAGCTGTTTCCAGGAGTTCTGTGTCCTGGAATTAGGCATTCGCTATATGTGGGTATTCTGTATACTGCGTGTAGCAGATGCAGCATTCGGGAGTTCTAGACCCTAAGTGTAGAGAGATGCAGTTTCCAGTAGTTCTGTATGTTGAATGTAGAGAGAAGCTGTTTCCAAGAGTTCTGTAGTCTGAGAGTAGGCATACGCTGTATATGGGATTCCTGTAGCCTGAGTGTAGCCGACGCAGCTTATGGGAGATCTGTAACCTAGAATTAGAGAGACGCAGTTTACCGAAGTTCTGTATCAGAATGTAGGACAAGCTGTTTCCAAGAATTCTGTAGCCTATGTATTCGCTATACGCGGGTTTTCTGTATGCTGAATGTGGCAGATGCAGCTTATTGGAGTTCTGTATCGTGCTTGTAGTTCGACACAGTTTGCCAGAGTTCTGTTTTTGGGTGTAGAGAGAAACTGTTTCTAGGAGTTCTGTAGCCTGGCATAAGGCATACGCAGTAATTGGGATTTCTATATCCTGAGTGTAGGAGACGCCGCTTATGGCAGCTCCGCTACCTGGATATAGATAGAAGCAGTGTACCGGAGTTCTCTATCCTTTGTGTAGAAAGCAGCTGTTTACTGGAGTTCTGTAGCATGGAATGAGGCATTCGCTATATGCGGGTATTCTGTATACTGCGTGTAGCAGATGCAGCATTCGGGAGTTCTATACCCTAAGTGTAGAGAGATGCAGTTTCCAGTAGTTCTGTATGTTGAATGTAGAGAGAAGCTGTTTCCAAGAGTTCTGTAGTCTGAGAGTAGGCATACGCTGTATATGGGATTCCTGTAGCCTGAGTGTAGCCGACGCAGCTTATGGGAGATCTGTAACCTAGAATTAGAGAGACGCAGTTTACCGAAGTTCTGTATCAGAATGTAGGGACAAGCTGTTTCCAAGAATTCTGTAGCCTATGGGCATGTATTCGCTATACGCGGGTTTTCTGTATGCTGAATGTGGCAGATGCAGCTTATTGGAGTTCTGTATCATGCTTGTAGTTCGACACAGTTTGCCAGAGTTCTGTTTTTGGGTGTAGAGAGAAACTGTTTCTAGGAGTTCTGTAGCCTGGCATAAGGCATACGCAGTAATTGGGATTTCTATATCCTGAGTGTAGGAGACGCCGCTTATGGCAGCTCCGCTACGTGGATGTAGATAGAAGCAGTGTACCGGAGTTCTCTATCCTTTGTGTAGAAAGCAGCTGTTTACTGGAGTTCTGTAGCATGGAATGAGGCATTCGCTATATGCAGGTTTTCTCTATGCTGAGTGTAGGAGACGGCGCTTATGGAAGCTCTGCTACCTGGATATAGAGAGAAGCGTTTTACCGGAGTTCCCTATCCTTGTTGTAGAGAGGAGCTGATTCCAGGAGTTCTATATCCTGGAATTAGGCATTCGCTGTATGTGGGTATTCTGTATGCTGAGTGTAGCACATGCAGCTTTCTGGAGTTCTGTCATCTAAGTGTAGAGAGATGCAGTTTCCAGTAGTTCTGTATGTTGAATGTAGAGAGAAGCTGTTTCCAAGAGTTCTGTAGTCTGAGAGTAGGCATACGCTGTATATGGGATTCCAGTAGCCTGAGTGTAGCCGATTCAGCTTATGGGAGTTCTGTAACCCTGAATTAGAAAGTTACATTTTAGCGAAGTTCTGTATCAGAGTGTAGGGAGAAGCTGTTTCCAAGAATTCTGCAGCGTATGAGCAGGTATTCGCTATATGCGGGTTTTCTGTATGCTGAGTGTAGCAGATGCAGCTTATGGAAGTTCTGTATCTTGAATGTAGTGAGACACAGTTTGCCAGAGTTCTGTATATGGGTGTAGAGAGAAACTGTTTCCAAGAGTTCTGTAGCCTGGCAAGAGGCATACGCAGTCATTGGGATTTCTGTATCCTGAGTGTGGGAGACGCCGCTTATGGGAGCTCCGCTACCTGGATATAGAGAGAAGCAGTTTACCAGAGTTCTCTATGCTTTGTGTAGAGAGCAGCTGTTTACTGGTGTTTTGTAGCCTGGAATGA